>NC_073409.1:8177000-8520500 GCF_028641065.1 Leucoraja erinaceus
CTTAAACACACTGTTGGGATCGGGGTTGTCAATAGGTTGGGGACGAGTGAGTGTGAGTATTTGAGCCACCGCCTTCAGGACAGAGCCAAGGCAATGGTCCGTAGGTGCGCCATGTTCGTGACACCCGTAACTAGGGGGCAGTGCGTCCTCGAAGGGTCGGGGTCTATGTGAAACATGATTTGATGCCTGCCAGGGTGGGGGCGGGATCCATGTGTACACGTAATAGATGTGGCCCGCCAATCGCTCACAGACGTGTCCTGGCCCCTATGCAGAACAAGGTTGCCGACCCCTGCACTAAATAATATACACTTTATCTGTACAATGTGGACAGTTTGATTGTAATCATTCATGTATAGTCTTTTCATTGACTGGATAGCAGGAAAGAAAAAGGTTTTTCTTGGTACCTTGGTCCACGTAAAAGTAATAAACAAAACTAAACTAATTAAGCACTCTTGACTTTTAGTATAGTGCATCCACCACCACCACCACAAGTATGTTCCAGATTCCCACCACCCTCTGGGTGGAAAAAGTAAAATCTCAAATCTCTTAAACCTTTTACCTCTTACGGAACCCTACAATATACACTATGTAATTTTGTATACCTCCAGCCGGTTCCTCCTCAGCTTCCTTCACCTCACGAAACAACAACGCTAGTCTATCGGCCTCTTCTCATAACTGAAAGGCTCTATCACTGAAAACATTCTGGTGAATCTCCTCTGCACGCATTCCTGTGCAATTACAACCTTCCTATCATGTGGCAATCACAAATGCACACAGTACTTCACCTGTGATCTAACCAGTATTTTATAATTTTACTCCATGACCTATGTATTCTTGCTTTTATGTCCCAAGTAATGAAGTTGGTGAAAATGTATGCCATTTTCACAACCGTCTCTTCCTGTGCTGTTACCATCAGGGACGTTTGCACTTGTACATAAAGGTCCTGTTCCTCAATACTTCCGAAAGCCCTCCCATTCGTTGTATATGCTTGAATAAATGTAAGCCACAGTTTTGCATTTGATATCTTACTTTGCAAAGAATTGCAGGGCATCTTTCTTCTGACAAGTAATATGATTTTAATGGCCTTTAAAAGTGGAAAAGTAAATAGCTTTCTCAGATTACTATATTTTATTTTGTTCATGACCAATGTATTTTCAAAATTTTTCACTCTTTCAATTCAAATAATATATATCCTAAGATCTTTATCAGAATACTCTGTGTCTGCCAGAATTGTGTTCATTGCAGTTCAGGCCAAAGACTTCTCTATATATGAATTATTTTACTTTACTTTGCACATTTTCTCTACCTCATCTGGTACTGCCAAAGTTTTGTTTCCCTTTGTCTGCTGAGAAGGCCGCTGGTTTATTTTCAAGTTAATGCTTATTGATAACATCTATGATTTATGTTGCAACTTCAGGCGCTCTTTTATGGTCAACAAATTCAAGTGTTTTTTTAGCTGACACGTAAATTCTACCATCATAAATGATTCAACAAAGAAGAAGCTGTTTTGATATTGTGTTTCTGAACCATCAACCGCAGCTTCGAGACTTGAGCATTCAATCTGCATGATTCTTTGGTATTGCGGAATGGGGGGCGGTTCATGCCCAAAGCAGTCTTGGGAGATCATGATTCCAGTTCTAGCAGTCTTGATGATATTTGTGAATGGGAAGATTCGGCATTTGAATTGTTTATATGAATTGTTTCTCTGTGTATTGCTGCATGCTGTCTGATGGAGGGAGAAATCATTTTTGGAAGGACTTGTCGAGTCATAGAGACCTACAGTATGGAAACAAAAATGTGGGCAACTGTGAGGACATGAGCTATTGAAAGATGGTGATGTTCACAGGGACCTCGAGTTTTCTTATTTATGAATCACTGATAATGAATGTGCACGTTGAGTAACTAATTAGGAAGGCAAAGTGTATGTTTGAGAAATGTTTGCAGAACTGCTGGTAAATCGAAGGTAGACACAAAATGCTGGAGTAACTCAGCGGGTGAGGCAGCATCAATGGAGAGAAGGAATTGGCGATGTTTTGGGTCGAGAAAGAAGATTTGAGTATGCGTGCAGAGACACCTTGCACCAATTATTTAGAGCCCTGATGAGATTGCATCTGAAATATTGGGTTTAAGTCTAGTCTCCCCACTCAATGAAGGATGTATCTGCGGTGGGAAGAAAGGTTCAACAGTTTGATTCTTGGCATAAGAGAGATTAAGCAACCTAGGCCTATACTCCTTTGTGTTTAGGAAAATAAGATGTCATTGTCGCATAGTCATATTGTAACATCTACAGGATAAGATAGACACAGGTTTGATGTTTTCCTTGCTAGGGTGTACAGCAACGGGGGCCTCTGTCTTCGAAAAAGGGTAAGACATTCAGTTGAAGGTGGTGAACACAGCTTGTCAGTGGCTCTCTGGTCTTAAAGAAATAATCTTCCTTTTGATTTCACATTAAGTTGTTGAAAAGTGAATTGAAAACAACTTCTTAGAACTCTCCAGTGGATCCTTGCAATGCTCCTGACTTGGCAGTAAAATATCACACAAGATTTGGTGCATGTTTTGACACTTGTTCTGTGTGCTTTCTGACCAATCTTCGTGCAAATGAAGGCCCTAATATTTGAGCAGAGTGACTTTAGTTTAGGTTGGCTACCAATCTTTATACGTGGCTTAAATTGTTGAAGTCGTCAAGTTACAAACAAATCTACAACTTAGAAAGTTCCTCAAAACTAAACGTGGGAGAAAAATATTGATGGAATGAGCAATATTTACCATTCAATGCCGAGAAAGAAATTGAGGTTCAGTATATTGACATGTGTCCTGGCATTATAGATTTGTTAGTGTGGTGCAGACGTGGTAAACCTTCAGCTGTGCTGCCTTGTGGCCTTTAATTCAACGTTATGCGCATAAGGTGTTTCCAGGAGGTTCTGGAGTTCAGCATGCTTGAGTGGGTGGTGGAAGTATCTAGACGAGCAGTCGATTGCCAAGGTATAGAACTGCTGATGTATGGGATTAGTGTAGATGGGTTATTGACATGTTTCTATGCAGCATGACTCAGTGTTTGGCGAAGCAATGTCATATACCGCAAGCTTCAGACTGCACTATTCCAGGAACTTTTCTAGTCAAGTTTTCAATCAACTGCTCTATTGTATTTGTAAAAGTCTTATGTTAGAAATGATGATAAGATTTGCTTAGATATGCAAGAAGGAACACTTTTTAAAATCAATCGGTAGACACAAAATGCTGGAGTAACTCAGCGCAACAGGCAGCAGGAATGGTTGACATTTTTGCTTGAGACCCTTCTTTAAGATCTATAGTTTTGTGTGGGGAGGAGAAAAGTATTTTACCTTCCATAAACTGTTATTCTGGAAAGTGAAACAATTTATAAGGCTATTATGTGATTTCAAGTGTTGTATACAGGAGTTCCTATTACTATAAATTATTTTATGCATTTGTTTGATTTGAAAGATTAACTTTGGCATTAAGTTAATCTTTTTTATAAATGATGACACTTCTGTTTCCTGTAGATATGAACAGTAGGTCCAAGTATATTTTCAGGTGTTATTAAATTGAAAAGCTTGAGGTTTTCTACGAGAGCAAAAAGTATCTAAAATGTTTTTTTATTATCAGTTGGATTAGCTGATTAATCCATTTTTTGCCCATAAGCAGAGCCTTAAAAACAACATTTTGTGGTTTATCTTTGGTTTGCTGTGCATGCACATCTTTGGTTTGCCTTTGGATTCTTTTAATCTATTTTGTGTGGTGAGTCATAGCATGTGTCCAACATTATGGTTTAATCTTCTTTTAATTGTTCACAGATGGCTGTTTTGAAATCGGGCATTGCTTTCAATAAGCAGGTGTTTATTTTGTACGCCTAATTTTTTCCAGTGATATTTAGAGATTTGAGTGTATAATGCAATATACAAAGCAAATTGTAAAACCTGTTCCACACTAAGCTTTGTCAGTGCTCTGAATCTTCTTGATTAGTTTCTTATCCTCTGAGCAGAAGCTGTTCATCTTCTATTCCGTATGGTCTCTCTATTTTAATTTAAATTAAAGTCTATTGAGAGTTTCAATAGACTCGAAGCAGAAGAAACTTTATCAATCATCAGATTCCTTGTATGTTTTGTTTGGAGTCCAAAATATTTATTTTGCATTGCTGTGCAGCCTATTGGAGATTATTGTTTGAACCAGCCAACTGTTCATTTATAAGTTTCAACTGAACTTCCTGTTTTGACTTAATATTTGGCCTTTTGTGGGTCAAAGAATTTGAGATGGAGACATCCTGTTCTTAGCAATTCATCTTCTAAATAATGTGTTCTAATTCATTCTTTGAATTGAACTTGAAAGTTTTTTTTCAGAAGTTGACTACTTTAGTTAAAAAAAAGCTCACTAAATGCAAACAGAAATGTAAGCGAGACAAGCACAACCACTCAGGACAGTGCAGCACAGAAACGGGTCCTTCAACCTACAATGTCTGTGACAAACATCATGCCAAAATAACCTAATCTCATCTGTCTACATACAATCTATTTCCCTCCATTCCCTGCCTATCTAAAAGCTGTATAAATGCCACCATCACATCCGCCTCCAACCCTGGCAGTACTTTCCAGGCACCAACTGCCCTCTGCGTAAAAAAACAAACTTGCTTTGCACATCTCATCAAAAAGTCAATGTTTTGATTATTTTTTCAGGGGAGATGACTGAATTTCTATTCACTGACAAAATTGGGGCATGTTTTTTTAATTTCAAAAATAAATTTTATTCATAATATATAAATATATATGAAGCAATACAATTAGCACATCTTTCTTTAGATCCTTAGTGTTTAAAGTCAATGCCATCAGTGCCATCAAGTTAATAGATTCAATTTACAAAGTCTGATTGCCATTCATGGCTTCTGAACCATATACTTTCAAATCTTTAAGAGGTCAATATACTGAACACATCCCCTCAAAGTCCTGTGGCAACAAGACCTACGATGCCTTTGCTTTGGCTGTATCGCGTATCAGTGTATTCCTCTACACATATCCCTGCAGCTTGGAATGTGCCAGTTAGCAGCATTCACTTACAGATAATTTGTTACACTGAATAATCTGCACATTTTGAGCAGACCAAAGTGCATCTTTCTTTGAATTTATGATCCTCTAGTAGGACCTAAGGTTTGCTCCGATGCTTTCTCTGGGGACAGCCCCTAGCTCAGACAGCCAGCTCAGAGAGATTGTCAAAGAGATTGTCTGTCTTCTCATCCACATCACAGCTGTTTTGTGAGAAGCATACGTTGGAAGCGAGACTCGGCCGTGCATGAATATTCTGGCAGGAAGATGTGGGTTTACTAAGAAAGAGACAATGTGTTGGAATCTCGGCGGGTTAGGGAGCATCTGTGGAGAGCTTGGATAGGTGGTGTTTTAGATTGGGACCCATCTTCAGCCTGAATAATGTTGGGAATGCTTTATCACCCATTCTCTGGAGACAGGTGTATAACGATCTTGGATCTCCAGATAAAATGGAAGATGGCTCTAGCAACTGCCAAGACACAGGAGTGGGGTATGAGTCATACCTGTGCATGTACAGCAACACCAGGAGTACCTCGCAACTGATCACTATGTTCCCGCAGTCCCAAATTTTGTTTGACCTTTTGGCTGCTGCCAATTCTTTGAGGTTTTGGGAGAAGGGATCTGCTTGGATTTGAAAAGGTAAGGACAGATTAGGGAAAGTCAGCATAGCTTTGTGCATGGAAAATTGTGTCTCACCAAATAGTTTTTTAAAGAGGTGAACAAGAACATTGAAGAGGACTGTGGAGTAGATATTGTCTATATAGACTTTAGCAAGACCTTTGGCAAGTTACTGCAAGATAGCTGGACTGGAAGGCTATCATATCACATCAGTTCCATGACAAACTAGCCATTTGGAATCAAAGTTGGCTTGAAGTTAGAAAGACAAGTAGCGGTAGAGGATTGTTTTCAGACTGGAGTCTGTAACAAGTTATGTACAACGGGGATTGGTGCTGGATCCACTGCTGTTTGTTATTATTTACATTAATGATTTGGATTCGAATGTAGTTGGCTTGGGTAATGCGTTTTGCATCACACAAAAATTGGTGATATGGTGGACAGTGAAGAAGATTATCTCTGATCACAACGGGATCTGGCCCAACTGAGCCACTGGGCTGAGGAATGGCGGACGTAGATAAATTAAAAGTGTTGCATTTTGGTAGAACAAACCAGGGCTGGACTTGCACAGTAAATGATAGGGACCTGGGGAGCTTGCATCATGAATCATGGACCACATAATAATTCAGCCCAGATTTTTTCATTGAAATCATTCCTGCTGAGTCTTTGTGTTTAATTTCTCCATTTCCAAATTTGAGTAAATTTGAAGCAAGCATTCTCTCAGATGGATCGCTTACCAAATTCCCTTACATATTAATTTTCAAGTGCAATTGTTTAACATTTTTCTTTATCTAGGATGCTTTAACACAGCTTTCAATTAATCTGTATTAGTACCTCATGGAATTACTGGTAGCGTTTGATGAATATCTCCCAGCCAGAATTATCTGTAATAGTGTCTAAGGTCTTGCAGTGTTCGATCTCATACTTCTGTGAGAGCTTTGTGAGTCACTACATTCGTCTCTGACAAATATCTTTACCGGAGCCGCGGTTTGCAGAGCTGCCAACGCGGGCGGCGCTGATGGACAGCGCGGGGTCCTGCGACTCTGCCCGGCTCAGCCTGCGGACTCAGGAGCTGCAGACTCCGGCAGCGGGAGGCGGCTGTTCAGGAGGTCCGGGATGCTGAGGAGGAGGATGCTCACCGTCGGGGTTTGGCGTCGGCGTTCCACCAGCCCGGCGTGAGGGCCTGAACATCGGGCCACCCGGGGCGGCGACTGCGGGTGCTTGGAAGGCCCCGACCACGGATGAACACGGAGGAGAGGCTGGCTGGACTATGGTGCCATCCTCACCTTGGTGCCATTTATGTTATGTTGTGTCATGGACTTTCTGTGTTTGTGCTTTTTTTAAAATTCAATTTCAATTTTATTTTTAACATGTTCTATTATTTATTTATTATTTATTTATTATTTTGTGATTTTTTTTTTAATGATACTGCCTGTAAGGGAAATTCATTTCGTTGTCTCAAATTGAGACAATGCCAATAAATTTGAATACAATACAATACAAAAATATCTTTACAATATTTTAGACTTGATTCCTTTTTCAGTTCCATGACCAACGTTACATATTGGAGTCTCTACTTTTGGCAAATTTAAAAGGAGTATAAATGTCAAATTTGCTGTGTCCCTCCCCCGTCAAAAGAGGTGTTCAAGTGATGAACGCCTGATAATGTCAGGACCAGAGCAATAATGTTTTGTCTTTAAACTTTAGCTTGATTTGTCAACATTGCTCTATCAGCCTATTACTGTTTGATTGGGTAGTTTTCATACCCAAGACCATTTTACAACAAATTCTAATGTAGAGCAACAGTCATTTGAGCACAGTTAATTTTGCACGTGTGAAGATGTCGTTCGGATTGAAATTCTTAAGCATTATTGGTGGCATTTATTTAATTATGGGATTAATTTTTTATGCTGTTTTTCAAATTGGGCCAGAGACTGTGTGAGTATATGAATCTTACTGTGTTACTCAATTTAATTATGCCATTATAAATCTCTTCCACTTTATGAAAGGAGAATCATTTTTTTTATTATTTTTGTGTCATCCTGGTTTTTTTTTTAAATCCTTTTTTTCCACTTGATTTTCCTCCGTCATTACTAGCCATTTTCATTCAGTTCAGGAAATTGTTAATTTTTATCTACACATTATTAGTCAGTTTTCAGTCCATGATTATGCTCGCCTTCATCTCCCCCAGTAATCTCCTGTGTGGTTCCCTTCTTAATTGCTCCCTGAAACTCTGTATACACCATAATACATATACAGCATTTCATCCATTCATTATATTGTTGCCTCATATCAGTAGAAACAGGTACTTAATGGAACACTAAAGGGTGCTGTGTGATCCTTCAACTCCATAATTCTGAAGTTCGTTGATCGTTTTAAAAAAAATATCAGGATTGTCCATTTTTGGTCATATTTTCTTTACCTAAAAGGTAATGCAGACTCATTCAAAAAGCACAAAATGTAGAAATGAAGGTGTATGGGGGTTTTTCTGCATAGCTGGATTAAGAGGGCAGTTAAATTATCTATCTTAATCTTGAGTGTATTTTTAATGTAACTTATTTATATTTATGGATCTATTGTGATAGTTTTACCATAGTCTGTAAAATACCTTACACCAGAATTGCTGTCTACGGCAAGCTTAATATTAGGCAGTGACATTGATCTGTAAATTGACCAAGAATTCATTGAAAGAAAAAAAATAATGCTATAGATTATGAATTGCCAGAAGTTTTTGGATGATCTGTGTTGTTTAACATATGTATGGTATTTCTCTCTTTAGCAATTCTTTGTGGAAATTTACTTTGCTAAATGTTTTAGTTTTTTCCCCTTGCTCTTCCTTTTCTCTTTTCCGGTTCTTCCTAATCCATGTTTTCCCCCCATTATTTTTCTTTTTGAATTTGATTTAAATCTAATTCATCTAATTTCCTTCTCTATTGTTCTCTTTCCTCCTTAACCTCTATATCTAATTGGTTCAGGAAATAAACACGGTTCAATCTTTGGCCAGGGTTCCAGATGTAGCATTGTCCTTTTTGCAGTATTACCGGTTCCAGAAAGTTACAGAACTAGATTGTTTGAGTCAAAAGGTGAAGGAAGTTGTCCAAGAACTGGGCACACCACAAGTTGCTCCATTGCAGCAAATTCTGGCCTACATGTCTTGTTTTTATTGGTATCCATTGATAATTCACCATCCCATCAGATGCTACTAAGATAAACTTCATAAACTTGGAATGCTGCTAAGATAAATTAGCAAACTACAGGGCATTGTATATATTGGTGGAAGGATATTCTGCAAACAACACCAAGGTGTTCTGATGAAACTAATTCATGAAGAATTCACAAGTACCAGATGCTCCCCTAATTGCAGAGATACAGATGCAGAGGTACAGCGCTGAAACAGGCCCTTCAGCCCACCCCATACACTAACACTATCCTACACACAAGGGACAATTTTTTACAATTTTAGTTTAGTTTTTGTTTTGAGATAGAGCAAGGAAACAGGCCCTTCTGCCCACCAAATCCACGCTGGCCAGTTATCCCAGTAAACTAACATTATCCTACACACTCAAGAACCAATTTAGCAAAAACAATTAACCTACAAATCCGTATGTCTTTCGCATGTGGGAGGAAACCGGAGCACTCGGAGAAAACCCACGCGATCACGGGGAGAAGAATCAAATTCCATACAGACAGCACCGTTCATAACGATTAAACCCAGGTCTCTGAAGTTCTAAGGCAGCAACTTTACCGCTGCACCTTTGTGGGAGGAAACTGGAGCATAACCTTTGGAGGAAATCCACGCCGTTACTGGGAGGATATACTAACTCCGTACGGACTGGATCAAATCCTGGTCTCTGACACTGTAAGGTAGCAACTTACTGCTTCGCCACTGTGCCACACTTGGGTAAGGGTTACGTCCCATGGACTCTACATAAGTCAGATGTTACATTAGTCTGAAACGGATGTGCTACTGTGTGCATGTAAATTTACTATTCGTACTGTGTAGACCACCTAGGAACTCTGACGCGAAAACCATGTGGGAGATCTGAAGCAGAGGCCACGTGGGAACATCCACAAGAACAGCCGACTGGCTTGCGGAAATGGCCGCATATGCAATAGCGCACTGCTACCTAGATGCTCAATTCGGAAATAAAACAGTGGGCTTTGTAATCACGAGCAAGTTTACCCAAGTGGCCTATTACATAAGTGGGGGTGTGTCTGTATGGATTTTTACGACAGAACTGATACTGATGGGAAGATGGGGAAGACGTTTTTAATCATGTGAGCATTAGTATTGGCAAGGCTACTTTCAGGACAGAGAATTAAGAATGTTTAATTGTTATATGTACCGAAACATAACAATGTTCTTATTTGTACAGCATGACAGATCTGTAAACACAATACTCAATATATACCATTATGAACAAAAAAAAGTTATATCAATTAAAAAAAAGCCCCAAACTAATAGCCCAAAACAAATAATAGGCCAAAACAAAACAAAAGCCCAAGTGCCAACTGCAACCAAGACAGTTCATAGTTCTAAATTTAGTTGCTCTTTGTAGTGTTCAGTAGCATGATGGTTATTGGGAAGAAACTGTTTCTAAACTAGGAGGTCAGTTTTCAGACTCCTATACCTCCTTCCCCATGGCAGGAATGAAATGAGAACATAGCCAGGGTTGTGTGGATCCTTGATAATGCTGGCTGACATTTTGAAGAAGCACCCCCTGTACACACCTTAGATGGAGGGGAGGTCAGTACCCAAGATGGAACGGTCATTGTTTACCACTTTTTGTATTTTCCTTAGTCTTAGCCGTTCGAGTTGCTGAACCAGGCTGTGACGCAACCAGTCAATATGCTCTCTAGTGTACACCTGTTAACATTCAAGAGAGTTGTTGATCGGCTTTCTTTATGATTTCAGTAATGTGCTGGGTCCAGGAGTTCTAAAGTGCAGAACTCTTTATAAACTTGGCCAATATTACTTGGTAAAATTACACTTATTTTGAAAAACCACAGGTAATGAAGAAATTGATATGGAAGCACATGCATTGACAAAAAAAACTATTTATCCTGTTTATTGTTTTCATTTTTACCATTTTTAATTAATTACCGTTTATGAATGCATCAGTGAATAAAAGTATTTTAATCACACGTGTTTTCGTATAAATATATACCTGTCTCTGTTTTTCTGAATTTAAAGAGAACTTTGCATTAAGTTACTTATCATTCTGTTTTTAACCTCACGCAAGGTTTTGAAAATCTTGGTCCATACAGTAAGTAAATCAACTCATAGGTTCAAAGGTCTGTTTATTGAATAAACAAGTTGGTGAATCTGTTCTAACTTGTAGCAGTTTGTACCAGATACCACTGAAAAGTTCAATCCCGATTACGGGTGATGCATGTACAGAGTTTGTATGTTCTCTCCGTAAGCCTGCGTGGGTTTTCTCCGAGATCTTTGGTTTCCTCCCACATACCAAAGACATACGGGTTTGTAGGTTAGTTGGCTTGGTAAATATAAAAATTGTCCCTAGTGGGTGTAGGATAGTATTAATGTGCGGGGATCGCTGGTCGGCGCGGACGCGGTGGCACGAAAGGCCTGTTTCCACGCTGTATCTCTAAACTAAAAAAATAAACTAAAAAATTAACAGATAAGGGGAGTTTTGGATTATGGAGCATGGGGAGTTTTGGACTATTGGAGCTTGAACATGGCAGAAGGCAAAGATGACGATTTCAACACCAGATGAGATTGAGTTGGGGAGGAGCTGAATGGAAATGTAATTGGAATTGGGAGATTAATGGGTTGATTTTTTTTCTCAATCATGAGAAAACAGCAATGTGCAGTTTTGTTTTTAACTAGTATACCAAAATTTAATTGACTGGGTTTATTATTCTTGAAAAGAGAGTGATCATTTACTTATTAGATGCCCTTAGAATTACTTAGCTTTAATATGGTGAATGTGTTATGTATGTGGTGTGACTGTGACTAATCCACTGGCGACTGAAGCTTGTAGATGCAAAAGGTCTTTATTGGTGGAACTACAATCTTTCATCATTCTGCTGTTTTGCACTCATCGTTGTATTTATTATTGCATTTGTCATTGCTCAGTAAGCTTAATGTGAACAAGGAATTTCATTGCATATGACAATAAACAAATCTCAATCTCAACACAAAGAGGTCTTCTGGAGAATCTAATTATCCCTTCCTGACACTACAGTGATGTTTTATACTTTCTGAAGACGACAATAAATGATTAGCTATAGTTTCAATTACTATAATTACCTACTTTAATATTGAACGTAGACAGGTAATTTTGCAGAATTGCATATTTACAATGGGATCACATCCCAACTGACGGTGGCTGGTCTGAGGAATTCTGAGCATCATATACCAGACACCCAAAACACATTCTTCTTATTACAGTGCTGAAGGATGACTCCCTGATTATGCTAACAGACAGAGTATTAATCGACTAAACAGACATGCCCTGAACTGAGTGTTAAATGACTGACGTGTCAACACAAGAGATGGCCATTAAAGACCTTCTCTGATTCCATCATGGGGTTTCAAGAAAGGCCGATTAACAGAAACATTCATTTATTGTCTTCCCCAACGTGCTTACAAAGGTACAGAGCTATAATGTCCCATAACTGAGAGTGGGTGTTGTTGGCTAGTGTGGGCAAGTTGGGCCGAAGACCCTGTTTCCACCCTGTATCAGAATAGACAGGTAAAGCTACAAAAAATGAGTTAAGAGGAGGTTGACACTGGCAATATTGGGACTAACACCCGGCATCTAAAAAAACGAAGACAATTATTTCAAATTGCTAAATGCAATATTGTATCCAGATTAATGTAAAATTCCAATCCAATTAGGCCCATCTTGTCCTTAAATCGTTCCTTTATCTTGTTATTGTTTCTGATAAAGCCTGTGACAATACCTTGGGACATGTTACTATCTTAATGGTTCTACATGAATGCAAATTATTGCAATTATTGTTGATGCATCTGCACCATTTGTTGTGTGTAACCTTATCTCAGCCCATAGTCTGGGCTTCCAGAATCAACAGCTCTGGAAGTAATTTTCCATAATCTATTTTGTTTCCTCTTCAAACATAGGTCGTATTCTGGATCTCAAAACTGGGACAGTTAAAAAGGAAGGGCAGCAATCTTCCATGAGAATGTGCATGGGATCTAGGCGTTCCTTTATTTGTAGAATGAGGTAAGGACAATGTTAAATGGCATAAACGGTGCTTTCCTGCCACAAGCTGATTACATGGCAGAACATTAAAAGATGTTATCATTGGCAGTCTTTTATTCAATATGAAAAGTTCAGTTGTAAGATTTTTTTAATGAATCATAGCTCAGATGTCTATCTGACTGATGTGAGTGCTTATCATTCTAAAAAAAAAAAAAAATCTATAGGTGCTGGATATCGGAAATAAAAACTAAATAGGTCAGGCAGCAGCTGGGAGAGAAATGGATGCAATGACCATCTCCAACAAGGAAGAGCGTAGCCATCCACCCTTAACATTCAATTGCACTCCCCTCACTTCATTGCCCACTATCAACATCTTGGTGGTCCATCTTAATCAGAAACCGACTTGGATGGATCATATAAATACAGAGCCTACAAGACTTGGCTAGGGGCTTGGGTATGTTGTTGCAAGTGCTTCTTCTCAGACACCAGAAGCATTTACACTGCCTATACAAGGGCTAGTGGTAGAATATGGTCCACTCATTTGAATGTTGAGCTCCAACAGCTCTCAAGGAGCTCATCATCATAAAGGACAAAGCTTTATTAGCATCTTATTAACATTCTGAAAACTTATTCTCTCCACTGGTGCACTGTGACTGCTTTGTGTGTCATACACAAAATGCACTGCAGTTACACACGCAGGCTACTTCAATAGCTTCTCTCAATCCTATGAACTCAACCATTAAGGAAGACGTCAACTAGTGCATGGGAGCATCACCACTAATATGTTCTCCTCCAACCAAATATTAACTTAGAAACATAGAAAATAGGTGCAGCAGTAGGCCATTCGGCCCTTCGAGCCAGCACTACATTCAATATGATCATGGCTGATCATTTAAAATCAGTACCCCATTCCTGCTTTTCCTCAATTACCCCTTGATTCTTTAACCCTAAGAGCTAAATCTAACTCTCTCTTGTAAACATCCAATTAATTGGCCTCCACTGCCTTCTGTGGCAGAGAATTCCACAGGTTCACAACTCTCTGGATGAAAAGGTTTTTCCTCATCTCAGTCATAAATGGCCTACCCCTTATTCTTAAACTGTGATCCCTGGTTCTGGACTCCACAAATTGTCACTGTTCAAAATCCTAGAACTCTTCACCAGAATGATGGTAGAATTTGGGAAGGCGGCTCACAACCACCTCCTTGAGGGAAGCCCTTAGCGGAAATGGGGTAGGACGTAGTGTTGTCAAAGAGCTTGTGTGATTCTCGAGGTAGACATTGCCACCTTGAAGGATGTTTTCAGTGACCAATTTTGTGGCCTTTTCAACCATTCACACATTCCAGAAAGTGAATGAATGAAGAAATACATCTATGTAAATGTAAATCTTTTGTTCATTGTTCCATAATTAATATTTGTCAAGTCAGATGTTTTGCAACTAGAAAAAATATAAGCTTGCATTTATATGCTGCCTTTCATACACAAAATACATCTTGTCACACTTCACGGTAAAATTAAGTACTTACCTGAAACTTGGTTACTATTATTCAGCAGCCAAGTTCCCATGGACATCAATGTGTATATTAGTAGAGGGATAAATGTTGGACCGGATACAGGAAGAGCTTCCTGGTCTTTGATTAATGTGGTTTTCTTCTGTCCAGCTAAATAAATAGCTTAATGTTCCATCTGATACATGGCACACCCAGTAGAGGTGCACTTTCCCAGCACTGCATGGATAGTCATCCAGGATTATGTGCGGAAGTCATGCAGTGGGGCTTGATCCCCTGACCTTCTGGCTGAGACAAGAGTGCTACTGCCATCATTTCCACTGAGCCATGTTGGCATAATGAAGGCATCCATTTTATATAAAATCTTTGGACAAAAAAATTAGTCATGCAGTTAATATTTCCAAATCCCTCCTGTTGAGAAATGTGGAAATGCAAACAAATTAACCACATCCCAGACTTCCTCTAACCAGTGCATGTTTGACATTATGGAATTTGCTTGGCTCTCAGACCAAGCTAAAAGAGGTCTACTTTATTCACTATAATGCCACTTAACCTTTTGTTTGGGCTCCAATTTATAATTTAATAAACTATTCTATTAGTCCCTTTAAGCATACATAGAGTTCATTAATGTGGAAAAAAAGAAGAATGAAGTTATTCAAACTTTTTCCTTCTGTTTCATGCATGCTAAGGAGTTCATTCCACTCCTACACCGGCATGGGTTTGGTTGTCCTGGTGTCCCACTTGGAGGTGCACCCTCTGCTCGAGTCTGGTTCGGCTCCAGGTGAAGACGGGGCACTTTCCTATTGACCGGGATATTCTTTTGTTTCTTGTAACTTTATTCTAGAAGATAAAATGCAACAATCACATTTGTTGTCTTGTAATTACTTTTTGTGTCTCTGTCTCTGGTGTGGGTGTGAACTGGCTTTCTTTGGAAGAGATAATTTGCCATTGTCCTCTCTTGCATCCTGCAGTTCTCTAGCTCTAGTCTAGCCTCCAATGCATTCATTTTAATCTCAGTATGGTCAAGGACATTGATTTCATGGTTGGACATCCTGTAGATCTCTACTGCTAGTCTACTGGTTAAAGCCCCCTCATGTATAATTTCCTTACAAAACAATATACTACTTTTAGATTTCCTTCTTGTCTTGATATGTTGATGAAACACAGGTTGGCGAAGCTCTTTGTTAAGAGTTCTGTATCATGCTGCTTGTTGATTGAAAGTGTTCTGGAGAACATATTGACTATTCTGGTAGATTTTCGTTGAAGAAATAGTAGTACATTTTAGTATCGAACCTGTTGTACATGATTACACATCTTTTTTACATTTGCTTATATTTCATGACATTGGAAGCATTAGCTTGCTCATGGGAATTTTCATTTTGCCCACATAAAAATGGCTGGTAAGAAATCTGATCTACAAAAGTGATATTGCTGTTAAATTGGCTATAGTTATTCAGACAGCTGAAAATATAAAAGTACTGTTTACATGTTAGCAACGATTAACTATGAATGACATTTTAATGCAGGTATGGAACAGCTCCTCTGGAACACCTTTCATTAAGTCGACTGACTGTTCTTCGAAAAAGATACAGGTAATTCATACAAATTTATTAATCGTACATATTTGAACATCAAGTATAAACAACCATGCATACGAAAATCTACTGATTCTGTACATTCCTTTATTTCATAATTTAAATAACAGTTATGCTGGTGCAAGTAAGAATTTCATTGTCGGTACATATGACAATTAAACACTAATGACTGACTAAATGTTCATCTAGTTAAATGAAACTGTTATCCATTCTTGTATTTACAGGAATGGTTTGGGACCTGTGAAGGAAGGAGAGTCGCAGTACTCAGTGGTACATTGCACTGGATATATCAAGGCCTGGCCACCTGCAGGTAAATGAGTGCAAACAGAAGTGTTATTTTTTTTTGTATAGACTCAAAAGCCACCTTTTATTTTCCCCACATTCCTATCAGTTGGTCAGGCACCATTTGTGGAAAGAAGAGGAAAGCATGGGTGGAGCTATACTAAGTAAAAGGGAGCAGATAAATAAAGGATGCATGTTGCACCATGCAAACCAAAAGGGATTATAGATAGAACAAGTAGTAAGATGCAAGGAGAAGAAGAAGCCAACAGTTTCTGTCTTTATTTCACAATCCAATATCTGCACCTTTTTACTTTGCACATTGAACTTTTGCAAATTTTGCAAAGTACATTGCAGTGCCTTCAAATGTGCCTAATATTAAATTATGTTTGATTAAAAAGCTTGAAACAAGTGTTTCAAGTTTGCATTGCTTTGGAAACCCAGTTGTAGAGCTTTCATTCAACCATTTTCAGCGCAACAACAACCTAACTCAATCAAACAGTTAGATTGTTTCCTGAAAGTACCATCTTGTACTGTTTTAATCACTTGAATGCAGTTGGTTTCCAGGCTATCCACTGGGCTGCACTGTTGTACAAGGAGCAATTATCCAACTGGAAGTACCCAGACCACATGTAAGAAGCAGTATGGTTCAAGTTAGGTGGTTGTTGAGCTTCAACGGTTTACTGCTCAGTGGAATATCGGACTCCTTACAGTGTAATACATTCTGATAACTTGTCCTTAATGATAGTTTATAGGACTTGGCAGATAATTGTTGTCAGGTTAAACGGTTCATAATTTCATATTTTCTTTCACTCTCTTAAGTAGCATTGTTATATTCATTGTCTTTGAATCTGTTGGGATTAATTTCCAGAATGTAACAGATCAAGGGGCTCGACCTGAAACATCACCAATTTCTTCTCTCCAGAGATGCTGCCTGTCCTGCTGAATCACTCCAGCATTTTGTGTCTCCCACTAATACATCCGTTTAAATCTGCAGTCTATTCCTTTAGATCAATGGGGGGCACACTAATGCCCCTGTCCCACTCAGGAAACCTGAACGGAAACCTCTGGAGACTTTGCGCCCCACCCAAGATTTCCGTGCGGTTCCCGGAGGTTTTTGTCAGTCTCCCTACCTGCTTCCACTACCTGCAACCTCCGGCAACCACCTGCAACCTCCGGGAACCGCACGGAAACCTTGGGTGGGGCGCAAAGTCTCCAGAGGTTTCCGTTCAGGATTCCTATGTGGGACAAGGGCATAACAGGTCTGGGGATTAGTCAGGTTTTAGTCCTCTTAATTTCTGGAAATATGAAATAAAATCTGAAAATGCTTGGAAAGCTCAGCAGGTCAGGCAGCATCTGTGCAAATTGAAACTGATTTAACATTCATTCTTTACCTTTCCATATATGCAATCTGACATACTAAATGTTTATTGTATTTTCTATTTTTATTTAATCTGATTTTTATTATTCAATTCAACTATAGCTAGGACTAGAGGGTCAGCTATAGGGAGAGGTTGAGTTGGCTAGGACTCTATTCCTTGGAGCACAGGAGGATGAGGGGTGACCTTATAGAGGTATATAAAATCCTGAGATGAATAGATTGGGTAGATCTATTCTTGCCCAGATGAGGGGAATCGAGGACTCGAGGACATAGGTTTAAGGTGAAGGGGAAAAGATGTAGTAGGAATCTGCGGGGTAACCTTTTCACACAAAGAGTGGTGGGTGTATGGACAAGCTGCCAGAGGAGGTAATTGAGACGGGGACTATCCTAACATTTAAGAAATAGTTAGACAGGTACATGGATAGGACAGGTTTGGAGGTATATGGACCAAACGCAGGCTGGTGGGATTAGTGTAGCTGGGACATGTTGGCTGGCGTGGGCAAATTGGGCCGAAGTGCCTGTTTCCACACTGTATCACTCTATGACTATCTCTCACTCATTGCCTCACCAACCCATTAGTCACTCACCCACAATTGTTCTCTGTCAGTGATTGTTCAAGCCTGTCATGCATATGCTTCACTTCACCCACACCTGCAAGCCATCTTAATTTGTACTTGCTACCAGTTGTTTAACCATTGTTGGTCAGTCAATCAAACACATCACACAACACTATAATATACTTGCCTTCCTCTTGTTGGGCAAGGTAGACAGCGGTTGTTTGCCACTGCATGCAACAGGTTGATAACAGGCCTGGCTTACTCCCATTGAAGTGATGGTTCTGTCCAGAAATAGTGCTCCCAAGATTGAGATTATGTTCTGTGAAGGACCTGAAAATTTAGATGATTAGGTCCTTGTGGCTAATCCTTCTCCTTGCATCATACTACTTGTTCTATCTAGAATCTCTTGGTTTGTGAGGATCTTGAGGTTAATAGTTTATTTGCTAATCTTACTAATTTCTGGTGAATAATAGTCAACGTGTCTGTAGCATTCAATATTTGAATTAACCAAAAGATTGTTTTCAAATTCTTGGGAGTAATAATTCACAAAAACACTTTAGTTCTGTTTCTCCATGTTGGCCTTATCTTCTGAACTTAAAATAAACCACATTTAAAAATGAATGCTCTGAAGCCTCCCTTTAAACTTCTGTAATTCATCTTCCAACATGTTAATCATGTGGATAAAAAACAAACTGATTATGTTGCCTTCAAATATGTCTTTCAGTGACCAAAACATGTATTTTTTGTCAACCGTGAACTTTTTGCAATTTAATATGTTTTAAAAAAACTGCATGACTGCATTCTTTCTCAAGTGCAGGCATAAATTGCACGAAGCAGAAAAACAAGATATAACATTTTGCCTGGAAGGCTTGGCTGTTATCACCTCCAGCTTTTGCTGAGATGTCAGGTGTGAGAAATGGCTGACCTTCATCGCGTTCCTGGCCTTCAGAACTCAAAGTAGATGTCTGTCATTGAATAGACAACATGAATGAAAAGCCTGGTGTTTTGATTTTATTTTTTAATGGCTTGGTTAAAATTAACTTAAACTAAACACAAGCATTTGTTATGTTTAGATCTTTAATTTTAATTTAATTTAACTTTTGTCCATTCAAGTGATGCAGGCTGAGTCACCTTAGTTGCGCTTGAGTAGTTGGTAGTGGGCTGCCTTCTTGAACCTCTGTGGTCCTTGAGGTATGGGTATGCCCACAATGCTGTTATGGAGGGATTTTTATTCATCGGAGGTGATGGAACAGCGATATATTTCCAAGTTGGCAGATGTGTGGCTTGAAGCGTAACTTAGTGGTGAATAATAGTCAGCGTTCTAATGCTTTTGCCTCCCTTGGCTTTCTATCTAGTAAAGATCATGCCTTTGGAAGATATTATCTCAGGAGTCTTGGTGGGTTGCTGTGGTACATCCAGTAGATGGTGTAACCAGCTACTGTTGTTCATCAGTGTTATTGACTGTGGATGGGTGCCTATCAAGTGGACTGCCATGTCATATATGGTGTTGAGCTTCTTAATGGCCTGTCCCAACACAGGCCAAGTGTTGAAATTGCACTCAGGCAAGGGGAGAGTTTTTCATCACATTCCTAATTGAGCCCTGTAGATGATGGACAGGCTTCAAGCAGTTAGAAGTGCAGTTACTTGCTACAGGAAACAGAATTTTCTCTTGATGGATATAGTCAAGTCCTCCTTTGTGGAAAATCAAAAGAAAAACTGCAGATGCTGCTAAGCTGAAATAAAAACAAAATCCTGGATGAGGCAGCAACTAAAGAAAGAAAAACAAAGTTACTATTTAAGATCTGACCCTTTGCCAAAACTGGGAACGAGAACTAACTAATGTTTGATGTTTTGGAGGAAGTGGTGGGATAGATTGAGGCCAGCATGTATTCACCAGGTCCGTCAACCAGAAAGCCAATATCCCAGATGCGTGACTTAGAGCAGAAATAATCAGTTCCAATACAGACATGAACGCAAGTGACCTATAGATGAAGAATTTGGTGTTAAGTCCAGAAGACTGCAATGTGCTCAGAAGGAATACGAAGATGAATTATTGTTGCTCAAAGTTGTGTTAGACTTTGTTGTGACAGTACAGGATGCCACAGTCTGAGGGTTAGTGTGGGTGTGGGCTGGAGAAATATAATGGTGAACAATAGGAAGCTCAGGTTCACTCCTGCATCCTGAGTGCAGGTGCTCTGCAAAGTGATAGCTCAATTTGAATTTACCTTATTCATCGCAAATGAGAGCACATTGCAATAATTGGAAGAGCAAGTAATATGTTATAAACTGTTTGGGTCCCTTGATGTTGGGAAGAGTTAAGTTGGACAGGTCTCCCATCTCCATTGCACAATTGCATGAGAATTGCTGCATTAACTCATTTGACCAAAGCAACCCAAACTTCACATTCACTTTGTCATTTCCATTCTTAACAAATTAAACAATCTCTTTTGTTTCAGTTACTCAGTTTTAATGAAACATTAGCTCGGATTCTCTTTTCATACATTCTGCCTGACCTGCTGAATGTTTGTAGCATTTTCTGTTTTTAATCGCTCAGTGTGTGGATCCAAGATAATTTCCCAGGTGGATTTTAAAAAGATTTTTAACAAGAAGCCATGTTAGAGTAAAGATGTATGAATTGATGTATGAGACAACTCATATCGTGGATAAAACAAAATCTGGGACATGGAAAACAGATGAACAGGATAGCTTGATTACAAATCTTGGTTCGCAGGAAATAACATTATATTTTCCCATAACGTATGTCTCACTGCAATATAACTCCTTGCATAATAATGAAACTGGGGATTGACAATTGTGTGCCTTTGTGATGTGATTCCCCAGTTATACATGCCATTTCTATGTGTACTTCATCATTCTGTTCAAAAACAGACTGAGCAAATAACTGGATGAGATGAAACGAGGTATGAGTCACACTGCCTCAATTCAATGAAGAAAATACTGCATTATGAGAGCAAACACCATTTATTAAATTGCAAGAATCGTGTTCACCTGGAAGAAATTCACACTCCAATGACAAAGAAGTAGAAATTGGGCATTTGGTGGGATTGAAGAAATGAGGAGAGATCAAGCTGCAAACAGAGCTTTGAAAAGATTATGTATTTATTCTCAGCAATTCGTTCTTCACAGGTCATATAGAGAACTAAGCAGGGCTGGTAACATTGATCAAAAAGCAGATTGTCAGGATTCCATGGTGCAGGTTGGAATGAAATAATGGAAATATAATGTATTTGCCAAATCTTTTCACGATGATATCCAGGTAGTTACTAGTTTTGGAACAAAAAGAAAAACAACTATTCCTCCAGAGGTTTAATACAAATAGCAGTTTGACTGAATACTTGTTTCTGTTCTTGACATTTCATTATAAAAAAAAAACAAGGCTTTTAGTTTGGAAAGACAGATTTCATGAAATTCTGACCCTCGTGCATGCTCTTTTTTATTTTTATTTTAAGGTGATAAGTTTATCTCAAGCGCTAAATCATCATGCACTGAGATGTGGTTTCATTAATTATACTAATTCAAATTTCTGTGTTACATAAGGATTGTGAATATTATTTTTTCATAACTACATTCAGTTATAGGTTGGCTCATTCACACATGGAATAAAAGCCAATTGCAAGCAGTATGCACTAACCTGGTTGCTTTGTAAATTATAGAGCTGTCAAGTAATTTTAAGCATTAATTGTGATTAATCTTACTTTTAAAAATAGTTCCCTCGGGTCATTTTAGTTTTAATCATATGTAATGGAAACAATTACTGCACCAACTTATTTGTGTATGCTTTAGAATGCTGAGAATGTATAGAATTGTGGGGGTGGGAGGAGGTGATTTAATTCAAATGGAACTGTTTATGGTGAAGAATACTAAGAATAATATTGGCTTTCAGTTTAAATGGATGCCATTCCCTTGCAGTCTACCCAACAAATCACCAATAAGTTTAAAATACATTAATTTCCTGTATTCTGCCTTTGTTCACTCAACAGCTGTTTTCATATTCTATTTAAGTACGTAAGAGTTAGGAACAAGAGTAAGCCATGTGGCTCTGTGCCTGCTCAGCCATATATCAAGATTATGGCAGGTCTTCAACGGATCATCACCACAGTATTCAGAAATCTTTTGGTCTATGGATAGGACACGGCCACTGAGTCTCTATAGGTCTCCATGGAATAGAATTCCAGATTATGTCCCTGTGAGTCAAGACATTTTTCGTCATCTCAGTCGTAAACAGACAACCACTTATTCTGAAACTCTGACCCCTGGTTTTAAACTCGGTCAGGGAAAACATGTCAAACCCTTTAACAAATTTGTGGGTTTCAAGGACTGACCTTATTCTTCTTGACTTCAGCAAAAATAGACCAATCCCTTCAATCTCTCCTGATGCAACAAAACTTCCAACATTGGAACATAGCAAACAGGATAACAATTTTTAGATAACCCCTATTTATTCACAAACCCCTATTTATTTATCTTCAGCTCAGCCAACGCCGGTCACATTATCCGGACTGGCGGCGGGGAATCAGGAGCAGATGCGAGGCATCGCTGATGCTCTGGAATCCTAGCCGGCCGCCATCGAGCAGCGGGGTCGAGGATGCAGTGCCCGACTCGGGATGTAGAGGTGCCAGTTCTTCCAGCGGCGTGTGGAGGGGTAACAGCTACCACGGGTCGCTCACCTGTCGGGGCTGCCTCCTCGACCCCGCTGCTCGGCAACGGCCGGCTAGGATTCCAGAGCATCGTCGATGGCTCGCAACGGCTCCTGATCCCCCGCTGCCTGGCCGGATAATGTGACCGACGTTGGCTGAGCTGAAGATAAATAAATTGGGGTTTGTGAATAAATAGGGGTTATCTAAAAATTGTTATCCTCACTGTTAAGTCTAGAGGATTGTAACGTGCCTAATTGGAAAATTATCCACCCAATGGTTGGAATCCAAGATGGTGGAAAGCAATGGGGCAAAAGGGCAGGTGTTACATGGGAAGGTGCCGTAAGGTGGAGATAGAAGAGTGGCCTAGAGTGTGTTCAATACATTATGTTTGGTCTCTTCTAAGACATGAATGAAGATTGTAAATAGTCAGGCCACAGCACTGGTGCATTCTATAGGTTGCAGTTTACTCACTTGCAAATTACCATTTTATCCCTATTATTCTGTGCTTAATGACCAGTTGTCTGTTCATAGTAATATATCGCCCTTATCCTCATGTTTCACACAGAGGATGGTGCATACATGGAAAGATCTAAGTGGTAGAGGCAGGTACAATTACAACTTGGGGTGTTACATCAATGGGAAAGGTTTGGAGGGTTATTGGCCAGTAGACAAGTGGAACAAGCTCAATTAGGCAACTTGTTCGACATGGACAAGTTGAACTAAAAGGTCTGTTTCTGTTTGTGTTGCTCTATGACTCTGAATCTGTTCCTTTTATGTGGCACAGTAAGTGCTTTTTAGAATTCAAACCAATACACCCACTGGTTCCTCTATATATCCTGCTGATTCAAATGCTCAAATAAATATACTAAACATGATTTCTTTTGCAATAAAATCATTTTATGCTTTCCCAAGTGCTCTGTTGTTGCCTCTTTAGTAATGAATTACCATATTTTCCCAGCAACAGATGTTAGGCTCATTGCTCTGTGGTTCCCTGGTTTTTTTTTTCTCTCTCCTTCCATTGAATACCAATGCTGCATTTCTTTTCTGTTTTACAAAATGTGCTCAATCCTAAACCTTCTTACTTTGATAAACCTTTTGTTTTAATCTCATTCTGTCTCTTTCACATGCTGGATACTGCAGGGGGGGAGGGGATTAAAAAATATATAACAGAATATGCTGTAAATAGTGAAAACGGTAATAAAGTTGATGTTTCAGCTTGATGAGATTTTGCCAGAACTGGGACAAGTTAGGAGCAAAAGAAAGTTTGAGTTGCAGAGAACAAGAGAAGAAACAGCCTGAAGAAGGTTCTCGACCCGAAACATCGCACAGGCCGCATCTCAGGAGAGAAGGATTGGCTGATGTTTTGGGTCTATTTTGTGTCTATCTTTGGTGAAAAATAGCATTATTACAGCAGGTGCATGGGGATGGAGAAACAGGAAGAACAGATTCCTTACCGAAGGCAAGATAAGAGAAAGTTAGTCAAGTTGTTCGCAGTAATAAAGTTAGCTGTGGAAGCCCAATGATATATAGTTGGATCTTAACTTCTCTTATCTGTTATCAGGCTTTTTGAAAGGTCCTTCCATACGCTAGGGTACTGTCCCATTCACCTCCACCCCATTGTGGGCATTGTACTTTGTCTATGGAACTGATGCACGACAATGCTGTGAACTGTATTCTGCACACTGTATCTTCTCCTTTAACTATTGGACGTGCTTGGCTTGATGGTAATTATGTTTGGTATTATCTGATTTGATTGAATACCATACAAAAAGCTTTTCGCTGTGACTTGATACACTTGACAATAATAAACCTAACCTAAACACAGATGGATCCCCTGCCATCAATAGAATGCAAATTTGTTAGAATTGCACTTGTGTCACTGGTTATTTGCCAGGCATTTTAACTTAATTTCTCTTGCCAATTTTGTACTGCATACCTTTGTAAAGGAATTTTAATTTAAGATTCAAGTTTCAGACTTGAGTTTGTCACCCTGAAATTGATTGGAATACTTTTATCCAGTGAGGTCAATCATGTGGTTGTAATACAGTGTAAGCAACGCTCGGGCTAATGTCTCTACTTCATTTTCTCGTCGATCAACTGGGTCACATCCCTGCTTCAGAGAAACTGTTCAAATTAGATTTGATATTATGTACCCAATAATCCAGCCGTGTAATTGTTGGGACTTCATGCCGATCCACATAACTTACCTTGATCAGTCATACAATGCTCCAGAACTTTGACACTTATTTATTTGTACTTCTGCAATAGCTTTGTAATGTTAATAACTATTTGGAAAATTTGCATTGTTATTTACATCCTTATCAATCTTTGGTTCAAATTTGCATCCAGTGTATTTAACTAAAATCTATGTTTAATAATAGTTTAACTTTAAAAGCATAAAATATAAAATTGGAATCCTGGATTTTTCATTGGAGCAAACCTTAATCAATTACAATAAAGAGCCCATGTATTCTTGGGAATTTATTCTTATTGCAGTTTCTCAGTGTTTTCAATTCTTACTTTTCCCTGTCATGATTCCTGATGAATAATAAATAGTTTCAGTTTGAAATGTGCTGCCCTATGTAAAGGAAACTAGAGTTATGGCAACTTTCTGCTTCTTATAGAGTGGTGGAGGGAAGCAGCACAGAAACATGCTCACGGGTCCACAGTAACTATTGACCTCCCATTTTTACATTAATCCTAACCAAAATTATTGTCTCACACACTCCCATCAAAGTTTCCTGGATTCCATAATTTACCTATAAATTTGGAGCAACAGTGGCTGATTACACCCGTGTGTTTTTGCACAGTGGGACGAAATCTGAGCACCTTGAGGAAAGCCCGCGGTCACAGGGAGAACATGCAGATTTTACTCTGTCAGCATTGCAAGTCAGGTCCGAACCCAGTTCACTAGAGCAGTGAGCCAGCAGCTTGACGTGCTGCCCTCAAATGGTTCTCTCCTCATATCATCTTTCCTGGCCCACTACATCTAATAGCTGGAAGTAAGCTTTAACAATTTAGATTTTTTTTTTTTAACTCCTTTAAAAGGAATTTATTTCTTTGAGCTATTGGAACTAAAAACAGTAAAGAATGTTGGCCAATTAAACTCAGCTGAGAGAAGTTTGTTTGTGGAGCCCTGACCACAATGAAATAATAATCTCTGCATTTGGGTTTCTTTGAAGATCATGGTGCTCGGAGAATTCTTTTTCTAATCCATTTGGGATTTTCAAGGAAATTTTTTATCCTTTCAGAAATGTTCCTAATTGGATTTGATTAGATATGAAATAAACATTATACTTCAATGATGGAGAGGCATGTTCTTATTCCCCTAGTACAAGTTGAATGTTTTGAAAATATTGTATTACATTCATGCTTAAGGAAATTAAAACTTGAAACCGACATATCTTTTTAAGAAGAGGATCAACATCAATATTTGTAGGACCATTACTATTGAAAAGCAATTAAGGTTGGGCATTTAATAAAGTGCCAATTGGATTGCCAATTAAAGAGCACAAAGCCACTGTTGGCATGTTGAATATTTCCCACATTCAGATATCCTGACTAAGGCACCAGAATTTGCCCACCATTTTATGGAGTAGAGATGGTGGAGGGAGTATTGGGAGTGAAATGCAGAGTTTGAAGAGAGAAATGATGGAGGGGGCAGGGCATCAGGAGAGAAGATCAACAGTGAGATTTTGGTGGGTTGGAGGGTGACTAACAATCAGTGCATGGTTGGAAAGATCAAAACCGTGCTCAAAACCATGCAACTTTCTGGGCAAATAATGGGACAAAACACAAGAACAGGCATTGGAGGTGTAGGGGTGGTGATTGGTGAGTGAGATTAATTCTTTAAGGGTGAAAAATTAAAGTTAAATGATTTTAGCTAAAGAAAAGTTATTATATATAAGATGAATTTGACTCATTGCAATGGTTCGGATACGGTCAGAAGTTTAACAAACACTAAAAGAGGCCTCAGCTCTTGGTTTCACTGTTTGAGTAGTAGCATTGCAGAGGAAGTCTGGATAGTTGAATGCTCTACTGTCAGTGATGTGATGAAGGAACTGGCAGGTACATGAGAGGCCAAAGCTGGAGGAATGCAAGTTTTGTATGACTATAACTGCAGACAGAAATTCCCTTCATTCCCCTAGAGTAAGGACCATAAAACTGTGGCGCTGGCCAAGTATGCTATACTGTACAGTTCATCAACAAATTGTTTTTGCATTTAGTGAATATCCATGAATTTGCAAATAATATTCCACTTTTTGCTTAAATTCTGTGAATCCAGCAAAATACACAAACATTTTGAAAGTATTTTACAGTGATTTCTCAATAATTACAAACTTTTTAAAAATTGATAGGTATTGTTAGTTAAATAATGGTTCCAAAATTCCAGTCAGTTGGCCCATCAATATATGCTTTTTGTCATTTGTCTGGTTCTCATCAAATGCTAAATTGAAAAATTGAGTCTATTTTGGGTTGAATTGAGTTTTTTAGGGTGACCTTCCTCTCATCTCATATTCATAATGATTGCAAAGAATGTGGTGTTCACACACTACAGAAATATGGAGAGTGAATTTGTAGACTGCAGGCTGAATTTGCAAAGCACATGTCTGACCTTTCACTGGACCATTCAGTCATTGAATGAATGGACTTTAGACATTAGTTGCTGGACAATGATTGGGTCTAGATGTGTGAAGTGAGGCTGTCAATTTATTTTATGTTGGAAAGATTCTGCTTCATGCACAGATGTTTGCAAGACCCGAAATGTCACCTATCCTTTTTCTCCAGTGATGCTGCTTGACCCTCTGACTTTAGCATTTTATGTCTATCTTTCGCAAGATTATTGGTGGTCACCACCCCCCCCACTCCCATCCTTGAAATTTCACACAGCCATTTTGACTGATGCACCAAACATTTAATTGTGCACATCCAGTTGTCCTTTCAGAGAGCTTTGCTGAAGGACTTGTCCATGACCTCACACTGCTGCACCTGGTTCTGCTGTATCCTTTACCCCAGCTCGGCCTGATGGCCACTGATAAATCGCCAAGTGCAGATCCTGCCTTTATATTAACCGATAAAATATCTAAAATGTCTGTATTTAACTTGGTAAGTTTCAGAGTGAGTGGAACATACTATGTTCATCACATGGCATCTATCACCTGACCAAGTGGGAACGTTTTGCTACCTGAAAAGAAAAATACACAAAGGGTAGGGTAACGGGGAGAGAAAATACAAATTTAGCCTTGCATCATCTGCGGCTTGTAAAGCTGAAGAGGTTATTGGGAGAGGAGGAGAGGATGAAGTGGGACGTGACAAGGAAGATAATTCCAAATGGTCTGGGTTCTGTCCCATCACTGGCACAGGAGCCTGTCACGGCCATTGCTATAACAGTCAACATTTTCACTTCCTACTTGAGCTGGGTAGGTGGATTTGGTGACTGAGCTAGCTGAAGCTGTTCTTATTCTTGGCCAGTTTATTGATGATAAGATTAATTATTTGCCACCTTCTGAAAGGGTGAGAGTGTGTTTGGATGTTATCTCTGCCGTGATTGATATAGCTGACAGTGTAGGTAGTGAGGTGTCAGAGTACCAGTGAGTGTATGGCAGGCATTTTACTCTTGGCTTCTAGCTCTGATACATAGGTGGCTGATAGGATTTGATAACGTACTGCCTGACCTTGGCACTTGTGAAAGATCAGGAAGCAATTTGCAGCATCATAGCCTGGTCCTTGAAGTTTGCCTCCTTCCACTTCCACTATGAACCTTACTATATGTAAGATTTCCAGCCTGTGCAGTGAAGGGTCTTTCTCTTCTCCACGGTCTTACACTTGACGACGTAGAAGGATGTTCTGGAAAGCTTTACTGCTCATATTTTCTATAATCTTTCCCATTGATCCTCTTAAGACAGAAGGACGGATTTCTGTATTCAAAGATACACTTCCTGTAAGAGGTGCGGAGATGGTTTTAAGTAATGCTACCTAACTAGATCTGCCACTCGCTTCTCGCTATTGGGAGAGTCCAGGACCAGAGACGATAGCCTCAGAATAAAACTACATTTTTAGGAAGGAGAGGAGAAATGTCTTTAGTCAGAGGATGGTGAATCGGTGGAATTCATTAGGCTGTGCAGGCCGTCAATGGATATTTTTAAGGCGGAGATTGATAGATTATTGATTAGTAAAGGTGTTATGGGGAGAAGGCAGGAAAATGGGCTTCAGATGGCAAAATAGATCAGCCATGAATGAATGGCAGAGTAGACTTGATGGGCTGAATGGCTTAATTCTGTTCCTATCACTTATGAGCTTATGAGTAACAGGCCAGAAGTTGTGTGTTAAGGATCAGAAAACAACTTGATACATGTTAATGAGTTACCATCACAAATTGTGTGTGCATAGTACATTGGGGCAAACAAGCACTTGCTTCCAGTTACTATTTTCTAGCAAATGAATGGCCCTGTCCCACGGTACGAGTTCATTCCAAGAGCTCTCCCGAGTTTGCCCTGATTCGAACTCGGATATTTACGGCAATGGCCGCTCGTCGGTACTCGGGGCTCTCGTGGACATTTTTCAACATGTTGAAAAATCTTCACAAGTCTTCCCGAGCTTACCTGCCGTTAGCGAGTCTTCCCGAGAACCTGCCGTTAGCGTTACGAGCCGTTAAGAGACGTTCCCGAGCTCCGACGTACCTGCTACATTCATTCTCCGTGCTTACCACGAGTTTGAATTTTTTTAAACTCGCGAGAGCTCTTGGAATGAACTCGTACCATGGGACAGGGCCATAAGCCAGCCTGGAAACAGCCATTGCCACTTGTCCATGTTTCCAGTTTTAACTTAGTTCCCCAAACTGCATTGCCATTCGCAGGAAATGTTCATTGCTTTATAAGAAACATATGATGTCTTCACATTGTTTGTTACTGCAGGGTGTGTACCAGTTATTTTGATATTTTGCAATTTTATTTGGCATTCGCAGTACAACCATAAAATTTTGCTGAAGGGTTCAGAAATAATAGCAGTGGTATTTCTTGGTAATAACAGCATGACATATTCTTGTTTGGCAGGAATGACGATTCCAGAGGAGGACTCAGAAGGTGGACAAAGCAGTAAATTTTGCCTCGTTGCAATTGGACGCCTTCAGGTACTTGAATGTGAGAATTGAGGAAATCATATGGTTGTAACCTTTTATCAACGGGCTTTTTATCAATCCATCTTCAATCTGATCTCTAATCTCTGTTGCTGAGAGGGAGGCCAATTTTGGGTAAAACTCTGTGCAGCCCTTTCCCCCACCCCCTACTAAAACATCCAGATTTCAAAAGCAGTTGTGTTAAATGGGGTGGTTTTGGAATCTAGGTCCATCTTATTTCGACACGGCTCTCTACATCAGAAAATATTTTCCAAGAAGCCCTGTTTTGTCAAACTGAAACAATAAACTGAGATTTAATTTTTATAATTGTAACAATATATGAAAATCTATTTGTCTTTCATTATTTATCACATGATGGTGTTTTAGAAATATTAAAATGCAATTTCATCGTTACATGATTGTTTCAAGAGCTATTTAAATAAAAATAAGTTCATGAGTCAAAGGAACAGTATTAGGCCATTCAGCCCACCGAGTGTACTTAACGATTCAATCAATGCTGCTCTATCTTTCCCACTCAACCACAAGATCTCAATGTGGTTGATTGTAAATTAGAAACATCATAATGGCCAATTTTCTGATTAAAAAGTGTTTATTTTTTATTTTTTAGTAGGCAGTTGGTTAACATAATAAAATTCCATTACCCTTTAAGCTATGCATTTAAATCATGCCATAAATACGGGCTTCTTCTGTCAGTTGTAGCTGAGACTCGTGTACCTGTGTATACTATTCTGTTTGTTTGAAAAAACTATCCAATTTACCTAACTTCGCCCACTACATTTGGCTTCAATCCTTCAAGTTTCTCATTTTCAAGTGTGTATTCAGTACAGATTTTAATGTCACGGTTGAATGTTTCACATCATCATTTTAGCATTGCAAATTGCAACTCACTGTAGATGTCTCACCAGCTATATCATGAGGTCATCATTGATTCGAGACTCATTTGGACCAGCCATGTAAATATTGTGGCTACAAGAATTGTCAGAGGCTGGGTAACATGTTCATATTTTCTTACAATGTAGAAGGAGGTTGTTCAGTCCACTGAGTTTCTGCTGTCTCCTGACAAGCCCATGGCTTTTACACCATCCACAAGGCACGAATCAGGAGTGTGACGGAAGACTCTCCACTTCCCTGTTAGGACATAACACCAACTGTATAATTTGGATATTTTACTCTACTGGTACAGTTTAGAAGTAGCTTGTTAATTTTATTGATTTACTCTAAGAAAGCTTTTAGTTACTTTTTCATCATGCTTGTGTGCGAAAGTGAATTCAGTATTTGCAAGCCATTAAAACCTGGCCTGGAGGACTGAAGATCACTGCAGTCTGATCAATGGATTTCAGCCAGGCTGGAAACAGCCATTGCCACTTGTCCATGATTCCAGTTTTAACTTAGTTCCCCAAACTGTATTGCCATTCACAGGATATATACTTTGCAGTGTATTATGTCACATTTACTAGCTTGTCACCATCCAGGGCAAAGCAGTCTGCACCTTAATCCAGCCATCCTCAGCATGCATGTTTATCCACACCAGAATACACAGGCTGCAATGTGTACTATCTACAAAAAGGCACACTCACTCCCTCCCTTATTTCACTCCAGCAACCTTGACATCACTGCACAGTTCAAATTCTCCTTATCTGCGCCTATTACCCCAACAAATATCATGCCTCTTCTCCATTTCCATCCTGGTGCTGTGCCTGGATTCTCAGCTCCCCACGTTGCTCTTCATCTTTATTTTACGGCTGGTATTTGAAGCAATTGATTCTGCAGAATGGGAACAGGAATTTCCAACATTGTAAAAACTGCAGGACACAGTGCATAGCAATATGCGATAATTGAAACAGCAGGCGTTTGAGTGATAGAGGTATGGGAGTAGAGACTGGTTCATGTGGAGAGAGCCCAGAAGATGCTTGTTGCCCACATCTCGTGCACATAAGTAGCATGTCTAAAATTATCCTTCACTTACTGTAATCTCTATAGTTTGCTTTGGATGATTAGATTCTCAGTTATAGTGGGGATTTTTGTTGTGCAAAGCAGTCTCCTGCTGTACAAAATCCAGCACTGCTAATGCTTTTCTTTTTAAAAAATATGTTGATACATATCTGTGCTTTCCACTGATAGTCTCATGTTTTTATGATGTTTTATATTTGGCATCCTTGCTCCCAATCTGTAACATTTTTCCTGTCATTCTGCTTGTTAGATGGTATTTTGATTTGATAGTTTACATTCTTCTATTTTAATTGGGGGGGAAAAAGTCCAGTGTACTTTTGATGTTTCTCCTAAGCCTTAAAGCGTGCGCAATTTATTTTCAAGTAGAAAATGTAGCCACAGAATGTGTTTTTAATATCAATTTTAAATACCTATTGATCCCAAAACAGCTGCCAGTTGAATTTTTTTGCACGTTATCGTGAGTCTATTATTGTACACGCATTGAAAAGGGATCCAACAAAACCTACATCAGATATTCATTAACTTTGAATGTCCCCTAACACATGGTCATCCCCTTCTGGTATGTGAAGTTATGTTGTAAATATTTGTGGACAAAAATTATTTAGTTTCGTAAGAGGTTTTGTTGAACTTTACAATTAGGTTATTATCATTTATTTGTTCCCTTTCAAATAGTTCTAACACCACTGCACATTATTTTTAATTTAATACTTTTGAATCATAGAACTATACAGCAGTGAAACAAACCATTCGGTCCAACTTGCCCATTTCGACCAGGATGTTCTATCTGCAGCAGTCCCACCTGCCTGTGTTTGTCCAACATCCCCCTAAAGCTTTCCTATCCATGTATCTCTCCAAATGTCTTTTCAGTGTTGTTATAGGAACTGCCTCAACTACCTCCTCTGGCAGCTCATTCTGTATATCCACCCTAAAATTATCCTCTGTGTGAAAAAGTTGCCCTTCGGGTTCCTATTAAATCTTTCCCCTCCCACCTTATACCTATGTCCACTGGTTGTTGATACCCCTACTCTGGGTAAAACACACTGTGCATTCATCCTATCCTCACGCTCTTATACACCTCTATAAGATTGCATACACCTCATTCTCTCTCTAGTTACCCTCTTTCCCTTACTGTACATAAAATCTCTTTGGATTTTCCTTAATATTATCTGCTCTTGCTCCCTTTTTGCCCTCTTGATTTCCTTCTTGAGTATGTTCCTGTTCCCGAACCTCCTCCAGGGATACACTTGATCTCAGCTGCCTATACCTGTCCCATGTCTCTTCCCTTTTCCTGACCAGCGCCTCAATTTCTCTCTTCATCCATGCTTCCTTATTCCCACCTGCCTTACCCTTCACAACTGCCTTGGACTTCACTTTAATGTTTTTGCGAATGATTTCAGAAAAATGGTCTCTCTGAGACGCAACCTGAGGCAGTTTTAGACAATTATTGATTTGAAATTATACATCTTCCCAGCTATCTTGGTGAATAATCCTGTACGTGCACTTGGCAAGGCTAGTAAATATTACCCATCCCTAATTGACTGTGAGAAGCTGATTATCTGTTATCATGAACAAAACTGTTATGAATGAATAGCACCTGTCCTACTCCAATATTTAGAGCCAGTATCAATGAAGTTTCCAGTTGACATTTGTCAACTGTGTTTCCAGTTGACATAGAAGGGAACCTGTTGGCGGTGATTATCTCAGGCACCTTCTTGTAACGTTTGTAAGCTTTGATAATTTATCCAAGTTCCTGATTTTCATCTTTCAGTTCAGGCAACAAATACTAATAACCAAGCACAATCCTCTCATTCACATTCACAGGAAGACAATGTTTTAATGGTATCACTGCAAAACAGAAAACCTGGTTAATATTTATCTCTTCCATAGCCCAACCTAACTGAAGTGAAGTACGGAACAGAGTATCATCTGTATCTAGTTGTTTCATTGTTGGGCAATCTTACAGCCTATAAGATGTCAGGTCCTTTCAAGTCTATTAAATCTATGATGATTATCAAAAAAATACCCCCCACACACACATTTCCTTGTAATGCTTCTAGTCTCACAGGCCCATCAGCCACATCCTGATCCTCCTTCCACTCATCTATACCGTGGTGTAAACGGCAGCACCCAGGGAAAGCCTACAGATTCATTGGGAAAATGTGAAAACACCACAGAGACAGTCGCTACTGAGGCAGACACAAAATGCTGGAGTAACTCAACCGGACAGGCAGCATCTCTGGAGAGAAGGAATGGGTGACGTTTCGGGTCGAGATCAGACTGAGGCATTTCCTACTGAGGCATTTGGGCTGAAAACTGGAGCAAGGTGGAAGAAGACATTGGACCCCAGCACTGATGGATAGTAAAGGATAGGATAGGATGAGGTAGTGGTCATGGGAGCCCAACAACAATAGGTGTTCAGATGGGATAGGGTAGGAGGATATAGGAACCCAGCAGTGATTAGTGGGAAAGGATGGGATGTGGGCTTTCATGGATGGAAGGTGGTGACATTGGCTTTGGGACCCTGTCCCTTTGGGGCCCAGCAGTAATGGATAGTTGAAATACAGATGTCTGCTGCTGCTGGAAATCTGAAATAATAAATGAAAATGTTAGAGATACTCAGTAGGGCAGGCAGTGTCTGTTGGAGGGGCAAATGTTAGCTCTTTTTCCTTCCAGAGGTGGCCTGCTGAATATTTCCAACATTTTAAGGAACTGAACTTCGGGAGGTAACGGGTTCCATGTAGTGGCATGGATAAAAGGTGGTGATGAGGCACAGTGTAGCAGTTGATGGAGCATTTACCTTGCAGCACCAGAGACCTGGATTCAATCCTGACCTTGGGTACTGTCTCTGTGGAGTTTGCACATTCTCCCTGTGACTGCATGGGCCTCCTCCCACATCCCAAAGGTGATCAGGTTGGTGGGTTCATTGCCGCTCTAAAATTAGTGATCTAGTGGTAGCAACTGAACCCAGCTAATAGTGTGCAGAGAATTAAAAATTGAATTAATGTAGGATTACTCTAAATGCATTGTCGATGGTTGGTAAGACACAGAGGGTCTGTTTCTGTGTTGTATCTCTCTATGACTTTTCTTAGTTTTATGTCACTAAAAAACAATGTGCAGTTACATTTCTAGACAATGATACTGACATTAGGGGAAAAAATGATGTTGCAAAAGAAAATTGTTGCTATTCTGCTGCTTTTCTGGAAATGTTTCTAAATTTATAACGCATTACGTAGAAGCTTAAATAGAAACAGTAAATAGGAGCATGAAGATGTCCCATAATTTTGCAGACTAATCTTTAGCATGTGCCTTACCACAAGATTTCCAAAAATCCAAAATGCCGATTCTCTGGTTCTTTCTCATCTATTCTGCTAGTTTCTTCCTCACAAAATTCTAATAGATATATGAAGTATGATTTTCCTTTCACAAATACATGTTGACCATGTCCAATCCTGTCATTCTTCACCATGTTCTGGTATATCTTTTATAATGGACTCCACTATTATCATCACTGTCAGGCTAACCACATTATTTATCTCTAACCCTTTTTTAATATATTATGGCTGCATTAGCTACCCTCCAATCCATTGGAACTGCTTCAGAGACTAAAGAATCCATCTCTAATACCATCAATTTTCCTAACGCCATTTCCCTACTAATGCTGATTTCAATTAGTTTTTGCCAGTCACTGGACCCTTTGTTCTCCAACAATCTTGGGAGGTTAATTGTATCTTACTTTGTGAAGACAGAATCAAAATGTGTAATTAATTAGTCTGCTGTTTCTTTGTACCCCATTAAAAATCCCATATTTCTATCCATATGAGAGCTACATTTGTCTTCACTAATGTTTTTTTCTCTTCACCTTATCTGTAGAAGCAATTATAGCTACTTTTTATGTTCTCTACAAGCTTACTCATATTCTATTTTGCCTCTAATCCATTGGTCCACTTTTGCTGAATTCTAAATTGCTTCTAATCCTCAGGTTTGCTAGGTTTTCCTCTACTTCAGTTTGCCTGCTCAGGTTATTCCTATAACACCGTCATTCTGGTTCAAATACTTCCCAATAACACCAGGAAACGCCCTTGTGAGAATGTTGATAGACTGAAAAAGGATGCATTTAACTTAACTGAACCATTATTCAGTTCAGATCTATAAGAGAAAATCAAAGCTAATGGAACTATGAAATCATTGTTTTTGCTATATTTTTGGATGTGAAAATTGGCTTCTTACTATTGGGCAAAATTGTTTACTCCACCCAACATGTATAAAAAAGACATTGACCTCATGTATTGCAACAGTTTGAAAAAACAAGTAACCATCAATCTTCCTAATGTGAATAAGAGATGGCCAATAAATGTTGAGTTTGCCAATCTATCCCATATCCCATAAGTGAACTCTAATATTCTATGAATAGCATTGTTCAGAATAAAATTCCACACAGTTGTGTGAATTATAATGAAGAGTAATTAGGTTGCGGGCACTCTATTTTCAGCAGTCTGTGGTTATGGCCATTTTGGGTAAATGGTGCACTGTAATTTGTGGAATACCAGATCACAAAGCGGCTTTAGTACTGAGACTTGCATTGCAGAGCTTGCCGTGCCTTTTGCCAAGATGCTGCAGTTTAGCTACAACATTGGCATCTATCCAACATTGGAAGATTTCCAAAGTATGCTCATTCACAAATATTAGGATCAACCCTACAAGGCTAAGTAATGTTCAATCAGTCAACTTTCAATTGTAAGCAGAATAATGTAAAATATAACTAAGAAATTGCACTTGGACATGCAGAACAAACTTATCAATGCCCAGTTCTGGTTTTGCTGCAATGCATAGTTCCAAACTTCTTGGGCAAAATATAAACCAAAGAGTGGAATTTCAGTGTGAGATGAGATGACATCAACATCATATTTGACCAACTGTGGCATCAAGGTGCTTTGATAAAGCTGAAGTCAATGGGTTTTAAGGGTTCGAGTCATACCTTGCTCAAAGGAAGATGTTTGTGGCTTTTCCAGCCATTCAATGCAGCTTGAGGATATGGCTGCAGGAGTTACTGGGGATAGTACCCTAGACTCACCACCAGTTTGTTTCACTCATGACCTTCCAGTATAAAGTCAGAAGTTGGGATGTTCAGTTATGATTTGCACAATGTTTAATTGCTTTCGCAACTACCCCGTAAATGATGTTACATGCCTGCTTGTAACAAAACGTAGACCATGTTTGGACATGGGATGATAAGCAGCAAATAACATTTGCAACTCAAAACTACCATTGAGTATCTCCTGCAAGAGATCATCTAGCAACCCAAGAGTCAAGAGAGTTTTATTGTCATGTGTCCCAGATAGGACAATAAAATTCTTGCTTGCTGCAGCACAACAGAATATGTAAACATAATACAGAACAGGAGATAAAAGTTCAGTGTGCCTATATACCATAGACCATATATACACACAATAAATAAACAGATAAAGTGCAATAGGCTGTTATTGTTCAGAGTTTGTTTGATGGTGAGTTTAATAGCCTGATGGCTGTGGGGAAGAAGCTGTTCCAGAACCTGGATGTTCCTGATTTCAAGCTCCTGTACCTTCTTCCCGATGGCAACTGAGAGACACCCTTGCAGTACTGTTGCCTATCAACATCTACATCCATACCATCAACATCCGGAGGGGTCATCATGAGTGGATACTCTACTGAACCAGCCACAAAGTTTGTGGCTGCAAGAGAAGATCAGAGGCTGGGTATCTCACCTTCATCCCAAAATAAAGACGTATGAGGAGTCTGATGAAACACTCTCCACTTGCCTGGTTGAGTGCAGCTCCAAAAAAACTAATTTTCTTGACAACATCCAGGTCAGAACAAGTGTTGTATTGGCACCTGATCAGCCACTCTATATATTAATTCCCCTTTCCACTGGCACACTGTTGCTTGGTGTATTCTCTACAAAATGCACTCTTGCAGCTCATCTAGGATACTCCAATAGCACTGCCCAAATCTGTGACCTCTTCCACTAATAAGGACATGGGCAGCAGACTTCCCACCTGTTTTAATATCATTGACTTGGATATCTTACACTCTACCCCCTTCTCCAGCTCATTGCGATAAATCCTAAATAATTGAGGTCCAAGTACTGATTGATGCCTGGGGTATTCTACCAGTTGCAGCCACATCCAGCCTGCAAAGCCAGCAGGTGGATTATTATCAAAGTGGAGAGAGACGGAAAGTGAATGAAGTACAGAGGGATTGACATCCATAGATGGCTGTTTTCAAGCATGATAGATGTTAATAGAACAGATTGTGAGCTAACCTGCAAATAATAAGATTCTCACAATCATTGGAATTGTTTGCATTTGTCATAAGAAAGTATTCAAAACAACGTACACTTGGACTCAGCATATGTTCAAATGGAAAAATCATGTATTCTGTAATGTTTTCAATAGTATAGATACATCAGCCTATTAAAGTGTCAAAGGAATAGATTATCTTGATTTTATTTTCACATAAATATCTTTTTTACTGCTTCTACTGATCTTGACGGCTTTACTTCTATTTACCTCGTTTCTGCAAATCCGATTGTATTAAGGCTGCAGCAACAAGGCAGATAGACAGTTAGGAAGCTGATGAGCTACGATCTTATTAAGCGAGGTGATTTGCATGGCTATATTTCTATTTCCTATATTTCTATCTTAGCAGCCGGGTGCCGATAATTGTGAGGCAATGAAAATATGCCCACTTAGAGTGCAATTTGTACAAAAGAACAACCCACTGTTTTCTGAATCACTTTCCCTCCACACAGTAGTGTAAGGAAAGGGAAAAGTTTAGGCAAGTACTTCACAAAGCTAAGCTTGGATTTCTGCCTTTTTTGAAGTATTAATTTAGCTATCATATAAAGATACTGTAAAAATCAATCTTTTTTATGAAGATCTCACCTGATGACAGCTCAATTCTCATTAGGGTTTTGCGGTCTAACAAGGCAAGGCCTCGCCTTTTCTATTGAAAATGAGGCAGTCTGCCCAACTGAATTTTTGCTTAAAACGTGGGAGGTAAATGAACACACTTTGAATGCAGGATTGCAACTCCATTTCTTTTAATTCTGATACAATCTTTCTCAGGTTACCAGTTCACCGGTGTGCATGGATATGAATGGCCACGCCATCCCCACAGAGTTCTTGTCCAGACATAATTCCGATGGACTCTTCACGTTTGTGGATCACAGATGCATCACTGTCATTGGCTATCAACCGCAGGTTAGTTCCTCTGCTCATGTCTTTTACAAATATCTCTTTGTTGATTAATGCTCTTTTCCATAGCTTTAAAGTCTGAAATTTATCCTGATCTCAACAACTCTTTACAGTACTGAAGTACAGTATTAGTACTGCAGCAAGATATTTGAGGGCAAATATTTATTTATATAGGATGGAGGCAGCATTAGAGAAGAATGGTCTGAATGCAGAGCCAGTTACATGGTTTTTATGGCTTTGCTGATGGTTGTAAATCATGAAAGTGCTGTGGGCTGTGGTAATCTTGTCTGTCAACCAAATACGTTCAGACCAAGCAAATGTCAATGTGTCAGTTTAAAGGAAGCACTGACAGGCTTATCCTACGCCTAACAGCTAATTCCCATCCATCTAACATGGCAAGGGATCGTCTTTTGCTTAAGAAACGTCTTCACCCCTGTGGCACAGCTCGTAGATTCAGTTTTGACCATAAATACTGTTTGTGTTGAATTTGCACGTCCGTCCCCAACTCTCTCTGAAATGAATCCTACATTTATTTAACTTTATAATTATTTTTGCCTGATTTTACATTATTCAGCATATTTTAGTGCCCCTTAGGGTTGAGGATGTATGCACACTTTCAACGGCTAATTACATAGGTAGTTTACAGTCAGAGTCCGGCATTAAAGACCGTATACAAAAGCCACACCCACAACCAGATGGCCGTTTTGTGGCAGTCCGTGGGGAACATAATCATGGCTGCAATTTATTCACAGAATACTGTGACATACATCAGTAAGACAAAAATAGGGCAGATGAATGTTAAAAAGCAGGTGTGGATGGAGGAGTGCTTCAGGTCTTCAGGTTTTTGGATCATTGGAGTCGCTTCTGGAACAGGGGTGACCTGTACAAAGAGGACATGTTGCATTGCACGGAAGTTGGTTGGGAGGGTTTCAACCAGTGAAGCAGGTAGGTGGGACCCAGAATAATAGCGCAGCTGGCAGGGAGGCTGACCCATGTGCAGAAAATAGAAAAAGCAAATCTAGTGGGCAGAGCAGATGGAGACTGATGGGAAGCATGAGAGGCCTAGTAAATTTAACTACATTTATTGTAATGTCAGGAGCCTCACAGATCAGTTGCCCCGAGCTGAGAGGATAGATCAGCAAATGGTATTATGATATTATTGCAATCAAGGAAATGCGGTTGATTGTCATGTGTACCAAGGTACAGTGAACAGCTTTTGTTGCGTTCTAACCAGTCATTTTAGAGTGGTAGGAAGTGTAAGAGATAGTGTCACACGTTAACGTCCTGGCATAATCTATCCACGATGCTAATGAAGAAAGGGAGGAGATTTTTGAGGCCCTGACAGAGATTTGTGCATCTTTGTTATCTCCTTGTTTGAAAAGGGCAATGGTCATAAGCCAGGAAGGTACAGGCCGATGAGTGGTAGGGAATTTATTGGAGAAGATTCTAAGGGACAGGATTTTTGTTCATTTGGAAAGGCAGGTACTGATTAGGACAAGTCTGCAAGACATATCCCACATCATAAATCTGAAGTTTTTTAAGGAGTTATATTAGACAATTATTGAAGGCAGAGTGGTAGACGTGACTTACATGCAATTTAATACAGTGTCGAAACAAAGAACAAGGATGCTGGTCCTGCAGCTTCTCTGGAGAACATGGATAGGTGACTTTTCAGGCCAGGGATGCCTTCTTCAGACTGATTGTGGTGTTGGAGGATGAGAGCTGGAAGAGAGGTGGGACAGACGAAGGCATGGCAAATGCTTGGTGGATACAGGTGATGAGGGTTTTGGATAGGCAGATGGTTGGACAAAGGCCAGAGATTAAAAGACTTAAGGTGTAAGATAAGGATATAAATGTTGTGAATTGTGAAGCTGGAGGAAGGAATGTAGGTGGAAGGGAAGGGGAATGGGAGAAGGGGAGGTGCAACAAGACCTGGGAGTGCTTGTACATCAGTCACTGAAAGTAAGCATGCAGGTACAGCAGGTAGTGAATTTGAGTTTAGGAGCAAAATAAGTCCTGCATTTGTACAGGGCCCTGGTGAGACCGCTGCACCACTATGCCGCCAATGTCTAGTTCCAAAAGCGTCACTTCTGGAGAGCAAGTCTGCTTCTTTCTGACAGTTAACACATTAATGTTCTCACTTTGATAATAACGTGTTGCTTGGTGATGCTCCACAACAGTTTTTGTATGCTCTCTACATAACGCCATATTCATTGCCTTCTAGGAATCACTGGCCAAATATTCCATAGAAGCAGTTGCCATCTGTACATGTGTTGATTTTCCAATGTCCAAATGGTGACTAAGCATAGATTTTACATTATGGAATTAATCCTGCTCAAAATCCTAAATAGTCTCCAGACCAAATGTTTAATTCTGCACAGCCTAGTTGTTCGAACTGAAGCAAAGTGTGAACTTTGGAAGCTGTCCAGCACTCTAGTAATTGACAATGAATCTGAGTTAATAGTTGACCAACCAAAGGACTTCACCAGTTTAATTTGATCCAGAATATGGTGGGACATTTTTCATTCCAAAAGTCATCGCTGAAAATTTCAGCAGATGTAGACAGTGTATGATCATTTTAGATCTGATGAAAGACTTTTGGCTGGTTTTAAATAGTACAAAGGACCAGGTGGACTCCACTTGGTTATATATCTAACTACTTGAGATCTCCTTCATGAGTGGCATCCAGTCGGTGCCAGTTTCTGTAAGTTATTTAGATTTTGAAAATCTAATCAAAGCTTTGCTGATTTTGTCTTTGAAAGTAGTAATCACATGTTGATTGATAAACGACTATGGTAATGATGATGGTGGGTCCAGACTTACCTGATTAAACCTTGACGTGTTGTTATACCAGGTTGTGTTATCTTGGTCTATTTTAGTTTGTGTGTAGTTCCAGCAGCAATGCCATTGTTTTTGTGTGAAAACTACCAAGGCCTTCTGACTAATCTAACTGTAGCTTGCAATTCACAGCTAAAGTTGATACAAGTTGAAGTATGTTGGGCATACAGAGAAAGGGGGAAAGGAAGATGGGAATCTGACATCTACAAAGAGATAAGGGTAGCAAAGTCATTTATAGAAACACAGATGGATAGAAAAAAACATTCAAGGCAATTTGTTGTCTTCATTAAGAGTAAAACACAAGACAGCATCTCTGGAGGACATGGATAGATGACGTTTGGGTTGGAACCATTCAGTTTTCATTCCCTTGGATTTCTATTTATTTAAGTATATATATCAGTTCTAATCTGTCATGATTAAAATTAAAATCAGGAAATATGCTGGATTACAACGCAGCCACCTCCTGCAAGAATTCTTGTTGGGAATAATAAGCTGTTATGTTACTTAAGTGCATGACTTTTTTATTTCTCGTCAGGAGCTTCTGGGAAAGGATATCGTAGATTTTTGCCATCCTGAAGATCAAACCCATGTGCGGGACAGTTTTCAACAGGTATTTATAGCATACGGTGATATACATGGACAACCCTGTGTAAGGTCAAATGTGCTTGCATCTAGCCTTCTGCATGCCGCTGACTTGACCTTTTTCAAAGCCCCAGCACAGAAGTCAAGTTGACCAACAAGGAGCATAGAGGCATAGGCGAGCCTGGTTATTATCTCAATGCTGTTTGCAGGATCTTCCTTTGTGCAAATAGGCTATCTATCATGTATCATGTCCTGTATCCTGTGTAAAACATCTAAACTACCTATTGTTAGTAAACAATCTTAAGCCCTCCTCTCCTGATATTTAAGTATAATTTATTTCAATTTTCCTATTTTCCCTTTTTTTCCCATTTTTCAAGAATGCTGTTTCAGCCAAAACAACCTTGACCAGCACCCTTGAATTCAACAGATTCCTTAACTACAAGTGTCTTTAATCAATCTATTTTGTAACATAATGCACCCGGCAATATATTAATGCACTTTATTATTGAGCATGCGTCTCATTCAATCTTTCCATTATATACCAATCTTATCAGTTAAAATACCGTGCTTAGTTTGGAGACCAGCACTGTAGGCAATGTTGTTTTCACTGGCGTTACAATATAGCTGGAGAAAAATACAAATTTTATCCGAGCCCTTCATTCAACACTTTGTTCTTGCATCTATAAAGTTATTTCTGACCTCGCCTGAGCCGCTGACATTATCAGAGATTTGATAACATGCAACGAGAAAGAGAGGAATGTGAAACGAATGGACATCTGGTTTTGAACCTGTAAGCATTGTGTTCACGTTTGTTTTCCTAGGAAAGAAAACGATATGAACTGCAGTGGGAAACTTGGACCTATGTGTTGCATACTTGGGGCCAAGAATAACATGGAACGGTATCATCAGATTTATCTGTTGCGAAATCGGAAGCCCTTGATCTGGGAACTCAGAAATCATGTGTCTTTTGTGATCCTGTGAAAGGGCGCAGTGCCTGTTTCTGTTCTTTCAAGGGTGTTGGTCAAGGGAAGTTTTTTCAAGCCTCTAATCGCAAGTTTTGAAAATCAAAAGACACTCTGTTTTGTAATCAATCTGGGAACAAAGACCACTTAAATATGACTGACAAGACAAGTAGAATTTTATCTTCCTTTTTAAAGGGGATAGTTTGGGGAGTTCATTCAGTTTATAATATCTTCACTTTCAAATTCTGAGCAGCCTCACTTCGACCATCTCCAGCTCTATATCACTACATTCAACATTTGCTCACCTTACGGATCTGCTGTTTGTTTCCTTGCTGCACTCTACCTCTTCAGCCATTCAATCTTCAGAAAACCCTGACATTCCCAATTTTCATCACTATTTGCTGCTTTCCCTTCAAATGCCAATCCCTTTAGCTCTTTGTTTCCTTCAGAAAAACCTTCCAAATATCTACCTCTCAATCTCTTATGAAGCCACTCTTTCAAACCTGTTTCTTTGATAAAGCTTTTGGCCATTTCACCTACTATTGTTTTATATGGCTAGAATTGTATTCAATACGGCTTCTATGAAAGACCTTGGTATTTGATATTTTGACATATATTAATGCCCTGGACATGAGGATATAGATTAAAATGTTAGTTTCCATATGAAATGAAATAATGAGGATAATTTTAACAGACTTCAGAAGGGGATAAACTGATGGAAAGACATATGTGCTTCAAAATCTATCTTTGTCAATAATGCCAACCCAGCACTATAGTAATAACAACAGAAGGTGTTGAAAATACTCAGCAGGTCAAGCAACTTCAATGGAAAAAGAACTAGTTAACAGTTCAGATACTAGACCTTTCATCAGTCTTGTGGTGTCAGCATATTTTATTCTGCCTTTATTATTTATAATTATTTTAATTTGACTTCTCTCCTTGAAGCCCTTAACGTTGTCACTGTTATCCTAATCAAAAGTCTCCTCAGTCTATCACTTTAACCATAAATTTGCATCTCGTCAAACATTCCTACTGGACCTGCCTTTTATTTCTCCCTAAGGTATGGAGCATTTAATTTACCAGACGAGTAATCCGGAGGCCTGGAGTAACGATCCAGAGACCCAAGTTCAAATCCCACCATCATAGCCATGGAATTTGAATTCTGTTAATAATCTGTTATCTGGAGATAAAGCACCAACCAGTCTTCATAATGATGGCTGTGAAAATTTGCCATCTTTCTGCGGTGACCCACCTATAACTCCAGGCCACCACAAATGATTGCCTCTTAATACGCTCTGAACTGGTCTAACCCTGTTATATTGTTGTTATTACTACATTGAAGCAAAAGGAATAAAACTGCTTGGAACATCAGGCATGTTGCTTAACTGGACCAGTCGCACTTACATCATGGCTGTAAGAGCAGATCAGACACTGTGTATCCTGTGGTTAGTGATTCACTTTTCTGGCACCCTAAAACACTTACACTGGCACCGAATGCAGACATCAAATTCACTCAAAACCCAGTTATTTTGCATTATCCTCACAAATAAGTAGAGTTAGCCAAGTTAGTCGGACCAGTCGAGCAAAAGCCTAACAAGGCATCGCTCTTGCCCTGATTCCACAGAGATAATCTACCGGACTCTTCAGTTACATTCCTTTGGTACATCCTGTCTTACCAACAAGACAAACACACCAGATTTTCAGGAGATTCGGCAACTTACCGAATATTCTATTGAACTTCCAAAGGTATATTGTGGAGAGCATATTGACTGGTTGCATCATGGTTTGGTACAGAACTTTGAATGATGGAGGCTTTAGAAACTGGTGGACATTGCCGAGAACATCACTGACCTTCCCACCATTGAAGGGGCCTACAGGAAGCGCTCCTTCAAGAAGAACGGTAATATTATCTCAAACCTGCACCATCCTGGCCAATCTCTACCCACTGCTCCCATCGGGAGGAAAGTACAAAAGACAGAGAATCACAGTTATCTCCAGGTTTCAGGAGCTCCCATCAGGAGTTCCTCCCATCAACCAGCCTGAACAAACCTAACCACAACATTACAAACCATTGTGGACTTTGCCGTACTCTGGTTGCTCCGCGTACTAATATGGTCTAGTTTACTTCGAATTATTGATAATTTGCTGTATATTTTGTTGTTGAGTCTAAAGTGGCAGCAAGTAAGAATGTCAGTACATGTGACAAATAAATACGCTTCTGACTCTTGAAGTAATTGACCTTTCATCAGGAATGAAAAAGTGAGAAAACAATTATGTTTGAAGTGGCAGAGGAGGAAAGGGATAAGGAGAGCAAAAGTGAAAATCTGTGAGATATTGCTTTTATGCTGCCCAATGGGAATGAATGTTGGTTAATCATAACTGATCTGATTGGAGGAGATTAATAGAGGGAGCTGAATAAGGGCAGTTAGAGAAAGGAAAATTCACATGCCAGAATTGAGAGATGCACAATACACCATTTGATGGAAAACTGAAGTTAAAGTAATTTATGGAAACAGTTTGCGATCTATGTTGCTCAATGGAGAGGAAAAACGGAGTTAATGTTACAGGTACATGCAAATGAAAACTTGAATAAAAACTGCTGGAAATCCCAAATATAAATCGGTAAGACATGGATTACCAGAATTGACCAGTGTTGATATATTCATCATCTGTGATATTGTCAGCTTTCTTTCTCTCCACAGAACCTGCCTGATGTGTTGAAAGTTTCCACATTCTCCTTGATTTCCCATTTCTGGCATCTGCTGAGCTTAGCCTCTTATGTCCTGCATGTTGCCTTTATCTCTCTGTTATCGCTCCTATTCATCTTCCTCTGTTTACACTGCTCCACATGGCTTAGCTATGATTTCTCTCTTAGTTGGCGTCAAAACAAACCAGTGGCACCGGCAATGGCTGCCTCGCCAACAGTCTGTCTGTCCCTTCGTTTTGTTGTATGTTTGTATGTGTTAAATGTATGTTTTTAGTGTTCTTTAGCTTGTTTTATGTGCGGGTTGGTGGGTACAGTCTATTTTTCTTGGCTAACAACCTTCCAACTTCGACTTCCAAGACGCATGTAAATTTGCGTGCCTTCTTTTTGGGTAAAAAATAGTGACTTCGTTGCCGGGAAATACGGTATTTATAAACATAGCACCAAGAAATCTACTTTCCACATCATTTGTGCACGAACTACATTCTTCTCTCTTTGTTTCTTAAGATATTCTTAAGATAATGGCAATCCATGTTTGAAAAACCCGCAAAGAAATTTGTGCTACGCGTGCGCAGTATGCTGCTGCACATGCACAGTACAGCAAAGGCAGAATTTCAGCTGCCTTTGGTCCCCTGGAAATTGACAGCTTGAAGCATCTTCGACGGCATGTGGGCTGCACAGACCTTCGTGTGTTACATGCACTGCGGATGAAAGGCACGGAGAATTATGCCTTCCTAAGAGATCGATCTCTTAGGTAGGCATTATTCTCCCGTGCCTTTACTATTTATATTTAATAATTACTATTTTATAATTTTAGCCAGGGTAGGCAGTGCCTACCTTGCCCACCCTGACGGCATGTGCCTGGCTGTATGGTAATTCGAATTTCACTGTACCTTAATTGGTACATGTGACAATAAACTGACCTTGACCTTGACCTTAAAAAGCAACTTGCAGTGTTTCCTGTTTTAATTTCAGCTCTTGCTCATTGTGTTCTGCCATCTTTGAGAAGAAGGATGTTCTTGGTCATGTTATAAGGCCATAAATGATAGCAGAATTAGGCCATTCGGCCCATCAAGTCGACTCCACCATTCAATCATGGCTAGACACAAAGTGCTGGAGTAACACAGCGGGACAGGCAGCATCGCAGAAGAGAAGGAATGGGTCATTCCTTCTCTCCAGAGATGCTGCCTTTCCCGCTGAGTTACTCCAGCATTTTGTGTCTACCTTCGATTTAATCCAGCATCTGCAGTTCTTTCTTACATATTCAATCATGGCTGATCTATCTCCCCCTCCTAACCCCATTCTCCTGCCTTCTCTCCATAAATGTGCATGACCCACAGAGCTTTCTTTGATTTGTTCCTTTGTGGTTTTGATTAGCTCTGTCAGTTGCGTGTTGATTTTGAAGTTTAACGCACATGATATCCTGCCTTGCAACTTTGCCAGGTTGTTCATCATTCATTGGTGTTGCTTCCAACATGTCTGGCAGCTACATGTCTGAATAGGGAGCTCAAAAATTTTTGGAATTGAAAGAAATCAGCACTAACAGATCAAATCAAATCAATGGCACAAATACATCCAGACATTCAGAAGCTAGAAACTGCCCTTTGGCCCACAGTGCCTGTTCCATACAATTATGACGACGTATGTTCCACAGCATAGACACTTCCTACTGCATCCACAACCATATGCTGTGCTGTGTAACCTGAGAGGTGTTTATCTGCAATTGGAGAATTCATTGTAAATTCCAGAGGGTTTCAAAGTACCTAGATAGAAGATAAAATATTTTTCATTTAGTTCATATTAGCCTCACCCTGTCAACAGTCACAGGCAGATGTCAGAATGGGAGTAGGATTGCAGATTAAAGTGGCATGCATCAAGAAGTTTAGGATCGTCCCTGTGCATTAAATCCAGGCATCACATCACTCCAGTCCTCAAATATCTTCACTGGCTTCCCATCTCCCACCGGATCACCTACAAAGTCCTTATCCTCACCTACAAAGCCCTCCACCATCTGCCCCCCCCATATCTCACTGACCACCTCTCCCCCTACCAACCCTCACGGTCCCTCAGATCCACATCAGCCGGTCTCCTCTCCATCCACAAGTCCAACCTCCGCAGTTTTGGGGACAGAGCCTTCTCCAGGGCAGCTCCCAGGCTCTGGAACTCCCTCCCCCAACTGATCCGCAATTCCGTGTCCCTCACCATCTTCCAGTCCCGCCTCAAGACCCATCTCTTCACCTCTGCCTATCCTTAGCCCCACGTCCCCCTCCCTTTTCATCTGTGCATTAATTGCCTCGTATTGTGTTTTGAATTAATAATAATATTAAATTTTATTTATGGGCGCCTTTCAAGAGTCTCAAGGACACCTTACAAAAATTTAGCAGGTAGAGGAAAAACATGTAAGGGGAATGAAATAAATAGTAGAGACATGACTAGTACACAAAGTAAAGACAGAATTCAATACAAAACACAATATGAGGCAATTAATGCACAGATGAAAAGGGAGGGGGGCGTGGGGCTAAGGATAGGATAGGATTGTCCTTTGTGGACAAAATTGAATTCTGTCTTTACTTTGTGTACTAGTCATGTCTCTACTATTTATTTCATTCCCCTTGCATGTTTTTCCTCTACCTGCTAAATTTTTGTAAGGTGCCCTTGAGACTCTTGAAAGGCGCCCATAAATAAAATTTATTATTATTATTATTATTAAACTTCTTAATCTATCCCTACACACAGTGCCCTCGTAATGTTTGGGACAAAGACCTGTCATTTATTAATTTGCCTCTATACTCCACAATTTGAGATTTGTAATAGAAAAATTCACATGTGGTTAAATTGCACATTGTCAGATTTTAATAAAGGCCATTTTTATACATTTTAGTTTCACCATGTAGAAATTACAGCTGTGTTTATGCATAGCCCCCCATTTCAGGGCACCATAATGCTTAGGACACAGCAATGTCATGTAAGTGAAAGTAGTCATGTTTAGTACTTTGTTACATATCCTTTGCATGAAATGACTGCTTGAAGTCTGTGATTCATGGACATCACCAGTTGCTAGGTGGCTTCTCTGGTGATGCTCTGCCAGGCCTGTATTGCAGCCATCTTTAGCTTATGTGTGTTTTGGGGGCTAGTCCCCTTCAGTTTTCTCTTCAGTATATAAAAGGCATGCTCAATTGGGTTCAGATCAGGTGATTGACTTGGCCACACAAGAATTGACCAATTTTTAACTTTGAAAAACTCCTTTGTTGCTTTAGCAGTATGTTTGGGATCATTGTCTTGCTGTAGAATGAACCGCCGGCCAATGAGTTTTGAGGCATTTGTTTGAACTTGAGCAGATAGGATGTGTCTATACACTTCAGAATTCATTATGCTTCTCCCATCAGCAGTTGTATCATCAATGAAGATAAGTGAGCCAGTACCTTCAGCAGCCATACATGCCCAGGCCATAACACCCCCACCACTGTGTTTCACAGATGAGGTGGTATGCTTTGAATCTTGGGCTGTTCCTTCTCTCCTCCATAGTTTGCTCTTGGCTGTCTGCATTTGCATGCTACTTCTTGTAAAATACCTTCAAGGATCTCACTGAATAGCAACATTCACTCCATTTTAACCGTTCTATCTTTCCCTTCTTCCTACCAAAGTGGGTAACAGTTATAATCCATCTGACAAATTTTTGTCCACTTGCTTAACCTAACCCTATATGTTAGTAAGTCTCCTAACTTGCTTTACCACATCAGCAAATTTAGAGAATGCAAGAGAATGTGGAAGAGAATGCAAGGAGATCAAGTCTGTGCACAGCATTTAAAGTGAGGCCTAGCCAAGGTCATGTGCAAAGACAATCAAGTTTATTATAGTAAATCTATACTATAAATCATCCATTAGTTTAATGTTCATTAATCATGAATGCCATATATCTAATAACTCTTTCTATTTTTTCATCAAGGTTGTGAAATTGAAAGGGCAAGTCCTATCAGTGATGTACCGTTTCCGAACAAAAGGCAGAGAATGGTTATGGATACGGACAAGCAGTTTTACTTTCCAGAATCCTTACTCCGATGAAATTGAATATATAATCTGCACCAATACAAATGTAAAGTAAGTGTATGTAAAAGATGTATTCAGTCGTGATGTAGGAAAATGGACCAGTTAAAAGTGAATTACAGGTATGGTTCACGTTTAAGGTGATCACATGAGGTGGGTTTATCATCAGGTATTTGGTTCAGGTATTTGCCAGGGGGCAATAAATCAAAATTTACAGAGCATGAAAGCTTGAGTCTTCTGATGTTAAGAGGGGATGAAGGAGTCCTTATCGGTGAAACTGCATGCAGAAACGGCAAGTAATCTTTAAGTTCCGTGAGCTTTCACCAAGCAAGTTAATGTCAGAAGTACAGACCAGGGTCTGTGTCAATACAGGTCTGTATTCCATTGCAATCCCTGGTTCTGCAAGAAACACTGAGGGTTATGCCTGGAGCAGTGTCGAACATATCTAAGAATAAATGTGATCTGATCCCTTCTATCAAAGATAATCCTTTAGTTCTACTCTTGGCCAACGAAAACTAACTTGTTTTCTCTCTTTCCAGTTCTGCAGAGCGGTCAAGGATTTGAAACATTGACAATGTCTCTTTTCACAGATGCTGCCTGACCTGCTGAATGTTTCCAACATTTTCTGTTTTCATAGCTAAAAACGAGGTGCCATCCGTTGTGTTTCAGTCTCGACCATTTCAGAAGCTGGGATGAACCAGTTACTGCATGAAAAGGTCAAAAATGAAGATGCCCAGTCATAGTTGCACAAAGTTCAGTTTCATTTGCAGCTCTTCAGGAAATGGACTTGCCCAGGTCTGCATGCAACAAGACCTGGAAAGTGTGCAGCCATGGGCTGCTAACATGGGCAAGTAATGTTACAGCCACAACAGTGCCAATTAAGGACATTTTCTAACAAGAGGGAGTCCAACCAGCTGCTTTTGATATTTCATGATGTTACCATGGACTACACCCAGTCTCATTAACATTACGCGAGTCATCATTCACCAGAGATCTCATAGCCATGTAAGTACTATGGCTACCAGAGCATGTTAGCTGTTGGATACCCTGTGGTGAGAGACTCCTGACATGGTTTTTCCATCATGTGCACAAATTATGAGTGCAGTGGAATACTCCCCACATGCCTGGTTGAATGCAGCATTAATAATTCTAAAGAAGTTCAACACCATCCAGATCAAACTAGCCCATTTGTATACAATGGATCCATGCTTCCAGACTATGGCTTGTGTTATTCTATTCATGGTATTTCTTGATGTTGACAGCGGTTCTTCTCTCCCATATTGACTTTTTTTGCCTTTTTGTTTTTTAATATAGTTATATAACAAAAAAAAACAAATAAAGTCAAAATGGGAGAAACTAAATATATTATGTGTATTGAAATGGTTCAAAGATTAACAAATCTGACTTGGATAAGAATATTTTTCACACCCTATTTGCTCAAAATAATTGTGGATTTGGATTGCTTTCTCATACAATAGATCGATGATATGCTCGAAAGGAATATTGTTATGGGTATAAATTTCTATTAATTTTCTACTTAGCTTGCAGAATGCATGTCTTGGGGAATAATAATCATCCTAATCATCATTTATTGTGTGCAAAAGGATATTGTTACATCTTTCATGAGAATGGTATTTATCACCGGAGGTTTAACTAGGCTTTGAACTCCAATAGGTTAATATAATGTATTTTAAAATGTGCAGACCGTTACCTCTCAAAGCTGCCCCTTCTCTGTGATTAGAATGATATCTTGCAATAATAACTCAAGACACTGACACCCTGAATGTGAAGAGCCCAGTCATGAGCTGCATGCCTGATGTTTGAATGTGCCACATAGTAAAACAACATTATTATGATTTATGACAAATTTAATTTGCTGACCTATCGTTGCAACATTCTTGATCCTCCTTACTGCTTTATTGCAATGAAATTGTGTGGCCAGGTTAAAATTCCTAATTGCTGCAATCATTCACAGCAAATATGCCTTTTACTGATCATTTGCCTGCATTTTGAATATGGTAGTGGGTGAGCCTTGGCAAGAGAAAGCCATAAATATCATGATGAAGGAGAATCAAAAAAAACGATGGCAATCTGAAATAAAAATAGAAAATGCTGGAAACATTCAGCCGGTCAGATAGCATCTGTGGACAGAGACACAAAGTTAATGTTTCTGATCAAAAGCCCAGCATCAGAACTGAATAACATATTTGGGTTATAGATAGTATCTCTCATCCTAATTTTAAAAGTATGTTTCATGTGGAAGAATATATAATTTCACAAATATTTATCCATCTTGCAATCTATGTTGACAAGATAAGCGAATTAACTCATTTTGTACATCACAAAAGAAATTGCGTTCCTCCATGACCTGATTGTTATATGCTAAAACACTTACAAATGAACAATGTGCTTAAAACAGCCATTGACTATATTATTCCTTTAAATCATTGGAGTAAACAGCATTACGTTGGCCCCAGTCTCCTAAACTTTCTCTCCTAGTTTAACCAACAATAGTCATTACTGCTTGTACTTTGGACCATTTTTACAGAATAATCAGCTGTGAGCATTCCTCCTTGTTGCATGCGGTACCATTTTCATGATAGCAGTATGATAGGGTTATTTTAATTGATTGCAGATAACTTTCTGACTCGTACGTGTAAAGTCTGAAAAGTTCAACGACTCGTCAGATTGACATTTCAAATATGTTTAATCTTGGTTCCATGGTTCATTGACGTTGTGTCAGGCATGAAATGTTAAATGTATTTATATTTGACGTCAACATAGTTTTTTGAAGAAAACAGCCAGAGAATTTTTTATTTGTTCATTTTTGTGGAACTTGCTGGCAAGACCAGCATTTATTACCATCCTAATTACTCTTGAGTTTACCGGTAAGTTAAATGCCTGCTAATCTTTATTAAAAGTTGACTGGCTTCTTAAAAGTGTCTCTGTTTCCTTCTACCCCCCCCCCCCCCCCCCTTCTTCCCCCCTTCTCTCCCCTTATCTCCCCCCCGCGCTCTTTAAAGGACTTACCGTACACTGTGCAGCCGTCTTTTACCTTCCTGTTCATCGTGGGTGTGAATTTCAGACAGCGCTCCCCCACTTTCCCTGGCTCGTGCGCGTGTCTGTGTCCGTGTGTACTGGCTCACATTTTTCAAAGCTAAAAATTGGTCAATTCTTGAGTGGCCAAGTCAATCACCCGATCTGAACCCAATTTATTTGCTGAAGAGAAAACTGAAGGTGACTGGCCCCCAAAACAAGCATAAGCTGTAATACAGGCCTGGCAGAGCATTACCAGAGAAGACACCCAGCGACTGGTGATGTCCATGAATCACAGACTTCAAGCACTCATTGCATGCAAAGGATATACAACAAAATACTAAACATGATTACTTTCATTTACATGACATTGCTGTGTCCCAAACATTATGGTGCCCTGAAATGGGGGGACGATGTACAAACATTGCTGTAATTTCTACATGGTGAAACCAAAATGTATAAAAATGGCCTTTATTAAAATCTGACAATGTCCACTTAACTATTACAAATCTCAAATTGTGGAGTACAGAGGCAAATAAATAATTGATGGGTCTTTGGCCCAAACATTATGGAGGGCAATGTAGATCATTTTGGGGGCTTTTAATCATCGACCACATAGGGTGGGGTTTGGAGTAACATTTCGGCCAGATCAGGTTCAATAGCAGATTTATTCCCCTGAGAGCAATTATCCCTCACTTGTCCTAGTTTGGGATGTGGAGTGCTTGTTTGTAACATGCTATCCATACTCCATTTTATTTCTTATCAGGATCTTAACATTGTCTCTTCAAGGGTCTGTTAGTCAGTCATGTAGCAATTGAAGCCTTATGAAGCCACACCTCAGACCTCTGGGTTTGAGCTCTCTCTGGTTTTATAATACTGTGTGCTCTCCAGGTGGCAAACTTCAATCGTTAAAGGAGATTTGATAAAATCTCTAAATTGCTTGCCTTTGCCTTTGCTTCAGACCATCTGCAACCCTTACTCATACTCTTGAAGCCATAGACTCGGCTATTTTTTTTCTTTACTACCTTGCACCATACATCACTCCGAGCTCACCCAACCTTTTGCTGCTTGTATCCTAATTCACCGAGTCCTGTGCACCTTTTCACTCTGCTCGATAAACTAAATAGGCTCACAAACCAACCATGATTCAACTTTAAAATTCGCACTACTAATCTAAGTTCCCTCCTTGACCTTCCTTCACCCTATGCCTTTAATGTTTGCCTTGCAAGGATTCTGTACTTCTCCAATTCTGGGTTCTTATGCATCCATTAGCAGCCTTGTGTTCAGCTGTCCATACCACAGGCTTTTCAATCCCCTCACTTCAACTTCCTCACATCTCCACATATTTTCCTTTAAAATGCTCCTTGAATATGATATCACCTCTTGCTTTAGCTGTATTTTACTACTTCTATCATGAACCTTGCCAGTTCAACACAGTATGATTATAATCAACTGTTTCAGAGAACATTTAAGAAACAACCACAAAGCTGAGGTCTGGTCACATATAGTTCAGATTTCTAATACCATTGTACTTTTCCCTTTTCTTTCTGTCAAGATGATCTTTCTTTGTCTGAGCTACACTATTTGAATCTTGGGGTTAATTGGCCTGCCCCTGAGAAATGATGCCTATTCAACCCAAGATAGGCAGTGCACTAAATTTGTGCTGAATATAGATAACTCCCGCCTTTAACACCTCTAGGAAGCCTGATTTCATGAGCAGGGTCAGTTAAATACAGTATACTGCCTCAGTCAGCGTGTGCATTTTAAATTAACAATACATTTTGGTTTAGCAAGTGGCAGAAGATGTCACAGAGGTGATTAGAACTGGTGGAAAAATTCATGGTGCATATAAAAGAGAACAAGCTTAATGATATTGTTAACTGCATTGTCAGCATTGACGGTAAAGATGGATAGGTGAGATGTGAAGGTGGATGGGTGAGATGTACTGTATCCACACAGAGACAGTTGCAAAATAATATGGTCCAGACCAACTGTGGAGATCAGTGATCTCCTTCTCCAGCAACCTGTAGAGCATCTCAAGCATTTCTCGTTTACTTCAGATTTCCAGCATCTGTTGTTTTTAGGCTTCACTGACTACAAACACAAGATGCACAAAGGCATAATTTCTGATGTAAACTTGGGTGTTCTACAGATGAACATACAAAGGAGGTGGAGATTTAAGGATTAATTTGACCTCCTCAAATACCCCACCAATGTGCAAGAAAACTGAAATGCCTCATTCAACAAATACATAGCATGTATTTAAAATACTGCCACAGAAAACAAATACAGTTTAGAATAAAGCATGGATTCCCATGTAATTGTAATCATATGTGAAATACCTGAAAGGCATTCACTAACTGACCGTTATGATTCTGTATTGTCTCTTGTCCTTCCATTCTCTCGTGTCATAAGGAAAGCAAAGCAATAGAGTAATTGAGTGTGGAATCAGGTCCTTTGGCCCACTGAGGTGATGCCAGCCATTTACACAGATCTCATTTTATTCTCCCAAAGATCTCTTTAATTTGCCCTCTCACCTACTTGGTAGGGGTAATTTGCATTAGCCATTTACCCTACTGATCCATACTCAGCTGGATCGAGAAGCTTTGAGGCAGTTACTAGTTATGCCACTGTGCTGTTTAGGAGGACTTTGTAGGAATTTCCTCAAATTATTGTTAACCTCCAACACTCCACAACCTCTTTCTTTGATGGGAATTCAGGATAGACTGACCCATCCTATGAATAATTAAAATACAATCATTAATACGAGGTGCATTAGATGATGATTTTTATTAACAGTTATCTTATCAATTCTCTGCAATCAAAGTGATATTTGCAAGATTCTGAAGTTTAATTTTTTAAAAAGGGCAATTGTAACAAATGCTATAGATCTTCACATACTTGTTAAGGAATTCTAAATAAAATACACAGGAATAAATGTAGAATTTTATGTTTTGATTCTGTATAATTATTGTTGCAGCTCATACTAGATAAATCTGTAATCATTTAGAAATTACTTTTGTCTTCAAATAGTTTTGGTTTCTGCATTATAATCAGTTGGGAACCAGCTATGCATTCTGAAGTATGAAATGTATTTAAATAAGTGCTGCCATGATTTTTCCCCCCCTCTTATTCTATGTTACAGGCAACTTCAGCAACAACAACAAGCTGAATTAGAAGTTGGTCCTAGGGAAGGTCTACCTTCCTATGACCCTTCCCAGGTAATGTGTCACATTCTTATAAGCAATGCTTAAAAACTGAGCCCATGACACAAATTGATTAATTTGATTAAAAAGTTGCATGAGATTACAATAAAAAAAATAAAAAAGAATGATATATCTTGTTAAATCAAAGTCTGCATTCTGGAAATAAATAATGGTATAATAGGGCTGATGTCATTTTTTGTTTAATAGGTCCCCGTTTCATCTGTATCTGCTGGTGTTCAAGATCACGGGAAATCAATGGACAAAACGGACCCATTGTTTTCACAAGACAGAGACCCCAGATTCACTGATATCTACACTGGTATTTCACCTGGTGAGTTGAATTTGGATTTTTGTGTCAGTGTCATAAATTCATAACTTAAGAAGAGATCATGTTCAGTCTTCACTTAGTTCGTTAAAAGTATTTAAGACTTTGTTTCCTTCCTTCCTTTCTTTCCAATTCTCAGTTTGATTAAATTTTTTTCATAAATTGAGCAAATATGTATAAAATATCTTAGGGTCGATTCCAAGATTACAAAATATCAGTTTTAATAAAAAGAACAACTCGCGTAAGTGGCAGCTTTAAAAATTCATTGCCTTTCATTTTTCAGACTTGCAAGTTTGATATTACAAGAACGGTACTGGTGAATTCCAGTTCTGCCATCATAGGCACATATATTTGTATGTGTTTGTCTGAATCTAAATTACTCATAAATTGCACATAACATTCTGCAGGACAGTAAAAAGATAGAATACTATCCAAAAAAAATTAGTGTAAAACACAGTTAGAAAGAAAAACATGGTAACACAAGAGATGGTCGGTGGTTTTCCATTGTTTGGCATCCAAGTTAATAGTTTATATGATTAGCTTTTTCCTTTGTGGAGGGAGATCCTCGTGGTTTGCAGAATATTGCAAAATGACGCACCTCCTAGAATTTTGCTGGCAGCAAATTGAAAGATCAACTCAATTAGTCACCCTTCATTGTTCAATTGCTCAGTAATTATGTTGAAAGTTAACTGATGGGTTTTTTTTTTGTTCACCTCTTCAGGCAGGACATTCCAGATAATTATTAACAGCTCTGAAAACAAAATTTGCTCATTTTCCTTAAGCATATTAATCTGTGACTTCTATTCAATGACTCACCCATTGATAGTGACAGTTTTTCTTTATTTATTTGATCAAAACCCTCACAGTTATCAACATTTATATGAAATATCTCTTTAAGCTTATCTAATATAGGAAGAACAACCGCATCTATTTGGCATCTCCACATAACTGAGTCTCCTAAGTATCGTAATCAACTCATTGAAGGTGTCAAATTTTCATATGTCCCAGGAAACCTGGGGTGCTCAATGGTTAAGGCCCACTAAAAATGACCATTGGTAAGTTTAGATGTTCAAAGTCTTATTTGCAGAGGAGTGCTTTGTCCAAGTTCAATTTAAATCCTTCAGTTTGTTCAGTAATGTGTATAGGATAGTGTTAATGTATGGGGATTGCTGATCCAAGACTGAAAGCTCAATCTGGATATTAGGATGGCGCTGGAAGTGGCGGCGCTGTTAACAGCTGCGGCTCGCCTGCAGTCCGTCTGTCTTTACTTTTTTCTGTTGTTATTTTTGTCTTGTTTTGGTTAAGTTTTAGTTTGTTGGGTTGTGTTAGAGGGGGGTGAAATATGTTCTCTGTCTCTTCCTTCAGGGGAATGCGACTTTTTTGTGTCGTATCCCCCTTCTCTGCCTCCGTCTGCGCTGAGGCCTAATGGCGGAGCTGGCGGCCTCCAGCCTGCGACCGACCCCGATGCTCCGGAGGCAGAGCCAGCCAGGACTTACCAACGAGAGGCTGGCCGTCTTCGGGGCTAAGGCAGCGGTGGTCCGACTTGCTGGTGCGGCGTTCTGGCTTTCGCCGGCGACCTGGAGCTGATGCAGCGGGGCTCGGAGCTGGGGCAGCGGCCCAGAACTGATGCTGTGGCGGGCCGTCTCGGATCAGGGACGGCGTTCCGGCTTTCGGCGGCGGCGACATCACCACGGAGGTCCGCTGGACTGGAGGACGGCATCTTCGGCCAGGATCGATCGCCTCAGCGCAGAGGGAGAACAAGGAGGGAAGAGACGGAGACTAAGACTTTGCCTCCATCATAGTGAGGATGTGCTTGGTGAACTCACTGTGGTGGATGTTTAATTTGTGTTTATTGTATGTTTTGTTATTATTGATTCTGGGTATGACTGCAAGCAACATAATTTCGTTCAGACCGAAAGGTCTGAATGACAATAAAGGATCTATCTATCTATCTCAAATGATCTGGTATCTCAAATTGCTTTCATTTTCATCTCGGCAAGTTTGGTATGCTAATGCTAATCTCTTAATACTTTCTCTTTTACTATGTTTATCTCATCTTATATTCCCTCACAGTTTCTTTGAATACAATATAGTCACCATCATTCATTTTAATGAAGACAGATCCAAACTATTCATACCAATAGTAACCTTCTTGATATTTAAAATAACTCTTTCCTTGGTTATCTTCTTACTCCTTATGGACATGCATGGATTTTGTTTGCTTTTTCGGCAATATATTTTCCCTTTATTCGCTTGTCAGATTTCCCTTTTTGGTTGCACTCTAATTTTTCCGGCTTTGTCCTGTCAGATATGAGCTTCCTTGTTATCCATATCCTACTTTCTAGGTATATTGTCATTTAGGGACATTAGAATTAGTTAATAAGGAAATTGCAAAGGAAATAGGCTGGCATTTGAGCCATGCATCTTTTTAATCAGCAGTGATACTATGTCAAGAAATCTGGTCTACCCCAGCCCATTATTTATTTTTTATATAGAATTTATTCATCAAAAAGTCAGAAATTATGTTAAATAGCACTTAATTGACAGTTTATTTAATTTGGTCAGAACTAATGCATTCATGACCAAACACTAAGCTGTGGACTTTATGATTACAGTAGTCAAATGCAAAGTAGAAAGTTAGAAATGACTATTCAAAGTGTAGGAAATAACTATGGGTCATTAATTATATTAATGGGCTATAGTTTTTCAAATCAGTTAATTTTCTGTGTCTTGTTCTGACATAATAAGTTAACACCAGGCGATTAAGTGGTTCATTGTCCATTCATTTGTCAGACTTCGAGGTTAAATTCATCCAAGACTGAATGCTCAATTGTATCTGCTGGATATTGGGCTCGATTTCAAATGACCTGGTATCTCAAAGCGCTTTCATTTAACGAGCCCTAAGTGAAAACTGTTTCGATCTTGGCGACATGGCTATCAGTTGTGTATCGACATATGGGGCGGCACGATTGCGCAGCGGAAGAGTTGTTGCCTTACAGCGCCAGGGACTCGGGTTCGATCCTGATTACGCGGTGCTGTCTGTATGGAGTTTGTACATTCTCCCTGTGAGCGCGTGGGTTTTGTCCTGGTGCTCCGGTTTCTTCCCACACTCCAAAGACGTACAGGTTTGTAAGCTAATTGGCTTGGTAAAAATTGTATAAATTGTCCCTAATGTGTATAGATAAGTGTTAATGTACGTGGATTACTGATTGGTGTGGACTCAGTGAGCCAAAGGGCCTGTTTCTGCGATGTATCTCTAAACTAAAAACGAAAAGCTGCAATCAGGGAAGCAGATGAAGGGCCAGCCATCCTTCCACCCCCTTCCTCAACTCCTCCCAAACACCGTGACTTCTGTGCTGCCATAAGCCAGTTGACAACAAAAGAATAGCAGGAAGACTTTCAACTGCTCTGAGCTCTCCTTGCATCACAGTCCACATCATATCATTCCTGTACCACCACCACCAGTGTATATAGTGAGAAGGATTATCATAAATGTTAAATTACTATACACTATAAATAAATGTTAAATTACCCTAAAGGTAGATATCTAGATGGTTCTTAATCTTCCAGTTTGGGTGCTATGCCAGATGTGAATTTAAAATGTCTTTAAAAAAAGCAGAAAGGGTAAGTCAATACTTATAATTGCTGTGTGAAAAATGAAGGTTTTTAGCTCACTGGGATACAAGTGGTAAAGATTGAAAACTGGAGTTACACGATTAGTTAGTCACAGTTGGAATAAAAAGACAATCAAATATTTCAGTTGGAGTCCTTTATCACATTAAACTAAACCAAACTCGTTTAGATGTAGATGTTGGCTTGTATTAATACAATTGTCTGTAAAATTGTCTATTTCCAGCCTTTAATGTGTCAAAATTTGTATGATGTAATCAAGTGAGCCTCATATTATTCATTCCCAGCACAGGAGATTGGTATTCATTATGAGGATTGTTCCTGACAATTTGCAGAAATACTCTGCTTTAGGCTTCATAGTGTTTTTTTTCCCATTGCTGCTTTCTATTGCTGAAGGTTTGTAATGCTAGTAATCTTCACGCCACATAGGACACGGTATGAATATTGATTTCTCTAACTTCAAGTAACCCTTGCATTCCCTCTCTCTGCCCCTCCATCACCCTTGGTTGTACAACTAGTTTCACTGTCCTCCTGATTAATTTTACTGATTATATGCCTCATCATCTCCCCCTCAGCTAACAATGACCCATTCTACATTTGCTTGAACATCGTCTGCTTTGATCTGTCATTTTCACACTTTTCCCTTCCACATCTCTAGTCCCCCCTCTCCCCCGACTCTCAGTCTGAAGAAGTGTCTCAACCCAAAACGTCACCCATTCCTTCTCTCCAGAGATGCTGCCTGTCCCGCTGAGTTACACCACATAGGAACCATGCGATTGACGTAATTGGCAGGTACCAGTTATGTAAAAAGGTCATCTACAACATAATTCTCGACAAACGTGTTTCCTAAAAGATTCCTGTGACTTTCATCATTGCAGTACTTCCTTTGTTTTTAGGTTTAAAGGGTCCGCTGCCCTTTGGCTCAGTATTTCCTGACTTGTATACAGGCTGTGCAGCTTCTGTTCCAGTTTTGTCACGTTCAGGATCTATTTGGCTGATTTATTATATTCTTTCAGTCCTGATTGATGTGATACGTGTGTTTATTATCCATTATTAATTTCCCTTGAGAATGTGATGATGAGTCCCCTCTTTGAACGGCAACAGTCTCTGGTAAAACTCCTTGCACAGTGCTGTTGGGTAGGGATTACCATGATTTAGACCAACACTTGTCTAGTGGAGGGTGTTCCTTCCTAGACTTGTGCCTTGTAGATGGGGAAAATGTTTGGAGGTGTGAGGAGGTGCTTCATTTACCCCAGGTTACAAAGTCATGACCTGCCCTTGTGGCTACAGTGTTGATGTGGCTGGTCCACAAGGATATTGAGAATTCCACCAGAGGAAGGATATGGATACTTTTAGAGACAGAGCAGAAGAGGTTATAAAGATACTGACTGATTATCAGGAGGGGTTGGATAAATTGGAGACTGAGGGAAGACTTGATAGAAGATTATAAAATCATGAGAGGCAATCTTTATCTTGGAGTGAAAATGTTAGATTAATAGTGAAAAGAGGGAAAGTTTAAAAGAGATGTGTGAGGCACGTTTTTTGACAGAGTAGCGGAGAATGGCGTTTAGGAGGCTTTTGAATAGGCACATATACATGTAATTATGCCACGAGACCCAGAATACCCACACAGACACTGGTCGATTGTGGCAAGGCTTGAATGGTATGATGGGATACAAAGTGAAGTTGGGCAGAATCATTTGGACAGGTTGGGGGAGTGGGCAGATGCATGGCAGATGAAGTTTAATGCGGGTAAATGTGAGGTTATCCACTTTGGTAGCAAAAACAGGAAGGCAGATTACTATCTAAATGGCATCAAGTTGGGAAAAGGGGAAGTACAACGGGATCTGGGGGTCCTCGTACATCAGTCTATGAAAGTAAGCATGCAGGTACAGCAGTCAGTGAAGAAAGCGAATGGCTTATTGGCGTTTATAACACGAGGAATCAAATATAGGAGCAAATAAGTCCTTTTGCAGTTCTACAGAGCCCTAGTGAGACCACACCTGGAGTATTGTGTACAGTTTTGGTCCCCTAATTTGAGGAAGGACATTCTTGCTATTGAGGGAGTGCAGCGTAGAGTCGTATGCTGTACACCGCTAGCAATAGCCTTGAAACAATGTCCCCCGAGCCCTCGTTCATCATAACCGGGAATGTCAACCAGGTCAACTCTAAGACTGTGGTACTAAAATCCTATCGACAAGTCTCCTGTCCCACTGGAGGTCCAAACACCATCAACCATCGATGCACAACCATCAAACACGCCTACCGCTCCATATACAGGGGCACATCAGTGGGCACAGGCTTCCATGCACAAAAGCAACCTTTTTCTCCATAATTATCCTTTACTTTCTCATAGAAACATAGAAAATAGCTGCAGGAGTAGGCAATTCGGCCCTTCGAGCCTGCACCACCATTCAATATGATCGTGGCTGATCATCCAACTCAGTATCCTGTACCTGCCTTCTCTCCATACCCCCTGATCCCTTTAGCCACAAGGGCCACATCTAACTCCCTCTTAAATATAGCCAATGAACTGGCTTCAACTACCTTCTGTGGCAGAGAATTCCAGAGATTCACCACCCTCTGTGTGAAAAATGTTTTTCTCATCTCGGTCCTTAAAGATTTCCCCCTTATCCTTAAACTGTGACCCCTTGTTCTCGCACCAGACCAATTTTGAATCCTATTTGCCAACATGCCTTGGATCCCATGGACCTTTAACCTTCAGAACATTCGGCGCTGTAGGACTTTATTAAAGGTCTTACTGATATCATGTAGACTATATCAACTGTGCTCCTTCATAACCATATTTTGTATCCACAAAAAATACAATCAAATTGGGCCAGATGCGATCTTTTCTCAACAAAGCTGTGCTTGCTGACATTGACTAATCTCTGCCTTTTAAATGTAATCAATGAATGAAGCATAAACCAAAGGAATAATTAGTCTCAAGCCGGGTGTTGAGCAGCCAGGTTGTTGTCTCTGCATCAATGTCTGCCAGGCCCTGAGCTCCATTTGGTGGGTGGTAGAGCGGGCAGCCAGAGATGACATGGTTGGCTGTAATCAATCATGTCTCTTGAGACATTTTTTCCAATAATTTCCCTGCTATTGATTTTAGATACAAAGGTCTGCAGTCATCGGCTTTATCCCTGCTGCCCTTCTTGAATGATGGTACCATGTTGGGTGTCCAACAGTCATCTGGCTCCTCACCTGGGGACAGAGAAGATTTAGAAATATTTTTGGACTCCCACCAACTTCCCACTGGCCTCCTAGAAGCCAGAGATAGGCGACATTTCGGGATTTATGCACTTCTAACCCGCTAACACACCTAATACCCTTTCAATGCTTACAAGCTCTAGATGTTCAGTTTCCCTCTGGGAATTGTGTTGCATTCGGTGCTTCCATTTCATACATTAGACCGTCATATAAAAGACAGGCGTTTGTAGGGTTAGTTTTGCCATATCGACTGTCGTTAACTCATTGTGAGGCATGTTATTTTCCAGGCTGCCTTTAGTCAGAGAGTTGAATTTGAGACAGTTAATTGTTGCTGGAGAGAACTTTGATTATTGCAGTTAATGCCTGACTTCAAATGCACCAATACTCATATATACAGAATGTTCCTAGCTGTAAATTGAGACCTCTGTTTAATTCTCAAATAATGAATCTCTCTGAAATCTTTCCTGTCTTTATTTTGCTTACTAGGCAGTGAAACTATTAGCATTAGTGCCAGTTCGCTTGTACTTGGTTGGAGCCCAAGGTATCTCGGCATCTCTGCTGTGGATAGATAAATGTCTGTTGTAATTTTTTCAAGCTGATAGGAATCTTGAAAATTCAGCAAAAGGTAATTTTATTCAGTCTGTGCACCCTTATTAAATGTCTGTTGACAGTGCTTGCTGAACAGCTTATTGGTGAACTGTTAGCGACTTATAATATTTATTGTGTAGGTTGGCAAACGCACAAGACAGTATTTATGCCATAACTGTCTTCATAGAGCCTCTGGATTTCCATCAGACCTCAGTCCTTGTTTGGTTGTGAGCCAAGGAGCAGAAATTCTAGCTGTTTTCCACTGATCTGTTTTCCACTGCTCTGTTTTGCTGAAGGCTGAAGCCAGATTTCAGGAAGACTGCAGAGAAAATGCTTCTAAACCCAAACATTTAGAGAGTATGGCAATGAGAATATGGTTCTGTTGCCAAATTGGTTAAATTATCCGTTTTTTGACATTTTGATTAATTTACTTCTACATTTTGTCTGCATTGCATTTTCCTACAGTCTTTGCCAGAGTGAGATGGTGTAGACTCAGATCATCAAAAATCCTTATTACACTTTTATTTTTATCTGCTTGTGGAATGTGATTCTATCCTCAAATGAGGGGAGCAAACAGAGATGGGACTGGAAGCCAATCTTTTACTATGTGGAGTACAGTATGGTGTAGCCAGATCCGGAAAGAAGAGAGCAGGGTAGCTATAAACGGCAGCTTAGTTTCTGCACTGGCAAAGAGAAAATAATATAACTAAATTTACTTTCAGGAATAGGAAATGGAAAATTAAGGAGAAACTGGCATGCAGTGACTAAGATCATGGTTTAGTATACTTTTTGTGTAAAAAAGTATACTAAAAGTAAAAGAACAAATAAAAAACTATTGCATTAGGGCAGCACAGTGGTGGAGTGGTAGTGTTTCTGCCTTAAAACACCAGTGACCCGGGTTCGATCCTGATTACGTGTGCTGTCTGTAGGGTGTTTGTACATTCTCCCTGTGACCACGTGAGTTTTCTTCGTTTTCCTCTGTAAAAGCATGTAGGATAGAACTTTGTGTACGGGCGATTGTTGGTCAGCATGCACTTGGTGGGCTGAAAGGCCTGTTTTCATGCTTCTATTTTCCGTATTTCCAAAACTAAAACTAAAACAAACTTATTGAAGGTGCAGGATGATATTTGAGATTAGCTGGGTTGATTTGATGGCATGTCTTTGATCAGGATTGGGCCACAGTTTACACTCTGTGGTCCTGTGATTGCCCAGAGGCTCCCCTGCCCATTGTCTCCAGCAGGTTTGTAGCCGTGGACAAAGGCTGTTCCAAAAGGCCTGTAGCCTGCCTGTTTCCAGGGCACAGTTTCTACTCATCGGAGCAATGGCACCATTATGGAGAAAGTGCAAGCAATTGTGGTGGTTACAAATGTAAGCCTATTTCCACTTTGAGTCTGTGTAGGGAAAAATAAGAAAAAGACAAAGTTAAAGGCTTTTTAACTGAACCAAAATGAAATTAAAAAAGTTAGAAACTTAGAAATAATAATGGGCCCAATCTAAGCTGTCTTAGTGTGGTCGGAAAGATTGGATAATAAATTATTCCAGGGCATTTACCATACTTTCTTGGAGAGATATGCAAATTGGAGAATGGAGACGGTTGGCTCTGATGAAGGAGGGGGGGGGGGGGGGGGGGGGGGGAAAGATAAAGAGAGAGAGAGAGAGAGAGAAAGAGCAGAGGTAGGCCATTTGATTGCATGAAGCTATTCCATCATTTTTCTGGTTCTAGAGTCCTCAGTCAGGAACACATCCAGTGTGCCAAGCTCTATATGAATTGTATAATATCAAAGTGATCTTGTTTTGTTCTTCTAAACTCCCCAAAATACAGGAGTAATCTACTCGATCTCGAGTTCTCAGCAAACCACCCATAGAGTTATAGAGCTATACATCATAGAAAACTTCTCTTCGGCACACCTTGTCCATGTTAAACCAAGTTGGTATCCTGAGCAAGTCCTATTTGCCTGCATTTAACCCATAGCTCTCTAAACCTGTCTATCCATATATCTATCCAAATGTCTTTTGAAATATCCCTTCTCTAGAAGTATTCTAGTGCTTCACTCCCTCTGTGACAAGTACATGTCTGTTTAAGAAAATATGTCAAAACTATACACAGTACTCCAGACATGGTCTCAACAAACCCCTATGTAATTTCAATATGATATCTTTGATCCTGCACTCATATCTGCTTGTAAAAACAGCAAATTTCCTTCCCCGTTGCTTGCTGCATCTGGATGGTGGCTTTCCGTGACGTATACATGGTGCTTAACTCCCTTTGAACAAGAACATTACCCAATGTATCACCATTGAATAAATACCCTACTTTTTTTAGATTCTAGCACCTTCCCTATCACTGATCGTGGAAGCTGGCTGTGTGGAGTGTGCATGTCTTCCCTGGGGTCTTATAGGTTTCCATCAGGTATTTTGGTTTCCTTACATACCAAAGATGTGCTGGTAGATTCTCTGGCTATCTTTTGGGTGAGTGGGTGGCAGGAGAATCAGTGGGCTCTTGTATGGCCCTCTCCATAAGCAAATGGGCTAATCTAATCCCACTGGTAGCTATGTTGTATTCAAACTTATTTTAATTGCTATTCTTGCACTGTCCACCCAAATCTCTGCCCAAATAGACACATGATAGTAACATAGAAATACTTTATAATGTCAAACTCCCATTTCAGTATTTTCCTTTGAAGTGCTACTTTCCCCTATTAATATGAAGTAAAATTCTGAATACATATTTTTTGCATTTATATGCTTTCTTAGATTCTCAAGCTTTGGCATCTGAATATATATTCCTCACTGCATCCTGCCTTTAGATGTGGAATCAGTCTTGCATTTATAAAGCACACATTCATAGTCACGCCAACATAACACACAACATAAATCTTACTGTGTTAATACCAGTGCTGTACTGCATAATTAATATTCTGTATTTACCCTTAAAAGTTTCTTGTATTAAAAGCTAAAATAAACCTTCATTTTCACTTGCTGTTAAAAATAATATTTTGTAACTTAACGTGCACCATTGTACACCTTTTGTTGCTGCACACTTAATGGTTAGAAAACTTTTCTATCTCTTCATCATTGTTGCATAGTACTTAGATTAGCTGAGTGTCTTTCATTTGATATTTTATTTCCTTTCATATCTCTATAAGTGCAACTCCACATACATTGAAGAAGATTGAAAACACTACATGGATCTAGCAAAATTGGCATTCATGTCGGCTTCCAATTGCAATGTGTGCCTACAAAACCAAGTTATAGGAATGAGGACCCAGTGTGCAGTTGGGTTTAGTTTGCTGACTGGGTGAGAAGAATACGATGGGCAAGGCTGCTGTGCCTGAGCCCACAGAGTATGCCTGTGCAGCTGCGAGCAAATGAGTATGTACATGCAAGGTGACATTTGCACCACCTTTACCTGCGAGTATTCACACCCATGCAGCAGGGCCTGATCTCCGGTCATGTTTGCCCCACTTGCAATTAAATCAAGACCTTGCTCTGTGAAATCCTGGTGCCAGCTGGCATGCAACAGCCAGCTCTTATTAAAAGAAGCCACACATGGGCAGCTTCCACTCCACAATGTGATGTTCAGGACTTGGAATGTTAGGATCCTTGTGAATAGTCCCAGCAGTGACAGTCCTGAGTGGCATTACCCCGCTCTCATAGCTCAGGAACTTTTTTTCATCAACAACACCACACTGGGTGAGCCAGGATGGTTTAAAGAGCAAGGATGTGGATGCACTTCTTCTGGGTGAATCAAACGAAAGAAGAATGGCATCTTTGTGGAGTGAGTTTCTCCATCAAAAATGAGGAAGTCTAGCATTTCAGTGTCGCACCCCTGTAGAACTAGTGAACTCCTTATCATCGTCCAGTTCATGAACATGGAGCTAAGGTCATCTGTGCAGACCCCAACAAGACTTTAACTCAAGCCTTAGAAAATTCCTGACGCACATCCCAAAGTGAGACAAACTCAACCTCTTGGCTGTGTTCAGTGCCAGGGTGGGAAGGAGTGCAACTCTGAAAAAACATGATTGTTAAGGAAGGAGTAGGGAAGAACAAGACCAATGATCTTCTATGCTTGGTCCTGGTTCCATCTTTTGAAGGGTTCCATCATGTTGTTGCTGGCAGCTGTTGTCCACCATCTTCTCATGAAAACAGAGTGTAGTGGCGCAGTTATTAGGTGATGGGATTTGTTTGTGTGTTTGCTGAACCCTCCTGATGTCGGGTCATTAAACCAACGTTCTGCTCGGGTCCTTGGGGCATTTCTCATGGCATAAAACTCCATGACAACATACTGTCATTGATGCTGCTTCTTTGACCTCTATGCTAATTTGTGCAAGGGGATTCAATGATTTATTAACATATAAACTACATACATTTTACTCTGGTACAGGACACCATCATCCAATAGGAGCTCAGTGTGTCCACATACGTAAATACAGTACTTGCTTCACTAGTTTAAAAAAAAAACTTGTTTTTTCAGTATTACTAAGTATTGCTCACAAAGGTAATGTACAAGTGTGAAACAAACCATCGGTTCAGACTCGCCACTGGATTAAAAGACCTAATATATCTTCTCACAGGTCGAGCCATTGTCAAAAGTAACAGTCTATTTTCTGAACTTGTCTAAATGGCCATGATAAGCAAGCCCTTCCCCAGAGACACACTGCCACCTGCTATTTGACCAGATGCTGGGCTCATTGTGCATTCTATAGCTGTAGCCGCTGCAACTGAAGAATGCTCTACTGATTGTAATGCTGTCCACTTCTGGCAGTATATTAACGTCAGCTCTTATAGATATCATTCCAAACCTGGCTGTCTACAAAAAAATCGAGCAATAGCCTTCATTGCTTCTATCCCAGTATATGCTGTATTTATCCTAGGTTTTAAAATATCCAGTAATTCCACACACAAGCCCCATTTTTAACACCCTTGGTATCATGACAACTCATTTTGGCAGATATGAAACAGTCTTGGCCCTTCATCTGTCCGTTTTCCCAACTCCGACCAGCTTCTGGAAGTGTGTTTGTAGGCATGATGCCCATCCAGTATTTCCATGCTTGCTGTGCAGTTTCCAAAGCTGTCATCAGACATTCATTACTCACATGTGTTTGGATACAAATAGTACTTTGAGCATTGATGAGGTAATCTTAACAATGTATTTGCCACCGTATTCACCTCCAATGTCTAGTGTTCTATTTTTTGGCATGCTGAGACAAAAGGATGGCCCATTGATGTGTGCTCTTGGTGCTGCCAGTGATGCAATGATGGATTTTGGGCCCAAAATTGACAATAATCGCTATCAATGTGCTTCCAAGATGGAATTCACCGACTACTTGACAACTGATATAACATCAAAAACTTCTGATCATTTTCATCAAATAGAAAAGTAAACATTTTTTTTCCTGACTGCCAGACATCACATGGCTGATAACTGCCCCATGGTCAGAGTATGAAGCATCGGACACTCACCTTAATTCACAGAATGTATTCTAATGAACAAGAAGAATACCTTCTGGTATTTAACATTTGTTGTAAGCACGTGCTCATAGCCCTAGGTCCTTAGGGCATCCTGCTTCTGTCGGTACCAAAGGAACAAGAATACTGTTGTCAACTTTAGTAGAAAGTATGGGTATAATATGTTTCCAAATATGAACCCAGTCCAGGTATATTTACAGGTTTCATCACCTTTATAATGGTTTTTGTGTGTTTTGTGTAGGCTGCAAACCACGTGCATCTGCTCATAAGCCAAGATCAACTACTTCACATTGTGAATTTCTGTTTAGTTTCACATAATCACTATAATTGCTTCATTACCTCTGCAGAATTTATTATTTTTTAGTAGAAGATGTTGACAAGAAATTATTATACTTAAGTACATGTAATAATCAGAATATCATCCCAAGATTTAAACAATTCTTTTCAAATTTTATCCATTGTGGCCTGGAAGTGTTTAAGGAACAAGTTAATACCACATGTAAGTTTGTTTTTATAGTCTCTTATGCTTATTGATGGATAAATATTATTGATTCTCTTGATGGCATATAATTATTCACACATATGAGACTAATCTAATTTTGTAAATACTTTTGTTCCAGTCAGCTCACTATATTTTACTAGTGGGTTTTATCTATTATCCTCACCTTAATTGATCAAGACTTTTAGCTTCATTGCATTTTGATCCAATCACTATGAAAAGTGTTACCAAAATGTTGTGCTTCTCCATTTTCTGTCTGATCTGCTCTTTTGGTGCATAAGGAACTCGTCATGACTGGTGATGAAGAGATTGCCAACCAGGTTTAATGTGGAGTTGCAGCTTGTGGCCTCAAACAGCATATTAAGAGTGTTTTGTCATGTATTCCTATTTATTTAACTGGGTGACTTTGTTTTCTTCAAACTAAATTTATTATCCCAGTCCAACTTCAATTGCTGTAGCTAATCTTTCAACCATGAAACTTGCTCCATTTCACTGCTACAATAAGTAGTGTCACTATATTTCTTCATCTCAACATGCTTGTTATTGATCAAAAGCTATGTCTTGGCAACAACTGTTTCTTCTTCACTCCAGTGCATCCTTACACAGTGACCTCAACTTCAGTTTATGTTGTTACTGCAAGCTGCTGTACTATGATCCTTATAGGCCTGTCCCACTTAGGCGACTGCAGGAGACTATGCAGTCACCACATGGTCGCGGGTGTTTGCCGGGAGTCGCCTTCGTGGTCGTGAGGAGTTCCCGCATTCTGGGAACTAGTCACGGCCTCATTATGGTCACCGTGAATTTTTCAACATGTTGAATAATTAGCGGCGACTAGAATGAAGCGGCCATGGAGAATAGTGAGAATTCTCGAACTATAGGTGGGTCGCCAGGAGATCATAATGAGTTGCCAGGAGGTCGAAGGTTCTCGTAGGTTGTAGCCGGTGCAGACCAGTGAATTTCACTGGCTCATTAGGATAAAAAAAAGGTAAGCAGTAGTTTTCAGAACCAAGGATAACCGACCGGTAATGTTAAATGTCTGCCGAGCTTCACAGCCGCGTATCTCTGGCTTTTTAAAATTTGTCTTCATTCCTTCTCCCCCCTTTTCCACCCCACTTTTAAAGGACATACCGTACACTGTGCTTTAGCCGTATTTTTACAGCACCAACTTTCCTGGTGAAAGAAGCGATGTGTTTGTGTGTGTTCCACTCTGATAGTCGCCGTTCCAGTTGCCGGTTTTTCAAGCGGCTGCCGGCAACTTGACAGTCACCGGCAGTCCGCTGAAAAATCGCCTAAGTGGGACAGGCCCATTACATTGCATCTCCAGTAAGTGGGTTGTCTGAGCATATAATCTTTTCCATCTCTGTTTAAATGCAGCAATCTGCTCTGTAGCATAACACTATGTACAGCATGAACCATTTGAGAGAACCGACTTAATTGCTTTGAATATTGCCATCTCCTTGGTCAAGCATATTCAGTAGTGGAGAAAATATTTTCATCCATTAATCCACAAAACATTCCTCTTAGAGCTCTCCATAGGAATTTTTGGAAGATAAAATGTAATGAAAGGACCTCAATGCCATGATACAATCATTGATAAATTTGTGATACTTCTAATTTTGTGTTCTAAACATAGTTTTTAGTTGTCTTTGAATGCTGGATCCTTTAACTTCCTTAACATCTCGTCCAAAGATGCATCTGTTGCTCATTCTGGTATGCGTAAATTGGTCAGTGTGCTATCTGGCTCTGGTCCAAGTACAGTTAAAAGGATCACTTGCATCTCTTGGATTGCTTAGAGTATTTCAGCAATTCCTTTAATTCAGCAATTGAATTCCACTTTCATTTAATTCTGATATCTTACTTTTAAATTTGATCTAAAAAAACTCTATGCGCTCAATATGCTGTATGCTCAGAAGGTAAAGGGAAGATTCCTAATTGATTGCTCCCAACTTTCTAATGTAAAATGTTGTGGTTATCTCATCTTCAGATCTCTTTAGTATAAAAAGTTCCCCAAAATTTCAGGGATTACTCGACACACTGAAACCCAATACTATATTTTTGAATACAATTCCCATGTTACAGAAACCATTGCATTAATTACAAACTTCTTTACTCCGATGAACTAAGGTTGCTTCTTATCCCTCCTGTGCAAGAATTGCACCAGGGCAGGCTCCTGTGGGGCTGGCTGTTGCATTCAGTCTGCACTACTCCAGCATCACCCTGGGGATACAGGCATGTTTGTTACCCCACTTAGAGTACTGAAACTTCAAAGCCCCAGGAGCCCCACGAAACCTGGTGCTGGGTTTGTGCTTAATGCGAGTACACCATTAAGGGGAACCAAAAGGTCAATCTCCCCCACATGATTCCAGACAGTCTCATCACCATTATGCAATGTTTTTCTATAAGGGATGCTAACATATTCCAGTGGACTCAATGTATGGAAAAAATAATCATGGTTTATTGACTTTGCATCTAAGCTTTGTGCATATACCTCCTCCAAGCTCGCACTCTAGACTGACTATTATACAGGAGGCCAGGAGAAAACAATGACCAAATATGGAGGTGCTCTATAACCAGAGAGCTTTCTGGGCCCAAGAGCATTCAATATCTCTCTCTTGGATTTTAACCTCTTTAATTAAGTTTTCCAATGGTGCTTCTAACAACTAATGTTATTGTTTACTGAGACTGGTGAATGTTCCCAAATGGAGCTGTACTAACAATAGTGTAGGCAATGATCACAATCCCCTTTGAGCATACAGGCATAATGTGAATCGGTGCAAGTTAAATTCAGCTGGTAGACGGGATTCTTCACATTTCTGTTCCATTGTCATATGTCAGAAAAGTCCACAGTTAATTAAACCAGATTAATTTCCATAAAGAGATGGCAGGGTAGTGAAACTAACTGGATTATTCTTTCACATAAATGTTATGGAATTGATAGGCTGAATGGCATCCTTCCAAGCTGTAAATTTCCTGTAATTCAAAGTATTATTGATCTTTTTTAAATAGGTGAAAAAAAGCCAATGTCATCACCGTCAGCTGCGGGAAGCCAACAGATCTACTCACAAGGAAGTTCATTCCAGCCAGGACGTGCAGGACAAACATTCAGGTAAACTATATATTGTGTGTTGTTATTTATGAAAAACCGATAGAAGGATTGGGAAGAAGATGAAAAAGTCATTTCACCTGGAGAGTAGTTGGGGTGTGAACCTACTGCCTGGAAAGGTAGTAGATGCAGAAACCCTTTAAAAGGTGCCTAGATTTATACTTGGGAGAGGCAAGACAAAGATATTGTGTGCAGGAAGGAACAGCAGATGCTGGTTTACATCGAAGATAGACCCAAAATGCTGGAGTAACTCAGCGGGTCAGGCAGCATCTCAGGAGAAAAGGAATAGGTGACGTTTTGGGGTTGAAGAAAGGTTTCACCCTGAAATGTCACCTATTCCTTTTCTCCAGAGATGCTGCGACCAGCTGAGTTACTCCAGCATTTTGTGCCTGCTTACAAAGATATTTACCAGTTGCTCGACAACATTTATACTTGGAGAGTATATACTCGGTGAGTCCAGGGAATGTCTGAATAGCACTTTGTCACCTGGCATGACAACTATAGGCTGAATGGCCACTTTCTATGTTGTCATATTTTTATTATTGGAAACCAGAGCAATGACAATCAAATTGCCTATAAAACTGCACAAGCTTTTGCCCAGTTCCTATTCCTATAAAAACACTAATTTGAAACATTCTGCAAGGAATTTTTGAAACTTTCTGCAACTTCAGCAAGGAAGGTGTAATGTTTAGATCTTGAGCCATTGATTTGGCCACTATTTTCATACCGAAAAGCACATTTAGATTAAACCCAACAAATTCAAACTGCTCCACCGGGAGTTTTGTTTTTACTTGCTCACTATGGAATATTCATATAGAAACAATAATACATAAGAGTTTTGATCCTATCAATCAATATGAGCCTCTTCCTTGTTGCCATCATTCTGTACTTCCCCATATCCTTTAATCCTCTTAGATCCAAAAACCTGTTCATTTTTGTCTTGAATCGATTCAACAGCTGAACATCTATTCCCTCCCTCAATATCAGAATGTAAGATGCTTATCAAGGTGCTTATCTAAAAATCCTGATTAGTTCGGAAAGTGTGCTGAGGGAAAGGTAATGGAGTTTAATGCAGATACGTGCAAGTTGCTAGAAGTCAAAATAGGGCAGGATCTTCACAGTGAATGGCAAGCTGCTCGGCAAGGGTTGCAGGCAGAGTAGGATCTCGGAGATTTACACCTGGTACATAGTTTTTCCTTGAAAAGAGGCAGCTGGCATTATTGTCACTGGTGGACCGGTAAGCTATTCTTATTTACAGCATTTGTAATAGACGTTTGGACAGGTACATGATTCCCAACTGCAATTAAAAGCAAAATGTAGGCAGGTGGGACTAATAGTTGTGGATGGGGGATCCATCTTTTGTTTGTTGGCATGGAACTTAAGAGGAACTTGAAGTTCCACACAATTCTGTATGTCTCATGTTTATTCTATGAATACCTGTAACTGTACAAAATTCTTATAAGATTTTTTGCCCTCCACCACAGTGAGGAGGGGTTTGGAGGACTCACTGTGGTGGATGTTAATTTGTTTTTATTGTTGTTTATTATTGTATCATTGTTTGTATGACTGCAGGCACGAAATTTCGTTCAGACCATAAGGTCTGAATGACAATAAAGGAAATTCAATTCAATTCAATTCAATTTAACACTTTGGTTGATATTGTTCTTGTGAAGCACAGTAGAATGTTTTCCTGCATTAGAAGTGCTGCATATTGAAAGCTATTATTGTAGTATTTCATTGTTTGATAATTTAATTTAATATTTCTTCAGCACTTCAATGGTACCTGGTGGAAACATCATTCAGCAAACGTCCTCGGCAGGCCAAATTTTAGCTCAGATATCACGCCAGTCTAATGCTAACCAGGTCCCTGCAACATCCTGGACTGGAAGTCGACCACCTTTCTCAGGGCAGGTACTGTATCACATATCTGTTGCATTTATTATTATCCTGTACTATCTTTTTTATAACCAACAGGGTGAAATATCATTTTACCTGCAATTGCTAATTTGAAATAAGAGTTTGTGCAGTAAATTTTAATATTAATTGTTATTTTAAGTACTTACGGGTCACAGAATTTATAGATTTTCCTTCACATTCTTCACCCAGATCCTTAAAGGTCGTGTGTACCTGCCTCGACCACCACCTTGGGCTGTGTGTTCAAGATTGCAACTACCCTCTGCAGAAAAGCAATCCTCAGATTCCCTCTGTACTTCACGCATCTTAAACTGATACCCTCTGGTTTGGCACATTTACATACAGGGGAAATGTGTTTCTCTGTGTCCCCTATCTTTGCCCTTCATATTTGTGTACATCTTTATCGGGTCCCCCCCCCCTCAGTCTCCTCCACTCCAAGGAAAACAAACCCAACCTACCAGTCTCCTCACAACTGGAAAGTTCCATCTCAGTTAGCATCCCGGTAAATCTCCTCTCCAATGCATTCATGACTTGTTATAATGTAGCAACCACATCTGCACACCGTACGCAAGCCCCTGAGGCTGGTTGTAATCTGGATTGCACTTCCTTCGTAGATGGTAGATTAGGTACTCTGTCATTTAAAAAGAAGTATTTGGTTGAGCCTGCTTACCATTACATATAAACTTACAATATGACTGGTGTATTGTATTCCCTGACTCACGAAGGCCACCATTTTCTTTATCTATGGTTTTTAAACACCTTATTCTACTTGTATTGCTTTAAGGATCTATGGATTAGTACACCAAGGTCACTATGTTAATTGATAGTCCCTCCGGCCCTCTCCAAATGTTGTATATCCTATCCTTGTTAGGCCTTCCAATTACATCATCAAACATTAGTTAGGATTAATTTAATCTGCCATTGCTCTGCCCCAATTACTGGCTGATCATTAGCGTTCTTTATCAAAGACTGTCCTCCTCACTGTCAACAACACCACTCATTTTATAATCATCTCCAATCACCAACCAAGTCTGAAGTTGACCTGGTTCTGTGCCACAATTTCACAGATAACAAGTGTGCAATTATTATAGCAATTAAGCCATGGAAACCAAAACAAAAGCACTGCCTGGCTGAGTTTTCAAGTTTTTTCAGTTTTCAAGTTGTCATTCCTTAAACTGTTTTCCTAACATGATCCACATGCTCGTAGTGAATGCTGATATTACTGTGGTTGTCTCTCAATATGATTCTCAGGATGTGGACATAGCTGGCTGGGTTTCATTTTACTCTCAGAATCTCTCAGAATCACCCCCATGGTGTTGATTAATCACATGCTGGATGAATTGACTAGCACTGCTGGGTTACCTTCCCTGAAGAATATTAATGAATCAGTTGTGTTTGCACTTCATTTTAGCATTGTATGGAATTACTGGAAAAATAAATATGAAACCTGCATGCCACAATTAGAATTTTCTTGTATTTCCAGCATTATTACAAGAAAATTCATCATTAGTTCCCCAATCTGTACCTAGGTGGTGAAAGAGAGAGGCTAGGTTCTGGTTTCTATGTTTACTCTCTACCCTTTCAAAGACCCTTGTAAGAAAGTCCATTGGTACCACCCATTGCTTTAATGTACTGGTGACCAAGTCCCAAATCCTGGGGTGCTGTAGTTTACCGGTTAGATGGAAACTAGGTTTCAGACTGTCTCCGGGATGTCGCCTGTATGGTCTCTTCAGTCACCCAAAGAGTCGTACCGTTTTTCTGATCACCGCTGAATTTTGAAATGTTCAAAACTTTTCGGCGACAGTCGGTGCCCGTGGGCTTGATGCCGACGATCATAACCTGATATAGTGCTGTCGCCAGGATGACGTAGGTTGTCGCCGGTGCTGACTTCGGTGAATTCCATTGGCAATTACCTACGTCACACCTACGACAGGTACCGGCTTGTCGCAGGTGGACGTAGGTTGCCGTAGGTGTGATCGTAAGTGGACGTCCTATGGGTTGCCGGTTGTCAGTAGTTTGTCATCGACTAGGAGGTAGGTTGTTGGAGACATTGTCGTAGAGGGGTCCAGTCGCCATTTATTTGGGCGACCTGCTGCAACTATGACAGTCGCCGGCAGTCACTGAAAAAAATCGCCTAAGTGGGACAGGCCCATTAGAGGTCTTAGGAAGGTCGGCATGTTCATACAACTCTGCTACTGTTCCCACAACTTGGGAAAATCCTACAACTCTCACCAACTTCTACAGATGCGCCATCAAAAGCATTTTATCATGATTCATCACAGCTTGCTTTGAGAGCAGCTCCATCCAAGACCACAAGAAATTGCAGCGAATTGTACAGGTAGCCCAGCCCATCACACAAACCAACCTCCCATCTATTGACTCCATTTATACCTCGCAAGGCCAGCAGCATAATCAAGGACAAGTTGCACCCTGGCCACTCCCTCTTCTCCCCTCTTCCATCAGGCAAAAGGTATAGAAGTGTGAAAATGCACACCTCCAGATTCAGGGACAGTTTCTTCCCAGCTGTTATCAGGCAACTGAATCATCCTACCACAACCAGTGAGCAGAGCTGAACTACTATCTACCTCTTTGGTGACCCTCGGAGTATCCTTGATCGGACTTTGCTGGCTTTACCTTGCACTGAACGTTATCATGTATCTATACACTGCAAATGGCTCAATTGTAATCATGTATTGTCTTTCTGCTGACTGCATAGCACGCAACAAAAGCATTTCACTGTACCTTGGTACACGTGACAATAAACTAAACTGAACTGAACTGCATGTTCTCCTTCATTACTACCATGATTTGTTAGGAATATTGCTCTTCATCATCACCTAAATCCTGGAATTCCAAAGCAAAACTATTAAGGATTAACCTCACCAGAAGGACTATAACTGTCCAAGAAGGTTGCTCACCACAACCTTTTCAATTTGGTAATAAATGCTTGTTATTTACAAAGGCACTCACACTCTTCCAAAAAAAATTAATAAAAATCAGGTCAAAATAACATATATTGATATTTTAATAATATATCCACCCTAACTAATAATAGATTTAATAATTTGCATTTCTGTTACTTCTTAGTCATTGAATCATATACCATGAAAACATGTTTTTTGGCCCACCTTGTCCATGCTGACCAAGGTGTCCATCTACATTTGTCTCATTTGCCCACATTTGTTCCACATCCCTCTAAATATTTCCTGTCTATGAACATGTCCAACTGGTCGTTAAATGTTGTTATTGCATCTGCCTCAACCACTTCAACTGGCAGCTTGTTTCATACACCCACCACGCTCTGTGTGAGGAAGTTGCCCCTCAGGTTCCTATTAAATCTCTCTCCTCTCACTTTAAACCTATGCACTCTGGTTCTTGATTACCCAATCATGGGAAAGAGTAGGTGCTTTCACCCTAACTATGCTAATGATCTTATACACCTCAACATGATCACCCTCAGTCTCCTATCCTCTAAGGAATAACATCCCAGGCTGCCTAACCTCTACGTATAACTTCATCCTTTGAGTCCTGGCAACCTCCTCATAAATCTTCTGCATCATTTGCTCCCCAATTTCATGTTTCTTTTCAGATTAATTTCCTTCACTCTTCACTAGTTTTTTCCTCTGTCGTGCAGTCACATCATGGCATATTCCTTCGTACTTAAGATGTGTGTTTTATGAATGCAGCTCAGGGCTCAGTTAAATTTCGATAGCTGTCTACTTATTATGCAGCACATAGTATACTCTATTAAAGAAGTGCCTTGGTTCTGACAAAGCTTGGATTTTCTGAGTTGAACTTGGTTCAACGGTTCTTTGTGCGGCTCCTTGTGGCTGCAGGTTTCAGCAGGAGTTTGAACCGGGTTCCCCTTTGCCACTTCAAAGCACAAAATACATGGAAACTGCCTCCAGATAACATAGAAAAGATATTTCCATTTCCTGATATTGACTTTTGCAGCTGAGCCAAGAGGAGCAGCATACTTGCTCTTTTTAAGTAGTGTTGTTTAAAATGACTTATTTCTTCAGCTGAATTTTTTTTTAAGTTAGTGCAGCTAATGTTTCTAAGTAATGTAAAAAGAATGCTTTGGGTTCAGATGTTTTGCATTATCCAAGGCTGTAGGACAAATGCTAATTCTTTTGATGAAAAACATGGATTGAGTAAGTTTTGGGGTGTAAAATTACGATGGCCTCGACATTATTTTCCCTTCACTTTAATACAAAGCAAGGTTTTCCAACAGAGCCTCATTTCGTGAGGAAATTGTCCATAAAAACTGATGTTAGAATTGTTATATTAATAACTGTTTAGATCGTGAGCCGAGACTTGCAGTGGCCTTGAAACAAATCTTTCCATTGCACTTCAAAATGAGATTTGCTGAAATGCAAACAATACTGCCATAAGCTCTATACTGTTGAGTTACCTATGTGTTTATTAGTGATCAGTATATTGATACTGCCATTTGCATTGGTCAGGCTGTGCTGCCCTACACTTTTCTTAACTTAAACGCAAGGCTTTATTGACTTCAAACCACTGCAGTCTCATTTTAGAAACACATGGAGTATTATTTCAGGTGTCATGAGGGAGCATACATTGAATTCTCTTTACCCTTGGAAAGCAACCCTTTCATCATTAATGTAATTTCAAAATGAGAATAAGCCAAGGTATGTTGCAACTTAAAGCATTCTTGCTTACTCTATATCCCAATTGGTAGGCATGACCTGTGTTGAGGCCAGGAAAATACTAAATTTGAAGCAGGCTCACTAATCTCTGCTAAATTGTTTAGGTACTGTAATTAGCATTAGCTAGGAGGCTGATGTTGGAAAAGAATCATCCAAGGTTGCATTACATAAAGTTGACTGCAAAAGCGTCACTGTGGAAAGCCTAACAATATGCACTACCAGAGTTCATGTGTAAAGAGTGGCATTGTTGTGAGCTAGTGGAGGCTGGCTAATGTCTAGGGTTTCATCCAACTCACAATAAATGTGACATCTAATGTGCAAGTGCATCTATGATAGGATTCATTTTCTAACATTCAGAAACAAAATGTAAATATGGTTTTACTGAAACCTGGGTACGATGGAGCAGCTGTGATGATAACAGTATGTCACCTATAAAATCCACTCATCAGGCATTGCTCTCCGATAGCTCTTTCTGAGATTCTTGGAAGAGATTTATCTGTTGAGATTATCGCCTTATGGTCAGAGACAAAAATTATTAATCTCCTCTATAGAAGAGATTGGGGAATAATTCTACTCAACACCCAGAGATAGCTGATCTTTTTGGAACAAATTTTCATCTTCTTTGCTTTCATTGTTCATTGTGTAATACAATAATGTTATTGGTTAATTATGACAATCAAGAATATGATGGAGCAATAGAAGGAGATGCATTAGGTGTTACAGCAGGGCTGGAAAATTTTAGTTACAAGGTGAGATATGCTGTGTGTTCTTGTTTTCTCTTGAACAAAAAGTGAGGAGATTTAATTGAAGTGTCTTAAAGTATGTACAACCGGCCTAGACAGATTAAACAGGAAATACCTACTTCCTGCAGCAGAGAGGTCAATAACCAGAAACATAGATATATGTGAATTGGTGGAAGGATTAGCGGGGAACTGGAGAAACTGATGCTCTGGAACTGCGTGAATATAGTGGTAGAGGAAGAGACCCTCTTTCCATTTTAAAATGACCTTTTGAATAATTGAGGAACAATAATGTACAAGGGAATAACCTGAATAAATGTTTTTTTCCTGTTGATGTGGTCATAGTGGCCTGAAAGGCCTTCTGTTGATTCTGTGTGAATTGATTGATTTTCAATGCTACAATAGACCCAGCCATGAGGCAAGGAAAATAGCCAGAAGGCTTTGAAAATCGTGACCCAGAGCTTGCCAAACTAGAATCCACGCTAACTAGATTATTCGTGTACGAAATCTCAAAATGTTAATTTCTGAAAAAAGTCTATCTAATTGGCACTTGCCTGAAACAATACTAACAACTTGTACTGTTTCCCAAAATAACTAGTTCCATAGATTGATCATTTGCAGACTTGAGAAGGTTTCAATTAATTTTTAATATGGAGATCTGAGGTTTGAATAGATTATTCATCACTTGTCATAGTGGCAATAACTCAGATGTTTGGGATTTGTATTTTTCATCATATTTCAATGTATGGGCAAGACCACTTTTTTTTTTGCATCGGAGAACATGAGGGTGAGCTGCCTTCTCCAACTTTTATGCTTTATTTTTTATGCTTTCTAAGACTGAAGCATTGGTAGAAAAGATACTCTCGCCACATTGGCAGTACTCCACAACCAAGATTTTAGGCATTCTATTTTTTTCTACAGGACATCCATACAAATAGGTCAGTGAGGATGAGCTTTGTTCTTGAATGGCTGCAGACCTATTAGTGCTATTGGCAGGAATTTCAGGGATTTACCCTATATTCAAAAACCACACTACCTCTGTAACATTTCTCAGTACTCCTATCTTAGAAAGCATAAAATAAAATAAAGCATAATAGTTGGAGAAGGCAGCTCACCCTCGTGTTCTCTGGTGGAACAAACTGGCTTGTCAAGCTAGTCCCATCTACCTGTGCATAACCCATGAGGTAGAGTTAAGAGTATGAGTACATGGCAGCACCTGTGGGAAACTTGTGAACGAGGTGATTGGTTCAGGAGTGATAGCAATGGGGAAGAAGCTGTTCTTAAGTTTGGACGTCCAAGCTTTCAAGATTGTCCAAGCTTATCTTCTCTCAGAAGGTAGCAAAAACAAAACAGAATAGCCAGGTTGGCAGACATCCGTGATGATGCTTCCAGCTTTCCTCATGCAACACATTGTCAAAATGGACTGAATAGAAGGAAGTGGTGGGCCTGTGATGGACTGGGCTGCATTCACCAATCTTTGCAGATTTAACAGGTTAAGGACCAAGCAGTTACCATACTGGGCTGAGATGCATCCCATCAAAATACTTTCTTTGGCGCATCTGTTGAAGTTCAAGAGAATCCTTGTGGAAATACTGAATCTTTTCGGTCGCCTAAGAAAGTAAATATGCTGATCAGTGTGAAGAAACAAAGTTAGGTTGCTGATGATCTGAATGCCTGGGAACCTGAAGCTGTTGACCATCTCTAAAGCAGTTATATTGATGAGGACAGGATTGTGTTCACCCCTCGTTTTCTTAGGACAACGACCAACTTTGGTGGTTCTAAGTGTTTAATTGTCCAGGTAGGAATAGGGCTGTGCTAAAGACTTGTGCGGCAATTTGCTGGTGTACTCAAGGACTTCTTCAGCCTCTGGCTCCTGCATGATCTGAGGTTTCCACCTGCTTCAAAAGGACATCTATTGTACCTGAGCCCAAAATAAGCACGGTCACCTGCCTCAATGACTACTGTCCGGTAGCACTTAATTGCAGAAGATATAGATGCTTCAAGAGGTTGATTACAGTATAAATCAATTCCTGCCTCAGGAATGACCTGGATCTGCTTCAGGTTGGTACAATAAAATTAACAGCAGATGTTATCCTGTATGCAATTTGCAAGAGATCTAGATCTTCTAAAAGACTGCTTAAGATGCGGGCCATTATCAGTCTTTCAAAACGCTCCATGATGGTTAATGCTGGATCTATTGGATGGTAGTGATCGAGGGAGATCACTTTGTATCAGATGGACCACGATTATGAAGCATGGAGGCAAAACCATAATTGACTTTGTATTGATAGTGAAGAAGAAAGACCTAGGCAGTAGGAAAAGACCAATAGACTATTAGATGAATAAATGGAATACAAAAGAAGAAAATTTGACTTTTTTGCATTCCATCAGGAGGAACGTGGGGAATCTGCTGTGGTGGATGTTTATGTTAACTTTTATGTAGTTGTGTGTCTTGTTGCTTTTTTTCGAACGGCTGTATGGTAATACGCACATCACTGTAACTTAATTGGTACATGTGACAATAAAATACCTTTGAAACCTTTGAATTCATTCCAGAGAAGCATATAAAATGCATTTAGGGAGGATAGATAAGTGCTGGAGAAGACGATTAAATTATGGCCATTTAGTTGCATGCCTTTATTGATAAAGATGTGGAGTACAAGGGAGACGAGTCATGCTGGAACTGTACAAAATTCCAATTGTGCCACAGTTCTAAAGAGTGCAGCTCTGGTCATCGCACTATGTGAAAGCACTTGGGAAGGTCCAAGAGAGATTAGAGATGAGACCAAGCACGATAATCCAAGCATATATCATGGGTGGATTCTGATAGTCAGAGACATTCTCGGTGACGCCCTGATCGTTCGTGCCCCTGTCCATCAATATCCCAAGGTTGATACTCAGCCCTTCAGCATAAATGAGGCCAATGACAAATGAGGACACCAGTGTGAAGTACAGAATGTACAAGACTGAATAAGGTGGTCATTCTGGAGTTTTTTCAAACTTTTGTTATGGTGCTTCCTGGATAAACACAAAAAAAACCAGAAGGAAAGTTCACATCCCAGTTTATTTCCTTGTGGATCACACCCTGGCTGGAAAAATGTAACTGATAGATTTTAATTCCCAACAAATTTTCTCCACGGACTTTGGCTTTACTGACACTGAATACGTTTTTTTCCTTGTATTTGTTTTAATCCCAACAAGTTTGAACACACCAGGGTATCACCAGAGTCCACATTGGTTCAATTGGTACCAGTCCATTTTCAAGGGAGCATGTTCAGTTCCCTTTCCAGAATGCTGGGTACAAAAATCTAGGGTGACATTCCTTTGCAGTAGGAGTATGTTCAGCTATTCAAAAGTGCTAGTTCTCTGATTAGATATAAAACTCTGGCCTGCAAATGTAAAAGATCAGAAAAGAGTAAGGGATTGATCCCTTGTGTTGTGGGGAATGTTATAATTATTTATTTGTCATTAAATATCACTAATGTCTGATAATTATCATGCTACTGTAAGTGAGATTTTGCTCTACATATAATGTTTGCTGATTTTCTCTACTGCAAAGTGATTGCATTTCAAGGAGAACTGCAATGCTATGAACCGCCGTAGTACATTAGATTGTGGCTTTGGGGCTTCATTCTTCCTGAGCCGTAGTTTCTTCTTAGATTGTTGGCTTTGGGGAAAATTTTAATTCTTTACTCCTAGGGCGAGCCGTGAATTTCTGGGGGAAAAAGCCTACAGCCATAATCATTGAATGGCGGTGCTGGCTCGACAGAACCAGTTTTCTAAATAGTTTTATAGATTTGGATTTCGGACTCTTCGGATTTCCGGGAAGATGTAGATTAGGTAGGTAACGCGGGCGGCAAAAGGGATATGGGGGGGAATCATTGAAAAATGCCAGAATTTGGAGGGATTTTATGTGGTGGTGGTGGTGGGGTGGGTGGGTGAAGGGGAAACTGATGGTCGGCGACTCCCAACATCGCGGAGCCGGTTGGAGCTCCGACCCCGGCAACTAAGCGCGGCACGCGGTCGGATCCGCGAATGTTGGGAAAGGCGGCCTCAGCGCCCTGGAGCTTACCGCACAGCGACCCGGTAAGGCATTGGTAAGGCATTGCCCGCTTCCCATATTGAAGCGGTGGACGCTGGCTCGAACATTGGGTCGTCCGGCCTACTCCTGCACCAGTTTTGCATCGTAATCTCATATATTTCTGCGGAGCTACTGCTTCCCGGTCCTCCACGCACACTCACACCAGCACACACACCCCCCTTCCCTCCCCCCTGGACAAAACCCTCCCAAAGAGAACATTTGCTCCTCACTTCCAAGGCTCATCAACCTTTAGCCTTTTGACACTCAGGTAATCATCCTTCGTACTTTCAACCATCTTTGTCATTCCAGTGTCTGATGCTTCTGTCTCTCTGCCCTTTCAGCATTCTGAAGGGACCATTTCCTTCACAAATCCATGGTTCACTCTTCTGTTTCCACCACACTTATTCCCACAGTACTTTCTAGTGCGATCACATCAGATGCATGCATCTCTTCTCATCATTCATAGATCAAAACAGTCTTTCCGTGTGAAGCAACGATTTACAAGCACGACTTCCGATCTAGTGTATTACATTCCATTTTCAAAATGTGGTGTCTTCTGTATTGGAGAAGCCAAACATTGGGGGAACACCTTACAGAGCAACTGTTGTTGGTCCACCGGAACACTCCTGAGAGTCTGTGCCTGCCACTCCCCCTCGAATGTATCCTTCTCTGACCGCCTGCACTGTTGTAGCAAGAATCAATGTTAGCTTGACAAACAGCAACTCATCTTCCTTCTGGGAATATTGCAGCCTTATTGAACTCAGTATGAAAATGCTCCAACTTCGGATAACTCATTTTCTGTTTCCGTCAGAATTAGCCAGTTCTACTGCAGATCATTTATCTAATATTCAATACATTTTGTTTAGTTTAGTGTAGTGTAGAGATACCGCATGGAAATAGGCCCTTCGGCCCACTGTGTCTGCACTGTCCAATGATCACCCGTAGTCTAGTTCTATCATACACATTAGGGACAATTTACAGAAGCTAGTGAACCTACAAACCTGCACGTCTTTGGAATGTGGGTGGAAACCGGAGCACCTGGAGAAAACCCACGCGGTCACAGGGAGAACATACCAACTCTGTACAGATAGCACCTGTAGTCAGGGTTGAAACCAGGTCTCTGGCGCTGTGAGGCAGCAACTATCGTCATTGTGCTGGCCATTATCACCATCTGATCTGCTGAATCATTTCTTACAGCAAAAAAAATAGCTGCTTTTACATTCTTTAATTTCTGTTCACTCTCTAATTGCCCTCCTATCAGAGGTTCTATATTCCTGCGTCAATATTTTCTTGCTGTGTAGCCATTCTCATGAACTTCCCCACTGGATGACTTAATTTGCATCCACACCTCCTGGCAGCCTTGGCTCACCTCATCAGTGATATCCACATTGCTTTATTGACCAATCCACTCTCTGCAATTTAAAACTAACATATTTCCTCTTTCCCGGTTTTGACAAAGGATCATCAGCCGGAAACATTGTTTCTCCTTCCACAGAGCCAGTATCTACAGTTCCTTCCTACACATTTTGTCTGTCTCCTTCCAGATACTGCCTGACCTAATGAGTGTTTTCACTTATTTATGTTTAATTTATGCTTGCATTTTGTTCTGTGGCATTAGTTGGCAACACTTCTTACACGAGTGCAGTTGTCTGAAACAGATTGACGCCTCCAATAAAACTAGGGCCGCCTGTGGTGATGTTGGGTGGTTCCTTGTATACCTGCAACCGTCAAAATCCTGACATCATTCCTTCCTTTTCCCTCTGGCTTCACAGATAAGGAAGAAGATGACCTAATTTATCCAGTCTGGCTCTAAGAATTATTTTAAACAATGTTTCTGCTGCAAGTTCCTGTTATAATTTGGTGCTTAACAAGATGAGGTTGAATCTGGCAAGTGAGAGGTGAGGCACTTTGGGAAGTCAAATTCCCGAGGAAAGTATACAATATATGACAGGACCCTTAGGAGGTTTGAAGTACACAGGGATCATGGAGTGCAAGTCCATAGCCCTCTGGCAACAGAAGTAAGTTAGAGCTCTGAATATAAATGTCTGGAGACCACGTTGCAGCTATACAATACTTTGGTTAGGCCACATTTGGAGTATTGTGTGGAGAGGGTTCAGAAAGGGTTCACCAGGATTTGCCGATGCAGACTGATCCATCCACTTGCCCATAAGTTGATATTTCCATTTTTTTTTAAATGTACAAAAAAAATCAATATGGTAGCTACCTCCACAGTATTAGAATGAATGGCATCTAAAGGACATAAAACTGATAAGAGAGATTAATTGCTAAAAGTGGGGAGAGAGAGGAAACTAGTTATGCTGTTTACAGGAAAGAACATGTAGACATGCGTCAGATGTTTGAATGTAATATTTTGAGATATTATTTGTATATACAGTTATCCATAAATCAGTCTTCTTTACCAAGGGACAGCCAGTGAGGAGAGATTGTTTTCTCTTGACTGAGTGCAAGGAGTACACTGCCAAGGAAGGTAGTGGTGGCAGATACGATGGCAATATGTAAGAGGTATTTTATACAAATACATAAACGAGGGAGGGAGGGAGGGCGGGGGGGGTGCTTGAGTGATGTGCACCATGTGCAGGTTAATGGGATTAGTTAGATTGGCATCTGATTGGCACAGACATGGTGGGCTGAAGGATCTGCAATGTCTGCTGCCCTGTTCTAAGTTATACGATAAATGAGGAGGTATTGAACAGTACTTGTTGACTGACAGAATCCAAAGCTCTAGTGAGGTCAAAAGAGGTTATGTATTGTGGTGTGGCTGCTCTCATCGTTTAAACCTGTTGCTCTCCATTCTGTAATAGATTACCAGATGAATTGAATAAATATTTCAAGGATATTCTCCAAGCCTTCTTGGAAAAATTGCAATGTACCCACCAACTCCTGGGAATAACTAAAACCATCTGCACAGTCAAAACAAAAATATGTGGGGTTGAGATACTTAAAAGTGTTGCAGGTTCACTACCAGGGATTAGATTTGTACCAAACATTGAAAATATTATTTTAAAATATAATCTCTGGCTCATTTTTGCATTGAATTCTTTGTGCCTATGTTATTCTATCTTGTGGTTGAGTCAGAGCTGCATTATGCTCAGTTCACAATTTTGTCTTGGTATACCATTTAATGATCCTTGCCACTTAAATATTTTTTTGGGGGGCTTTGATTCAATGAAATTTGTCAGTACTTATGTCTATTGAGATGAAGTAATTGCAATTTTAAAATGGCATTATCTTTTTTCAGCAAGTGGCCTCCCAATCCAGTAAAGGACAGTCACCACCTTTTGCCATGGGATCAAGTCATAGTTTTCCTGCAGACCCAGCTACCTTCAGTCCCCTTTCCAGTCCTGTGTCCACATCTTCACCTGGAGGACCTTCTTATACCAGTCTGGCAAATCGATCCACTAATTTTGGTGAGTTAAAATGTAAACAAATTATGACCAGTGTGATTTTTCAGTTAACAATAACATTTACTAGATAATAGTTGTGGTTCGTCTTGGATCAAAAGTTGGAATAGAGATGCAATAACCTCCATCATAATGGGGGATATTGTAGAGGTAGGCGATCAACTGTGATTTTTATCAATGGCATGCAGGGGCAAAGGGACTGATGGCCGACTCCTGGTCCTATTTAACAGAACAGTAACTGGCTCATTGGCCCACAATGTTTGTGCTGAACACACGATGCATAGTTAAACTGATCTCATCTGCCTGTACATGATCCATATCCCTCTATTCCCTGCACTCCATGTGCCTATCTAAAACGCCACTATTGTATCTGCCTCCACCACCACCCCTGGCCATGCGGTGCTGCCCCCGCCACTCTCTGTGTAAAAAAAATAATAACTTGCCTCGCATATCGCCATTTAACTTTCCCCCTTTCACCTTATTGCTATGCCCTCTAGTGTTGGACATTTCCATTATGTGAATCAGAACCTGACAATTATAACATATTTCTTATGTTCTAATGCTGTTGCTCACATGGATAGCAATCGTTACCTCCAAAACTATAGTTTGCTTTTGCTTTCTCCCAGGATCACACTTTTCTTCACTTTATATAACTGTAATTATGACTGTAGCCAAGGTACTTTTTTGATCACTGTTATCAGTTCTGAGAAATTATAGCACTATGTGGCAACTATGGGGATTGAAAGTAAAAATAACCTTTTGAGTTTGTAACACACCATGTACAACATCTTCAAGTGTTTACTGTTACTGATCCCACTAGTAATGCTGTTCTATCATACCAATGTTATTACATTTATGTGGTGTCCCAGCTGATTAATATTGAACTCTAGACCAGCAGCTCAATCGTGTTCATTCCAAGTGCATTAGTCTGCTTATGTTTTCAACATTGTATTGTGTGCTGCAAGAAACTGTGGTGTTGGAATAGACAGGGATTGGGACTAATTGGATAGGATTTTCAAGAAGTTTGCAGAAATCTAGGATCTGGAAAAAATGGGAAAATGAAATGGAAAAGCCATGATATAAAAATGCCTCGTGAAAAGAACAATTGTCAACATGAAAAATGCAGGAAGCAGAACCTCCCTTCACTTTGTCTTTCCTTCATTCGGTTCGAGCAAGTTCCTGACTAGAAATATTGAATGTAGCAGTGCTTTTCCTTCTCTCATGATTTGTGCTGTCGTCATCAGTGACATCTACCATATATCAAAACTCACTGAGGCTATTCTAGGGAAGTTGTTGCGTTCTGCAGGGTCAATTCCAATCTTGTGCTTTTTGCTGAACAAGAACTTGCTTTTATGTTGGTTCAAGAGCTATAGGAAGTTTTGTGGTTTTCCTTTTTTTTATTTTGATATTATAAAAATAGCTGTGATTTATCCATTAATATTATTTGATTGTTGGTTTTCCAGAGAAAGCATTGTTACATTAAATAGAAGGAAATGTTATTTCAGCCGTCAATGGTCAAGTGAATGTAATCTAAGGCTTGAGTTGCAGTGACTCACACAAAGCTTTTATTTTTCTTGACTGCCCCATTAAGTTATAGCTCAAACATTTCTCAGCATCCATGTGTTGCTTTCAGTTGCCAAGCAGCTCTGTTCCTGGGCCAGCTGTTCCCTCCTAGTTTGAAAGTGCCTATTTGTTATTTGGTGTAAATGTGCCTGACATCTGGAATTTGCTAGAAGGGAAATAACACTATATCCAGCTGCACTGGATGACACAGCATTGTGTTGTCCCAACATGTTACTAAGAGGTGTGCATACTTGCCAACTCATCCATTTAAGGTAAACACACTCAATGTTCACCCGTGGAAAACACTTTGTTAAATTACATTATACAATATTTTACCAATGTTTTTTTACCTCTAAACAAATGAAAGATTGGCAACTCTCCCACTCTTTCACATTTTGTATTTTTATCCTTTCTGTCTATATAATTTTCTGAATTTTATTAACTATTTACTCATTCCCTTTCTCACTTACAATAACTCCAGCTACTGTTCTCTTCCTGAATCTACACAGTGTTCTTTTACCTTGTACCTTATTGCTTATGTCTTCCTGTTAAATCCAAAGATACAGTCCAGAATTGTACCAAGAGATGATTGCCAATGTTTAGAGTCTGACCTGTGAGGATGGATCACACATAGATACAGAAGAAGCGTGGGACAGTTATGCCCCTGTCCCACTTAGGAAACCTGAACGGAAACCTCTGGAGACTTTGCGCCCCACCCAAGGTTTCCATGCGGTTCCCGGACGTTCCTGGAGGTTTTTGTCAGTCTCCCTACCTGCTTCCACTACCTGCAACCTCCGGCAACCACCTGCAACCCATGCCAATTTCAAGCTTTTGACAAGGTCCAGCATGATAGGATAGTCCAGAAGGTTAAGGTGCATGGGATCCAAGGTGAACTAGCTCATTTGCTTCAAAATTACCTTGCAGTGCACAATGGCGGAGGGATGCTTTTCTGATTGGAATTCTATGACCAGTGGTACACCACGGGATCCTGACCTCTACCACGAAGAGACCAGACGTCAGCTCTCGACACCTCCTCATTTGTGCACCTTGACCTTGACTTCACTGAGGAACACCAAACCACCATCTCTTAAATCATCACAGATTGTATCGTTTCTGGCAATCTCCCCTCCACAGCTTCTAACCTTATAGTTACCCAACTCCATACTTCCTGTTTCTATCTCCTTCCCAAAATCCACAAACCCAGTCTGCCCTAGCTGGCTCATTATTTCTTACTCTGACCATTTTGCCAAGCACTTGCACTTTATCTGCCAAGGTCTGCTGAAGCTCCAGGTTGCTAACTATTTTAACTCTGATTCCCCTTCCCATACCAACCATTTAGCCCTCAACTTCTTCTACTACCAGAGTGTGGCCATATGCAAACTGGTAGAACATCCTCCCATATTCTGCTTAGTTAGCCTACAACTCAATAGCATGATCATTGAATTCTCCAATTTCAAGTAGAGCCCTCAATTCCCCCCCCCTCCCACCTTCTTATAATAATAATAATAATAATAATAATAATAATACATTTTATTTATGGGCACCTTTCAAGAGTCTCAAGGACACCCTACAAAAATTTAGCAGGTAGAGGAAAAACATGTAAGGGGAATGAAATAAATAGTAGAGACATGACTAGTACACAAAGTAAAGACAGAATTCAATACAAAACACAATATGAGGCAATTAATGCACAGATGAAAAGGGAGGGGGACGTGGGGCTAAGGATAGGCAGAGGTGAAGAGATGGGTCTTGAGGCAGGACTGGAAGATGGTGAGGGACACGGAATTGCGGGTCAGTTGGGGGAGGGAGTTCCAGAGCCTGGGAGCTGCCCTGGAGAAGGCTCTGTCCCCAAAACAGCGGAGGTTGGACTTGTGGATGGAGAGGAGACCGGCTGATGTGGATCTGAGGGACCATGAGGGTTGGTAGGGGGAGAGGAGGTCAGTGAGATATGGGGGGCCCAGATGGTGGAGGGCTTTGTAGGTGAGGATCAGGATTTTGTAGTTGATCCGGTGGGAGATGGGAAGCCAGTGAAGTTGTTTGAGGACTGGAGTGATGTGATGCCAGGATTTGGTGTGAGTGATGAGTCGGGCGGCTGCGTTCTGGACCAGTTTGAGTCGGTTGATGTAGGTGGAGCTGATGCCAAGGAGAAGTGAGTTGCAGTAGTCCAGTCTTGCCCCCTTCCTGCTTCTCATTCCCCACTCTCCTTTGAGCCTTCCACTTCCCTTTTATCCCCTCTGCCTCTTCCGCTCACTATTCCTCCCTCCAGCTTTACATTTTATTCACTTTTCTTCCTGACATCCTTTTGTCCTCATTTCACCTCTGACATAAAATATAAGAATTGGGACATTATGTTGCAATCCTTACAAAACATTGTTCGCAATCATATCACCATGGACATGGTGGGCCAATGGGACTGTTTCTGTGCTCGATGATACAGGAAAAGAGAATAATTTATTCAGCTGCATGTAAGGGAAGGGACATTTTATCCTGTGATTAGTTAAACATAGAGAATGGAAATAAGTAGGAATCTTCAAAATCATTTTGAGGAGCATCCTACTGATGTTGCACAGATGGGATCAGTTCTCATTGTTGTCCTTGGTACTTTTAATGGTCTTTGTGATATTGAGTGAGAGATGCCTTTCACACCAAAGCACTGGAAAGCCAATGGTCAGCTGGAAATCAAACCTTGGGTTGATTCCAAGCTGTGTGATCCTATTCTTGTCCTTAAACAAGAATTTCATACTTTACCAGTAAACTTGGTAACATTTAAAGAAAATATAGAAAGCTGGGCAATATTGGATACAATATTGGATAATGTTGAGATTATTTTGCCCTTAGGATGATGTGTTTTGAAGCAGAATTAAAAATAAAACCAACCATCTCTTAAGGAGGACTAAAGTCCAACTGCAGCAAAGATGAGCTTATCTTCAAATGTATTCTCCTTCACGGTTTCCACTGTTGCAAGCTGTTGTCAGATGTTAGCCAAGCAATTGCCACAGGAACATAAAATTAAAACCTTCAACACCCCTAATCCATTTCAGTAGTTTTTCCTCTTTATCGGTCATTAGTAGAATAATCATGCCTCTCTAGCCAAGAAGAAGGTAGGTTGCTCCCCAGGGCCTACATTCGTTTTCCTGGTTTCCTCTGCTTCCTCCCAAACTCGCCTCCCCCACCACCACCTCCCTAGTTATTTATCAGGATAAGGTTATATAGACTGGGTTATAGCAACAGCAGGCTGGAGAGCACACAAGAGACTGCAGATGCTGGAATCTGGAGCAACAGGCAAACTGCCGGGGGAAGCCAGCTGGTTATTTGTGGAGGGAGATGGACAGATAATCTTTTGGATTGAGACATTTCATCTGGACTGAGAGGAGAGGGGAGATAGCTGGTATAAAGAGGCGAAGGGGAGGGATGGGGCAAGCGCTGCCAGTGACAGGTGTATTGAGGTGAGGAGTGGTTGATTGGCAATGGAGTCAGGTAAGGGAGATGGATATAATGACACAGTCTGAGAGGTGGATTAAATCTGATGAAAGCAGGTGAAGCATGGTAACAATGTGGGGGGAGGGGGGGGGGGCTAGGGTGTGCCAATGGGACCAATATTGGGAGGGGACTCCATTTCTTCCCCACTCTGCACTTTCTCCAAAGCTTGAGTTCCTTTATTTTGAATTATGGACCCATTGTTATTTTGAACGTTACAGTTCAATCTGCTTCCACTACTTTTTCAAAGTGCATTCCGAAATTTGCTGTGCTAAAGATTTTCTTTTCATCCCGTCTCTGTTTCTTCTGTCACGTTTCATAACCTTCGTGAAAATAAAGTCCACTCGTAAGGAGTTATCTTGGTTCAAATCATATGTCCTTGCCACGTGAAGTCCCATGTTTTTCCTTTCGCTCCTGTTGTGAGCGAGTTATATGATTCAGTTTATGGATCAGTTTCGCTGATGGGTTCTGGCAATTCACTCTGGCCTGAGATTTCTAATGGTGTAAGTATCATTGCAAGCTGTGTACTGCGCTGGTGTACCAGCCAAGATGTTGCTTTATGGGGTTATGCATATCAGATGTGCGAGATCTCATTAAATCAATGGAAAGATTCTAGGATGCAAGTACCCCCACAAACTACAGTATTGGTGAGTCCAAATAAATGTTAAAACGAACAAGAGAATTATAGCGAGCTGAATGGTTTGATGTTCAATAACCTATGAATCAAAGAATGCAGTATAAATTTGTCTGAACATTTTTGATGGCAAACACACAACAGAAACATGTCTGTGGACTCTTAGTCCTAGAAATTTGACTCCACTGCTAACTGCTCTGGAATTACAATGGAGAAAAAACCCTTAGCAGTTTGTCTCACACCTTGGCAGTGTCAAAAACTCTGAGAAGGGTAGTGATAGACTGCAGCAGGGTGTAAACAGCCCAATTGAATGGGCAACTGTAGAGCTGAAGGAGTTTAAAGCTGAGAAACGCGAGGTGATGAATTTTGTCGGAAGAATGAGGAGAGGCAACATAGAATCACAGATAACCCTTGTTATAACAGACCATGCGGAATTGGCGATTGTCCGCTATAACCGAATAAGAGATTCCCGAGTAATAGAGTTTGCACAAGTAGTAGAAACAAAGAACTGCAGATGCTGGTTACTACACAAAAGAAAAAGTGCTGGAGTAACTCAGCCGGTCAGGCAGCCTCTCTGGAGAACATGGATAGGTGACGTTTCAAGACAAGACCTTCTTCAGAGGGTCGACTATAATGATACTGTTCTACTAGGATATGGTGCAAGGGGAGCTGTGAGTGCAGATGCATGTCATTGAAAGTGGCAGCAAAACAGAAAGTGCTGCAGGAAAACAGCATGTCAGGCAACATTTGTGGACGAAATAGATAGGGAACATTTTTGTTGGAACCCTTCTGATTTAAAAGTGAGTGGGTTGTGGCAAGAGCTGCATGCAATAGGTAGATCCAGGTGAGGAGGGGTGGATTGACATGGATAGAGAACTGGTTGGTAGACAGGAAACAAAGAGTACGAATTAACGGGTCCTATTCCGAATGGCAGGCAGTGACTAGTGGGGTGCCACAAGGCTCAGTGCTGGGACCCCAGTTGTTTACAATATATATTAACGATTTTTAGACAAGGGAATTAAATGTAATATCTCTAAGTTTGTGGATGATACAAAGCTGGGTGGCAGTGTGAGCTGTGAGGAAGATGCTATGAGGCTGCAGGGTGACTTGAATAGGTTGGGTGAGTGGGCAGAATCATGGCAGATGCAATATAATGTGGATAAATATGAGGTTATCCACTTTGGTGGCAAGGACAGGAAGGCAGATTGTTATCTGAATGGTGTCAGATTAGGAGAAGGGGAGGTGCAACAAGACCTGGGTGTGCTTGTACATCAGTCATTGCAAGTGTAAGCATGCAGGTACAGAAGGCAGTCAAGAAAGCCAATGGCATGTTGGCCTTCATAGCGAGAGGATTTGAGTTTAGGAGCAAGGAGGTCCTACTGCAGTTGTACAGGGCCCTGGTAAGACCGCACCTGAAGTATTGTGTGCAATTTTGGACTCCTAATTTGAGGAAGGACATTATTGCAAAAGAGGGAGTGCAGCATAGGTTTACCAGGTTAATTACACCAGGTTCACCAGAGGAGCCTTCAAAATATATGTATTAAGCAATTGTATTTCTCAGCCTTTTCAAGAAATAGCAACTTCAGTCTGCACTTTGTACAGGCGATATGCCATAGACTTTGCTTCCCCAGCCCATATTTCTGCACAGAATGTCATCACTTTACAGCAGTGGTTGTCTGGTGGGAGGCAGTCGAGGTAATGTGGGGCCACATTGTCAAACACCTTCAGGCTGAAAACAAAGTGATAAATTCTTGACTTATTTCCAAGTGGATGGATTTAAAAACCGGCATTTTCAGCATAAATACCAAAGTGCAAATTGTTAGCTGTACAGAAATCTCAAATGGGAAAAAAATATTTTAAAGTAGAAAATTGAAACTGCAAACAAACGGTGAAATAAGTGCATCCACCGTGTATTAATGATCTATCCTAATTTGCACTATTTGTCAAAAATACCATTAGACTTGCAGCGATTTCACCATTTCACAGATATTCATATTCTGTGCCATCTTTATTCCTGCTTTAAAAACAATAACAATGTGTAAAGAATGTGTTCTGTGCAATTGCTTACATAATTCATTGTCAATGACCATTTGAACTCAAGCGTATCTGAAGGTTTAATGATCATACATGCTTGTCTGCTCCAACTTTTCATCATGAAGGTCGAGTCAAGACTGCCTGCCTCGCTCACAGTGAGTGAAATATGGGGAGAAACGAGTGAATGTGCTGCTAAAGGCCCACAGGACAATTTTATCAGTATTTGCTTTGACGACCATACATCAAAAACATACCAGCTGTCAGTTTGGGCAGGGAGAAAGCAAATAGCAAATTATTAACTTTGATATGTGAATGGTTTGTTCCAAGTATTTTTGGCTACCAGCCAGAGTACCCTGTCAGATTGATAAGTCACTGAGAATGATATAAAAAAACAAGCTGTCATATAGTTTTTTTTTCATTTCCAACACGAAGCTTACTTGTGTACTTAAAGACTGCATTTTACTAAAACACCACGCAATCAGAAACTGCCAATTGCTGTGAGATCTCATGTGCTCAAGGATAATTCCTTGACAACTTTCAGACAGTTACTGGGACTTCTGTTATATTTCTCCCAATTCCAGATAAGAAACTTGGTACCATTCAAGACAAAGCACCCCACTTACCACCCGAAACATTCACTCCCTCCATCACCAGTGCCCTGTGGCTGCGATGTGTACTGTCCACAAACGCACTGCACTTACTCACCCAGGCTATTCTGACAGCACCTCCCAAGCCCATAATCAATGCCAGCAATAAGGCAAACAGCAGCAGGTGCATGGTAATACTACCATCTTTAGATTCCCCTCCAGATCCCACACCATTCTAACTTGGACATTTTTCACCAGCAATTCATTGTTACTGATTCTAGCATCTGAAACTCCATCATAACAACCTTGTTTCGGGTAATAAATGCTTGATCTGAAAGACTTGCCCATACACTGTGCAATACTATTACTGTTGAAGTATATCTCAACCACTTACTTATGAGGACACTTCTCAGATCCCTGAAACAGAATTCTTTAAAGTTGTTAAAAAAAATGTGCAGATAAATAAACTGTCCGCCCTTATGTGGAGGCTTCAGAAAAGTGCAGAGGAGATTTATCAGAATTAGGCAAAAAATCCTGGAGAAACTCAGCGGGTAAGGCAGCATCTATGGAGAAAAGGAGTGGGCGATGGTTTTCGGGTCAAGTTCCTTCTTCAGGGTCTCGACACGAAATGTCGCCTACTCCTTTTCTCCATAGATGCTGCCTCAGCCGCTGAGTTTCTCCAGCATTTTTTGTCAACTTTCGATTTTTCCAGTATCTGCAGTTCCTTCTTAAAGATTTATCAGAATGGTGCCTTTATTATGGAGGCAAAGAATGGAGGCAAATCTGACAATGGTATCTACAGATTATATCTATAGAGAGGTCCCCTGCTATGTATCGCATGGATTATCATAGCCCGCATCCTCCTGAATTGCCTCCTCGTAGTGACTGAAGAATTATTCTTTGAATCGCATCGTGGCCTAGAGGAGGCACAGTGGGTGTGACCATTCCGCACATGTCAATGTCACTGGATATGCATTCAGTAAAGCCATCACACCACCACTCAAAAGACAATGTAGCAACCTCCACAAATCAGAATGCTCCCAGTACTCTGTTTTATTGTCAGTTGGTCTCACGTAATATTGCCTCGCTGGAACCTATATCCACCTATACATTTTTAAAATTGCTCTTTTTTTCTTTTTTCTTCTTCCCACAAATATGTAATATGTGAATATGTGATTGTTCCATTCTGTTTCGTAGTTTTTTTTGCACAATCCGCAAGCATTGCCACTTTTCATTTCACTGCACATCTCGTATGTGTATGTGATGAATAGACTTGACTTGACTTGACATACCAAGTGGTCAGCTCCCTTGATTTACTGATTTTAAGTTCTGAAACTCCATCCAAACAAACCTATTTAGAACATTAAATGCTCAATTTGCCAGACATGCAAATGATTTGGTTGTCATTTGAGGCGTTGCTTGAAATAGGAGGAAAAAATATTTGCATTTATCATATGTTGTCAAATGTCTCAAAAGCCTTCACTCAATTAATAACTTTTGGATTGCAGTGAATATGTAGGAGGTATTACTACTTTATTATTAAAATTGTAATATAAATGTTGCATCAGTACCTGTCCTATTTATATTGTACAAAGGATATAGGAGTAGGCTACCAGCACCTCAAGCCTGCCCCGTCATTCAATTATGGTCGTGGCTGATCATACTATTGGCAAAGGGGGGGAAACGGGAGCTGCTAAGTGAACACCTGCGCTCACTGCCCGAACCTACCTGCTTTCCCGGCTGCTGGGCACTTAAACTCCCCCAATATGAAGTGCTGTTCCTCCAATTTGCACTGGGCCTTGCTCTAACAAATTGGAGGAACAGCACTTCATATTTTGCTTGGGCAGCTTACACCTTAGTGGTATGAACATTGACTTCTCTAACTTCAAGTAACCTTTGCTTTCCCTCTCTCTCCATCCCTCCCCTTCCCAGTTCTCCGACCAGTCTTACTGTCTCCAACTACATTTTATCTCTGTTTGCTTTGTTGTTACCTTCTCCCAGCTAACAATGATATATTCTACATTTTCCTTGATCTCCATTCCCTTTACCCTGTTTTCACACCTTCACGCTTCCTTATCTATCTATCTCCCTCCCCCCTGACATCAGACTGAAGAAGGGTCTCGACCCGAAATGTCACCCATTCCTTCTCTCCATAGATGCTGCCTGTCCTGCTGAGTTACTCCAGCATTTTGTGTCCAGCTTTGGTTTAAACCAGCATCTGCAGTTTCTTCATACACATTTTGGCTGCTAGGTTAACATTCAGGAATCTATTACATTCATTTTATGGGGTAAACTTTGGCATTTCCAACAATGTTGAACTCACTGAAATGTTGGTCATGATCAAGTAGTCATAAGTTGCAGTGGGGCTTCAACTCTGATTTAGACAAAGCTGCTGTCAACCATGCCAAGTTGCCACTTGTTATCTCTCCAATTAAAGCTGTCCGTTGAACTCTCATTTCTTTGCCATCATATGATGTCTTTTTTCAGAGTCGGGTCTTTTTAAAATAGTTTATAATTAATTCTTCCAAAAGCAATTAAAAAAAATTCTTGGTTGAAAACAGTGTCCCTCAATCTTTCCTGTTATAGTGTCTGTTGCATTAAAAATTCCAACTTGCAAAACACATAGTATTTTACTTGTGTTTACATAACATATTTATAAATAGCTCCTTGAAAATTCTTGGGCTAATACCTTAAGGCAGCTCCTTGTTGTCGCAGGGCAGAAGCTGCTTCTGCATAAATTATTTTAACAGAGGTGGCCATCATGCAACAAATACCACAGATATTTGTCAGGGTAAGGGAGTGGATCAAAGGCAAGTGGTCCAAGCCCTATATGGACACCTGCCCATTCACCCCTTTGTGCATGTATACATGCATCACAGATCCCTAACTACATGTGTATATGTGCTCTTCAACAAACTCCTGCTACAACTCTCACATAACCACAACCCTCCATCTATCATATCATCCTCCTCAATCTCCTTTCCCCCTCAAACTCCTTGTATATTCTTTCTCCTCTCTGTACTCCCTGCCTCTTCCCTTGCAACTACACCTTTCCAATGCCACCCGTACCCTGTAATAGGCTGTCAAGCCACTAGACTTTCGCTCCAGTGATGGAGTAATTCCTCTGACAACCAGCTTGTGCCCATTTTATTCAATGCTTGGGGCATGAATCGGAGAACCTCGTCAGCAAGTCCACATCTCCAAAAACTGTACTTCAAGGATAAGTAAGGATGAAGTATGTTCAAACTGTTAAAAGCAAGAAGGGAGGAAATTGCAGTGGCTAGGACTACAAGTTCTCAATTCTCCCCTGGCTACAGGAGTGACACCAGAGGATTAGAGGAATGGTAAATTATAGCTTGTTGAAAGGGGAAGGGAGAAGCCAAATAATTGCAAGTCAGTGAGCTTAACATCAGTAGAAATAAGTTTTTGGAATCTATTGTGAAGGCAGTTTAAACCGTAATTTGGAAAGGCACAGATTAATCAAGCATGTGTTCAAGAAGGAACTGCAGATGCTGGAAGATCGAAGGTACACAAAAATGCTGGAGAAACTCAGCGGGTGCAGCAGCATCTATGGAGCGAAGGAAATGGGCGACGTTTAATCAAGCATGTTCGACAGTTTTTATAAGAGACAGTTATGGCTGACTATTGAATTTTTAATAAGATAACAGCAGGGATCGGTGACAGCAGTGGATTTGCAGTGGTCAGTGTAGATTTTAGCAAGACTTTTGATAAAATCTTAACATAAACAACCAGGACGAAAAATGTAAAATCCCACAAAATCGAAGGGAGAACTGCAAATTAAACCCGTGAATTGGCTCAACCTCGTTGCCTGAGTGAATTTGAATGATCTCATTGTCATAAATTTCATAAGTGTCCATCAATTCATTTGTGGCCAGTAATCAGCTACCGATAAACAATAACCTTTAAGACATTTCTAAGAAAATTTTGTTTTAAAGATACATTTAAAACTAGGAGAGAGAGGTTTAATGAGGAATTGCTGAGTTTAAGGTAAGTGGTCAGAATTAGGTCTGTAAAGATCTCAGAAGGTTTTGGGGCTACATACTGGTGAGAAGAGGTGAGGTCAAGGAAAGATTTTAATAGGCAGAATCTAACAAATCATTAAAAAAATTAGTTATATGTGATTTTTAAAAATCTCAGATCTTTATCAGTGTTGTGCCACCTGGACTTCGAAATCTTAATTGTTAAATGTGGATAGTTGTTCTGAGGTTAAAGTGGAACAAATGGGATTCCTTGATAAGATGGGGGTGGAAAGGCTATCCTGGGCAGATGGCAGTGTGGAGTTTAGGTTACAATCAGATAAATTATCATTTTTGGAAATGGCAAAAACAGGCTCAAGGGAACACGTGGCCTACTCCTGTTCCTAATCTGCATGTTTATTTGTACCAGACAGATTGACATAGTAATGTAGAGTGGAGGAAGTTACCGCTGGGATGTTCTTAGTGTAAATTACTTACATAAGTTCCTACATCCTTGAAGCAATAGGACTAGTTCAAGAGGTCTGAGAGGGAAAAAAAATCACCTCATCTCTGCCCTAAATCCCATATTTTTTAAACAGTGACTCCTGCTTCTATAATCTCCACACTGATTTTATCAAGACCTCTCTGGCTTTTGTATGTTTCAGTCCCATCACCAATTCGAGAACTAAACTACTGTAGGCACATTCCTAGCCTGTCCAGTGTTTCCTTGTATATCAACTGACCCATTCCAGGTCTAGGCTAGTAACCGTCTCCGAACTGCCTCCAACATATTCTTCCTTGTATAAGTAGACCCATTCAGTACACTGTACTCCAGATGTAGTCTCAGCAATGGGTCTGCAAATTCTCCCTATTTTACTTTCAAACCCTCCAGCAATAACGTGTTAGTTTTTTAAAATTAATTATTTACCTCCATACCAGTTGTTTGTGAATCATGCACTTGGACATCAGATCCCTCTGCACGTAGAACTTTACAATCTCTCACCATTTAATAATGTGCTTTTTTATTTTTCTGCCAAACCGAGCAGTTCCACATTATCGCAAAATAAAACTATGAAATTGGGGGGAAAGAACACTTGAACTCTCTCATTAATTTATCCAGGTCCTGTTGAGAATATGTTCAATAAGGTTATGCCTCCTGACATTGTGTAAAGGTCTTCTCATTGAGCTTCCATTTGCCAGTACCCTTTGCCTAATTTCCTGGGCAGCAGCTCTTTTCCTTGGTAAATTGGGATGTCATTCCCACTACTCTTTTCCTAGGATCATTCTCGTTATTGGCGTTTAATGTCATGATTCTCCCAAGAAAAATAAAGAAAAGGGTAAATACAAAGTACTGGAGTAACTCAGTGGGTCAGGCAACATCTTTGGAGAAAATGGATAGGTGACATTTCGGTACTTAATGTTTCGGTACTTAACCGACGTTTTGGGCTGAGATCCTTCTTAAGACCAGTCTGAAGAAGGGTCACGACCTGAAATGTTGCCTATCCAATTTCTCCAGAGATGCTGCCTGATGCATTGAGTTACTCTGGTATTTTGTGTCTATCTTTGGTATAAGCCAGCATCTGAAGTTTCACAATACATTTTTATTTCAATAAAATGGTACTTTCCTTCTCCGTTCACTATGATTTTTGGATTGTTAGAAACATAGGAATTAGGAACAGGAGTAGGCCATTCGGCCCTTCGAGCCTGCACCGCCATTCAATATGATCATGGCTGATCATCCAACTCAGTATCCCGTACCTGCCTTCTCTCCATACCCCCTGATCCCCTTAGCCACAAGGGCCACATCTAACTCCCTCTTAAATATAGCCAATGAACTGGCCTCAACTACCCTCTGTGGCAGAGAGTTCCAGAGATTCACCACTCTCTGCGTGAAAAAAGTTCTTCTCCCTGCCGCGGAGTTTAAAAAATTTCCCACGCAATCCTTACGAGCTGTGACCCCTTGTCCGTGGACTTCCCTAACATCGGGAAGGCAGCATCTTGTCAATTATCTAGCCTGTCCCGCCCCTTAAGAATTTTGTAATGTTTGGGGATAAGATCCCCTTTCTTCAATCTTCTAAAGGTTCCGCTAGAGAGTATAAACCAAACGTTTTCCAGGACTTTCTTCATAGGACTGTCCTGACATCCCTATTCGGAGGAATCAGTCTGGTGAACCGTCTCTGCACTCCCTCTATGGCAATAATGCCTTCCTCAGATTTAGTTTTTTAAAATTAGAGTGAATCATGCAAAACTGTACGCAATACTCCAGGTGTGGTCTCACCAAGACTAATGTGCAACTGCAGTTTCTGAACCGAGCAGCCACCTATACTCAAATCCTTTGAAATGCAATGAAAGCTCTCATTAATTTATCCAGCTCCTGTTCGCTTTCTTCAATACTTATGCCTGCTGCACCTGCATGCCTTCTCACCTTCAATGACCCTGGTGTACCATGGGCACCCAGGTCTCGCTGGTAAATTCCCCCTTTCCCAACTCGGCCACCATTTAGATAATAGTCTGCTTTCCTGTTTTTGCCACCAAAATGGATAACCTCACATTTATCCACATTATACTGCATCTGCCAAACATTTGCCCACTCACCCAGCCTATCCAAGTCACCCTGCAGTCTCCTAGCATCCTCCTCACAGCTAACCTCTGCCCCCCAGCTTAGTGTCATCCGCAAACTTGGAGATATTGCCTTCAATTCCCTCATCCAGATCATTAATATATATTGTAAATAGCTGGGGTCCCAGTACTGAGCCTTGGGGTACCCCACTAGTCACTGCCTGCCATTGTGAAAAGGACCCGTTTACTCCTACTCTTTGCTACTATTGTTCCTGCTTGGTTTTGCAATGGATTGCATGTTTTTACCAGATATGTAATGCTTTTTATTAGAAGTAACTGATGTTTTTAATGTATTGAAATCCTACCCACAGCTGAGAGTGGACAAAGTAGTGGGCAGTTCCAGGGAAGATCGTCCGAGGGCTCGGCGGTATGGTCTCAGTGGCAAGCCCAGCATCACAATCAACAGGCCAGTGAGCAGCACACACACCAACAACAAGCACAACCTGAGGTCTTTCAGGTGAGAGGGCTTGCACAGTACTAGCTGGATCGGAGATCTCAAATACTTCACAGATGAGAACACACTTGAAGCATACAGCTGTTTGGAATTCATTCACATGCATTATATGGCAAATCTGTTTAAATTAAAACTGCACTGACATTACATGATTACCTTCAGCAGCACCACATGCCATTGGTTTCCATATTTTAAAACGTTTATTATTTGCTCAGTACTTTCCTGATTTATATAAATGATCACAACTTGTGAGTAACAAAAAATGCTGGAGAAACTCAGTGGGTGAGGCAGCATCTATGGAGAGAAGGAATAGGCGACAGTTTGGATCTTTTGACGTCTGACCTCTGTGATTGTGACTGAAACACAGTCAGGGCGAATAGGGGCTCGGGAAGGCACATCAGTGTTCTCCCTATCGAACCGTGCGTAGAACGCATTGAGCTCATCAGGGAGTGATGCTTCGCTGACAATTGAGCTGCCTCCTGATTTCGCCTTGTAGGAGGTGATGGTATTCAGAAGAGTGCGGGTCTCATGGCTCATCCAAGGTTTCTGGTTAGGAAACACTTGGAAGGTTTTTGTTGGGATGCAGTCCTCCACACATTTCTTTATGAAGTCTGTAACGACAATATCCCTGAACATTGCCCAGTCTACAGACTCCAAACAGTCCTGGAGTTGTTCCTCTGCCCCCCCCCCCCCCCTCCCCGACCAACTCTGTACAGTCCTCGCCTCTGGGGGTGCGCTCTTTAATTGCTGCCTGTAGGCAGGAAGAAGCAGCACCGCAGTATGGTCAGATTTACCAAAGCGAGGGCGAGGCATAGAGCGATAGGCGTCTTTGATGGTCATGTAGCAGTGGTCGAGGGTGTTTGATCCTCTGGTGCTGCTGGAGACATGTTGGTGGAAGTTAGGGAGCAAATTCTTAAGGTTAGCTTTGTTGAAGTCCCCGGCTATGGTGGTAAATGCCTTGGGGTAAGCTGTCTGGTGCTTGTTGACCACAGCGTGCAGCACCCCCAGTGCCAGATGAACATCAGCCTGGGGTGGGATGTAGACCGCGGTCAGGATGAGCAACGAATGCCAGTTTTGTTGATGACTGCAACCTGAAAATGACTTTTCAAAAATATTGTCCAAAGTCCAAACGAATGTGAAGTTAGCCACACAGGCCCTCAAGCCTGTAGTTTCCCTCTCCACATCATCCACTTCCCACCCAGTCATCACATAGAAACATAGAAAATAGGTGCAGGAGTAGGCCATTCGGCCCTTCTAGCCCGCATCGCCATTCAATATGATCATGGCTGATCATCCAACTCAGTATCCCTAACCTGCATTCTCTCCATACCCCCTGATCCCTTTAGCCACAAGGGACACATCTAACTCCCTCTTAAATATAGCCAATGAACTGGCCTCAACCACCTTCTGTGGCAGAGAGTTCCAGAGATTCACCACTCTCTGTGTGAAAAATGTTTTTCTCATCTCGGTCCTAAAGGATTTCCCTCTATCCTTAAACTGTGACCCCCCTTGTCCTGGACTTCTCCAGCATCGGGAACAATCTTCCTGCATTTAGCATGTCCAACCCCTTTAAGAATTTTGTAAGTTTCTATAAGATCCCCCCCCCTCAATCTCCTAAATTCTAGCGAGTACAAGCCGAAACATTGCACGATATTCCTTGATCCCAAAAGCCTGTTGATCCCCGATTTGAATATAAGTAGCAGCTCAAGATACAGACTCCCTCCAGAGTTACCAACTTCTAAAGAAATACACAGTATTTCAGCACACACCGCCTCCAAGGATGGCAGGTTTATTAGATGTGAAGCAATTTAGTAGACTAGGCCCCTAAACTGGAGAGATCTGAAGAATGAGAGATCTCATTGAAACACCGATTTTTTTAATATGAGACAAGCTGTTTACCAAGAGAAAATATATCCCAGGAGAGGCATCTAGAATCACAATCAATGATTTCAATGAGGATAAATGTTGTCATAAGGCAGCAAATCCAGAGGGTTTAGTCAGTGAGTTCATTCAAACAGAGTTTGTTAAATTTCTGAATTTTAAGAAAATCGGGATATGGGGTTAATACAGGAAAATAGTGTTGAGTAGAAGATTAGCCATCAGAGGCAGGGCAGGTTGAAGAGATAAATGGCCTACTCCTCCTCATATGTTCTTATGTGATCTCGCTGGGTCAAGATGACAAAACTAGCAAATAGGATTGTTAGTCCAATAGGCTAGGGCATAGATTAGAAAGTTATTGAACGTAGATTAGTCCAGATGTTTTAACCTTTCACCATAAGCAATCTATACCAATCTCTAAAATCCTTGCAAAATGTAAAAGTTTGCTCAATCTTTGCAGAATCTTTGTGTGGATTTGGACTCATCAAATCTAATTTATGTTCTGGAATGGCTAGGGTACATTATCTTCAATTCTTCAGAATAAGGGTGACAAGGACGGTAGTGCCAAATAATCTGGATTCACGCATTGAATCGTACAGCTTGAAATTGACCCATAGCCAACTCTGCCCAAGCTGACCATCTTGTAGCTTTCTATGCCGTGGCAATTCAGGCATTTGTCTAGATACGTCCTAAGTGTTTTTTCCACTGATAGTCCTTCCACTTGCCCAGCCTCATTCCTTAAAACTAAATCTGACGGATCCACCTGGCCTCCCACTAGCCGCCCTGGTAGGACATTACTTGTGCCCCTTCTGTAGCGTTGGGGCAGAATATGGAGAACTGCTTTCCCCCAGAGAAAGTGGAATTAATTGGCCAGAATTTGCTGGGAAATGTTGGCGTTTGCACTGATCAGCCAGCATTTCTCAGGGTAAATGCCACCAAGTTCATGATTCCCATTTGAACGCGGGACTGCGTTCTGACGCTGGACTCTGTGTGAAATCCAGAGGCTGAGCTTGCACTGTGTCTGCTGAGCCTGTGGCAGGTTGGACCTGATGAGGGAATAGCAAACTTATTGTTATAGAGGGCCATGGTAAGTAAACCGGAGTTTACTTACTTAATTACATCTGCTCAAATGGGTTGTGTTTTAAGTGTTTTTATTTTATTTGTTTTAATTATATTAAGCTGTTCTATTGATATTTCAAAATATTTTATGATTAGTTTTTAATGTTTCTGAGGTTTGGGAGCATTCATAAGTATTTAACCTCCTGTGCAGCTCTGCCAGGGTTGGTTAGCTGTCACAGTGATTTTCTGCTGTTTTGTGGGTAGGGTTTGTTCTCTCTTGCCCACACTATGGCATTGTACTGCAGAGACTTGTTGCCATGCAGGGCCTCGCAGTTATCAATTAATTAGCAAGTCAGCACTGGGCGAACAGGGGAAGGCAAGTCTGTGTTTAACTACTTAGGCCCAAACAGCAAGTTCTGGCCCAATGTGTGTTCTCTGCCCACGGATTCCTCAGTTCCCTTTTATACTTCTGCAGTGTGTGGACTGTACAAATCAGTGCAAAGTTGAGGACGACCCTCCAAGGTAGGATCAACTAAGATCTTCTGTGTGGGTCCAAACTTTGTGTTGGTACTAAACTTGTTACAGTGCCCTCCATAATGTTTTGGACAAAGACCCATAATTTATTTATTTGCCTTTGTACTCCACAATTTGAGATTTGTAATAGAAAAACATCACATGTGATTAAAGTGCACATTGTCAGATTTTAATAAAGGCCATTTTTATACCTTTTGGTTTCACCATGTAGAAATTACAGCAGTGTTTATACGTAGTCCCCCCATTTCAAGGCACCATAATGTTTGGCACTCATGGCTTCACAGGTGTTTGTAATTGCTCGGGTGTATTTAAATGCCTCCTTAATGCAGGTATAAGAGAGCTCTCAGCACCTAGTCTTTTCTCCAGTCTTTCCATCACCTTTGGAAACTTATATTGCTGTTTATCAGCATGCGGACCAAAGTTGTGCCAATGAAAGTCAAAGAAGCCATTATGATACTGCGAAACAAGAATACAACTGTTAGAGACATCAGCCAAACCTTAGGCTTACCAAAATCAACTGTTTGGAACACCATTAAGATGAGAGCACTGGTGAGCTTACTAATCGCAAAGGGACTGGCAGGCCAAGGAAGACCTCTACAGCTGATGACAGAAGAATTCTCTCCATAATAAAGAAAAATCCCCAAACACCTGTCCAACAGATCAGAAACGTACTTCAGGAGTCAGGTGTGGATTTGTCAATGACCACTTCATGAACAGAAATACAGAGGCTACACTGCAAGATGCAAACCACTGGTTAGCCAAATAAAAATAGGATGGCCAGGTTACAGTTTGCCAAGAAGTACTTAAGAGAGCAACCACAGTTCTGGAAAAAAAAGGTCTTGTGGACAGATGAGACGAAGATTAACTAATATCAGAGTGATGGCATGAGCAAAGTATGGAGGAGAGAAGGAACTGCCCAAGATCCAAAGCATACCACCTCATCTGTGAAAAACGGTGGTGGGGGTGTTATGGCCTGGGCATGTATGGCTGCTGAAGGTACTGGCTCTCTTATCTTCATTGATGATACAACTGCTGATGGTAGTAGCATAATGAATTATGAAATGTAAAGACACATCCCATCTGCTCAAGTTCAAACAAATGCCTCAAAACTCATTGGCCAGCAGTTCATTCTACAGCAAGAAAATGATCCCAAACTTACTGTTAAAGCAACAAAGGAGTTTTTCAAAGCTAAAAAATGATAAATTCTTGAGTGGTCAAGTCAATCTGAACCCAATTGAGCATGCCTTTTATATGCTCAAGAGAAAACTGAAGGGGACTAGCCCCCAAAACAAGCATAAGCTAAATATGTCTGCAACACAGGTCTGGCAGAGCATCACCAGAGAAGACACCCAGCAACTGGTGGTGTCGATGAATCGCAGCTGTAATTTCTACATGGTGAAACCAAAATGTATAAAAATGGCCTTTATTAAAATCTGATAATGTGCACTTTAACCGCATGTTTAAGAAGGAACTGCAGATGCTGGAAAAAAAGGGAGACAAAAATGCTGGAGAAACTCAGCGGGTGAGGCAGTCTCTATGGAGCAAAGGAAATAGGCGACGTTTCGGGTCGAGACCCTTCTTCACACCCATTTCCTTCGCTCCACAAATGCTGCCTCACCCGCTGAGTTTCTCCAGCATTTTTGTCTACCTCTAACCACATGTGATTTTTTTCTATTACATATCTCAAATTGTGGAGTACAGAGGCAAATAAATAAATGCTGGGTCTTTGTCCCAAACATTATGGAGGGCACTGTATCTCCTCCACAAGATGCAATAATTCTTAAAATACATTGATTACACTGGCATGTATGTTAATTCATATATACATAGTCATGTGTATGTTGCATGATTCATTCTTTGTCTTACTTGGTGGTAATATTGTAAAAAGGCTTAACATTTACATTACATTTTCTACAGCAGGATGTAACTCTTCCCATGTAATAAGCCTGTGGTTGTTTTCTGCTTGCAGGATATGTTGTCCATGCTCGGAGATCCAACACAGGGGACTGGAAATTACAACAATGAGGACTTTGCTGACCTAAGCATGTTCCCGTCATTTTCTGAATAAATAGTTCAATAAATCTGCATCTGCTCAGCAAAAAGTGAGCACTTAAACAAAGTAAAGATCTTTGGCTTAGGGACTAGTTTACAAAAACTTGAGCTACTCACATAAAACCAAATGGAATTAATTCGGTAATAGTAACTAACGATGTTGAACATTCCAGGTAAGGAACTATGGACTTGCAATACAATAATGAAATATAATGAATATCATAACTAAGATTTTCACAAATATTGTAAGATCAGCCCTTCCGTTACCCAGTGAGAAAATGGTTACAATAGTGCCCTTATAAGTTGACCAGTTCTCATCAGTAAGAACGTTATTGCCCTGCGCTCGTAATGTAATGACAGTGAAACAATTAGCATTCACTGTCATTATTCTGTGTAAATAACAAATTTAGGAGTTCTGCAGATGTTTTTATAAACACAGAAAACTAGAGGTTCTGTCAGTGAGTCAAGAGTGTTTTATTGTCATATGTCCCAGATAGAACAATGAAATTGTTATTTGATGTGCCACACCCAACAGATGCACTGCAATCTGACCCCTCGTGGGTTTGTTGTAGGAGAGGAAACTGAGTATTTACATGCCAGAATTCTGTGCCTGAGCAAGGATTTAAAAAGAGATCAACTGTATGACACTAAGGTAAAACTACGGTAATTAAAAAAAACATATAAATTAAAAATATATCTTTACAAGGTTTTAAAAACCTTTCATGTCTTAATTTAGATTTCTTTTAATGTTTAAAAGTGTTTATTCTAGTTTTTAATTTTCTAATTTATTTAAGTTCTTTTTTTATCCTTTTATAATTTTCAAAGTTTTCAAATGGCTTGATCTTTTACGTGTTTTTGAAAGATTTAAAATTTGGACAGTGCTGACCAGGTTGGGGATGTATCTTAGTAAATGGTCAATTCTTATTTTCATTTTATGGTCAGGTCTTCCTTTGCCCACCTAGTACGTAGAACATTGAATAGTACAGCACAGGAACAGGCCCTTCGGCCCATAATGTCCATGCTAAATATGTTGCCAAATTAAACTAATCTCCCTAGGTGACCCTATGTCATGGAAAGCCTTAACTTGTGTCATGGAAAGCCTTAATCCTCCCAGTGGTTTCCAAAAATTCCCATTGGGAAGATTGCTAGAGACAAGTTCTTATGTTTTTGCTGTTGATTGATGGTTACCACTGACTGCACAGTCTGCCCAGTATGCACGTCTGAAGCGTACATCCTCTTTTAACCACTGCTATGTATTGCTGAAGAAATGGGAATCACAGTGTGAAGACAGAGTTCACAAGACAACAGAAGGAAAATGATAGCTTGATCTTGCAGAATGCTTAAGCCTTGTAGACAACAGTGACAACATCAGGTATACAGTGCATTCAGAAAGTATTCTGACCCCTTCACTTTTTCCACATTTTGTTACGTGACAGCCTTATTCTAAAATGGATTAAATTCTTTTTTTTTTATCATCAATCAACACACAATACCCCATAACAAAAAAGCAAAAACAGGCCATGGCACGCCTCCTGGGGGTTCGTCTACACCACACGACGGCGAATCATCCATGGGCGAACGGACTGGTGGAGCGGTTTCACCGTCAACTCAAGGATGCCCTGAAGGCACGGCTCAATGATCCGGACTGGGTGGACACTCTCCCGTGGGTTTTGCTGGGGATCCGCACTGCACCGAAAGAGGACTTGGCCTCTTCTTCCGCTGAGTTGGTGCATGGCTCTCCGTTGATGGTGCCTGGGGAGTTCATCCCGCCGGCACGGGGCCAGGTGGAGCAGATTTTGGACACTCTGCAACGTCTCCGGCAGACAGTGGGCAAGCTGGCGCCGGTGCCCACGTCTCGTCGTCCGTCCGCGCGTTCCCTCTGCGCTGGGGGACTGCCAGTTCATCTTCCTGCGCAGGGATGCTCATCGGACACCTCTCCAGCGGCCGTACGAGCGTCCCTTCCGAGTCCTAGAGCTTGGCTCATCTACATTCGTCCTGGACATGGGGGGGTTCGGCATGAGACTGTTTCGGTTGCACGGCTGAAGCCGGCGCATATTGACATTGATCAGCCGGTGCTGGTAGCGCGGCCCCGTAAGCGAGGGCGCCCCCTTTCTAGGGTACCTCCTCCACTGGCTACTCCGTCCCCTGCACCTGTTGGTCAGTTGCTTGTTCCTGTGCCGGGCATGGTATGCACTCGGGCTGGTCGCTGTGTGCGCCCTCCTGTCCGTTTCGTGCCTCCGGTACTTTGGGAGGGGGTCCTGTGGCGGTCCCTGGGGGATAGGCCACTCCATGGATTATCCCCCTCGGGAATTGAGGGACGGGGCGTTGGTCTGGCACGGGGTTTCCCGAGGTCCCTCTGTGGTGTGTGCTCTCGCTGTGTGATTAAACACTGCTGTTTGAACCTGCCTGGCCTTTTCATGACCTCGTCCAGGCCGCTACAAGATGTTCGATCCGGTTCAAGTCCGGGCTCTGGCTGGTCCACTGAAGGACATTCACAGGCTTGTCACAAAGCCACTCCTGCGTTGTTGTCTTAGCTGTGCTTAAGGTCCTGTTGGAAGGTGAACCTCTGCCCCAGTCTGAAGTCCTGAACGCTCTGGAGCAGATTTTCATCAAGGATCTCTCTATACTGCTCCGTTCATCTTTCCCTCGATCCTGGCTAGTCTCCCAGTTCCAGCCGCTGAAAAATATTCCCACAGCATGATGCCGCCACCACCATGCTTCACCGTAGGTATGGTGTTGGCCAGGTGATGAGCGGTGCCTGGTTTCCTCCAGACGTGACGCTTGGCATTCAGGCCAAAGAGTTCAATCTTGGTTTCATCAGACCAGAGAATCTTGTTTAGGTGCCTTTTGGCAAACTCCAAGTGGACTGTCATGTGCCTTTTACTGAGGAGTGGCCTCCGTCTGGCCACTCTACCAAAAAGGCCTGATTGGTGGAGTGCTGCAGATATAGTTGTCCTTCTGGAAGGTTCTCCCAACTCCACAGAAGAATGCTGGAGCTCTTTCAGGGTGACCATCGGGTTCTTGGTCACCTCCCTGACCAAGGCACTTCTCCGATTGCTCAGTTTGGCTGGGCGGCCAGCTCTATGAAGAGTCCTGGTGGTTCCAAAGGTTTTCCATTTAAGAATGACGGAGGCCATTGTGCTCTTCGGGACCTGCAATGCTGCAGAAATTGTTTTATCCCCTTTCCCAGATCCGTGTCTTGACACAATCCTGTCTCTGAGGTCTACGGACAATTCCTTCAAATTCATGGCTTGGTTTTTACTCTGACATGCTTAATCAACAGTGCAACCTTATATAGGCAGTTGTGTGCCTTTCCATATCATGTGCAATCAATTTAATTTACCACTGGTGGACTCTAATCAAGTTGTAGAAACATCTCAAGGATAATCAATGGAAACAGGATGCACCTAAGCTCAATTTTGAATGTCATAGCAAAGGGTCTGAATACATATGAAAATGTGATATTACAGTTATTTCTTTTAAATTACTTTGCAAAAATTTCGAAACACCTGTTTTTGCTTCTTCATTCTGGGGTATTGTGTGTAGATTTATGATAAAAAATTAATTTAATCCATTTTAGAATAAGACTGTAACGTAACAAAATGTGGAAAAAGTGAAGGGGTCTGAATACTTTCTGAATGCACTGTAAATGGCACCTGTGAAGTAAGAACAAGAAACAAGGAATGGCTTTGTTTTGTACTGTAATTGTTTGATCTGATTGGCATTTGCATCACCATGCATATGTTATGATTCAGTGCCGTTAACCACTGGGTTATAATATCCCATCTGCAAACTCCAGCACTATTAGAATGTCTTGAGAACTTTTCAGACGCCAGGGATAGGAATTTTGGCAAGTTAGTAAAAAAGAGAAGTGCAGTATCTTGAAAATGCCAATTCTTGAAAAAAAAAGAGAGGGAGCATCAAATCCTTCTGCTTCACATATTCCCACTTGCCAAACAAATATACCCTTTTCTAACTTTCCGTGTTCACCCGAGAGATAAATCTCACAGCTGGCTGTATCAGACTAATTATTATAGGTTCATTTCTTCAAGGGCTTATTTTTTTATATTCATTATTAAAATTGAGAAAATTGCCATCAAAATCATGCTTTAAAATTAAATCTCTTGTGGTCAGTGCTATGTGTAATGTTGTCAGTGTTTCCCTGTAGTCTTGACAAGTCCTTAATGGTGTTTCTCAGTTTTACACAAGGAAGGCGATTCATGTATTAGCATCAGAAGTGCCAATGGAAATGAGTAAACAGTTCAAACTAAAAGTTGGGAGTTTAGATGTTATAATTTGAGAATAGTAGGATAAAGTAGTGGCCACTCTGAATTCAATTAGGATTCACTGTCTGTAAATTTAGCGAATAACAATAATTAACCAAGACAATAAAATGCAATTTAGGAACCATTACTAAACTCCTAAAAGAGAAGCCACTTAAGATGCTCTTTGGAATAAATAGATCTCCCTTACAATGAATGTATAGCCAGAACATCACTCCCAGAATGTACTTCATTATGTTTACACCAAATAATTTCCCATTGTACAGTGAAGAATATCCCAGCTTTATACATTCTCTAAATGTTCACAGTTAGTTTAAAAAATATCAATATTATAAAGGTGAGTTTTTTATAAACCCTGTTTTTTATAATATCGATTTGGTTTGTAGGACATTCCAAACATGAAATTAAACAGAGTTTATCTCGATTTCTTCTGACCAAGTGGTAGTTGCTACCCATCTACTCTCACAGCATCAGAAGGTGAAAATTGTCTTTAATTTCTCTTACATGCATCTAGTGTTTGTATTGGCTGTTAGTTGGCTTTGCTTCTACACACCAAGTCCCATTGTCGAGGCGGGACCATTAGCAGGCAATACTGTTGCATGTATTTGACACTATCAACTGAGGATGAAGATAAAAAGACTGCTAAAAATTACAATTATCCAAATTAGAAATAATGATTGAAGTTTAAAGTTGTCAAAGCTCCAGAATTCGTTTCCTGTATAATTTGGCTTATTTCATTTTATTTGAGTCTCTTCACTCTTATAATTCATGTTCAATAATGTTCATGTAACCCTACCAATACTCAGCAGTTTCATCTTTTGTCCACTCTGTCACATTAAAAACCAGAGTAGACTAGTTAAACATCAACAAAAGCTTCATTTTTGTGGTTCCCGAGAGGGCAGAGTAAATATATTGGAATATTTAGGCTTGGAGAAGACCAGAGAGATGGGATTTGATCGCAAGAAGGAGAATTAGAAAATCAGGCCCTTTATGGCGTAGGTGTAAGTAGAAGACCATTGTAACATTAGGTCAGCTCAGTCCAAAGGACCGCTGAAGAGAAAGATAATACTAATGAATTGTAACACTAAACCAGTCAGGATGTTTCACTGTGATATTAAATCAATAGTTAGGCATCCAACTAGTATAGGCATCCAATGCCCCACTTTTACAATACAAAATACTGTAGTTTTTTTCAGCTGCTCTGAATCTGTGTGGTTCAATTATTAAGCAATTTCCCATTTCCTCCACTTACTGGAGCTGTTGATCCTGGAGCGAATGTTGATTCCAGTCAGATTTGCTTGGAATTCCGACTCGGCCATGGTCAATCATGAATCCTAGGCTGTGCAAACTCACTTAAGATAGCCAGTTCCTGCAAAGGGAATCTATAACCTAAACATGTTCAAATAAATTCTTGCGGCTTAACAAGATATCACCATTGAAAAATCTTCTTGTTAATTTAAGTATCCTTGTCAAGTTGATGTTTTCATTGAGTACTCCATGTTGAGCAAATGTTGAGTGTAACATATAAACCTGTTTAGTGTTAAAAGCTTCTGCCTGCTGCATTAGATTAAAAGGTAATTTTGCAGAATCTAAGTGCAGAAGTAAATAATAAAAATTGAACTGTAAATAGTTGTATTGGGAGCACAGTGAATCAGTGTTTTAGCAAATGTTCTGTATTATCAGTGTTTTGTAAGTATTTTCAATGTAATTTCATATAATGTAGCTTTCTAATTTCTGCAAAAGTGCTTTTATTTTTGTATATTGTAGTATCATTTCATTAACTCTGTTTCATGGCGGATAAAATGTAACTCCATCAATAAATATGCTTCTCAAGTCAGTATAGTTGTAAATGTGATTGTGCAGACATGTTTTAGTAAAAGGACAACTTTAATAACTATTTCTTTACAAATGTAAAACTATTTTAATGAAGCAATTTGTTTCGGACAAAGTGTTAATCATGGAGTAAAATCCAATCTGGCGGTTGAATTGTGTGTTCACACTCTCCAATTTTCTTCCATTGACTCTAATAGAAAGCAAAATTAGTTGAAGTGTGTAATGATTGGGAGTGTAATGGACAAGGTTTATAATGGCCAGCGTCTTGCCACAGCTATTTATACCCTCATCTAAGTTGCATTTTACCCAATTGTGTTTTAGAACTTTGTATCATCTAGGACAATTATTTGTTAGACAAATTATTGGCAATTTTGCTTCATCTAACACAGGCTATCTCAATAACATATCAATACAAATGTATAAAAACTTCATTTCAGTCACATGGTCATTTTTTCGTGCAAATGGCCACAACATTCAGTTGCATATCTGAAAAGGTTAAAAGCCCGTCTTTGTTTAATATATAGATTATAAACAGCATTGCTCAATTATTAATACAGTTAAATTGGTTCATGTAACATCTTCAAATATTGTTCAGATTTCTTACTACAATACATAAGGATTCAAAGTCTTAATTTTGGTCATGCAATAGTGAGATCTTAGTACTCTGTATCCATAGCCTGTGATTTAAAAATTGAATTGCTTGGATTATCAGCCCTGTGTTGCAGTGTAACATTTAGCAGGATTATCTTTAAAAAAAAATCAAATTAAAACTTTAATTTGCAGTGAGGCAGACAAAAGCAGTTTGTATTTTCTCTGCTATTACATACAAGGTACAGTTAATGTGAAACATTTTAATCATATGCTGTTGTCTTTGTCTTACATGTGATCTTTAAATATTAACGTAGCACGCCAAAACAAAAGGCAGAAATTAAGGAAGTCATTGGTGTGGTATATCTGTAATGTTGCTAATAAACCAAACTAATAGCTATTGTCTTATCCATTCACTTGCTTTTGTGTACAGGATCCTGGCCTTATTTTTGTTGCATTCATCTGTGACTTATGGCTCAGTTCAGGCCCATGGTTTGTTTTGCTGGAGCAGTCACTAGGAAATTAATTTAGTAATAATCTAGTAATTGGAAATCAAAACATTGCAAATGTTGGAAATCTGAAATAAAATCAGACATACGTGGGAACACTTGGCAGGACCAACGAGTAAGGAAACAGAGTTAACTCTTTAGCAGAACCATCTTCGATCTGGAACATTGACTCTCTCTTTCCACAAAAGATCTTCCGACAATGAGTATTTCCAGCATTTTCTGTTTTAATTTTAGTGTTTAGTATTTTGGTGTTTAATTATTTGGATATGATGTTTAGCATAACCTTCGCCTGTTTGCATTTAATTGTTTATTTCCAGCAGACAATAGTTTGCGAAGCTGCCATCTAAGTATCTACAGTGCCCTCCATGTTTGGGACCAAGACCCATCATTTATTTATTTGCCTCTGTACTCCACAATTTGAGATTTATAATAGAAAAAATCACATGTGGTGAAAGTGCACATTGTCAGATTTTATTAAAGACCATTTTAATACATTTTGGTTTCACCATGTAGAAATTGCAGTTGTGTTTATACACAGTCCCCCCATTTGAGCATCACAATAATACTTTTTTGCAACATACAAGGAATTTCATTTGCCAAGTCATTCATACAAATAAAAGATAAAATACATTTTAACATAAACATCCACCACAGTGACTCCTCCACTTTCCTCACTGTGATGGAAGGTGAAAAAAAGTGAAAATGTCTTCCCTTCTATGCTCTCTCGTGGTCGGGGGCCTCGAGCCTTCCGTTCACGGGACGATCTTGACTCCCATAGCCGATGGTCGGGCCCTCCGCATTGGGGCAATCAGCTCCTGCATCGGGGGTATGTCAGCTCCCCCGCACCGGTGATCGGACCCCGCAGATCGGATCGAGCCTCTGCGCCGTTGGAGCTCCCGACTAGCCTCTCCGAAGATCGCGACCCCTTGATGGTAAGTCCGCAGGCCGCAGTTGGAGCGATCCCAGGCAAGGGATCGGCTCCGATGTTAAATCCACGCACTGCGGTGGGGCACAAAGTTAGTCTGAAGAGGGCTCCAGCTCCATCGATGGTAGGCTGCAGAGCGACGGGAGATGCGATCTGGAAAATAATCGCATCTCCGGCAAGGTAAGAAACTGAAAAAAGGTTTTCCCCCTTCCCCCTTCACCCTCCCCCCACATAAAACAAACCGGAGAACATTTACACAGACTTTTAACACACACTAAAAATTTAAAAACAGTCTGTTGGCGGTGCTGCCAATCGTGCGGTGCCCCTGGTGGTAATATTTGGGACACATGGCTTCACATGTGTTTATAATTGCTCAGGTGTGTTTAATTGCTTCCTTAATGCAGGTTTAAGAGAGCTCTCAGCACCTAGTCTTTCCTCCAGTCTTTCCATCACCTTTGGAAACTTTTATTGCTGTTTATCAACATGAGGACCAAAGTTGTGCCAATGAAAGTCAAAGAAGCCATTATGAGACTGAGAAACAAGAATAAAACTGTTAGAGACATCAGCCAAACCTTCGGCTTACCAAAATCATTAAGAAAGAGAGCACTGGCGAGCTTACTAATCGCAAAGGGGCTGGCAGGCCAAGGAAGAACTCCACAACTGATTACAGATGAATTTTCTCTATAATAAAGAAAAATCCCCAAACACCTGTCTGACAGATTAGAAACACTCTTCAGGAGTCAGGTGTGGATTTGGCAATGACCACTATCCGCAGAAGACTTCATGAACAGAAATACAGAGGCTACACTACAAGATGCAAACCACTGGTTAGCCACAAAAATAGGACAGCCAGGTTACAGTTTGGCAAGAAGTACTTAAAAGAGCAATTACAGCTCTGGAAAAAGGTCTTGTGGATAGATGAGATGAAGATGAACTTATATAGAGTGATGGCAAGAGCAAATTATGGAGGAGATAAGGAACTGCCCAAGATCCAAAGCATACCACCTCATCTGTGAAACACGGTGGTAGGGGTGTTATGGCCTGGGCATGTATGGTTGCTGAATGGCTCACTTATCTTCATTGATGATACAACTGCTGAAGGTAGTAGCATAATGAATTATGAAGTGTATAGACACATCCCATCTGCTCAAGTTCAAACAAATCCCTCAAAACTCATTGGCTGGCGGTTCATTCTACAGCAAGACAATGATCCCAAACATACTGTTAAAGCACCAAAGTTGTTTTTCAAAGCTAAAAAATGGTCAATTCTTGAGTGGCTAAATCAATCACCCGATCTGAACCCAATTGAGCATGTTTTTTATATGCCGAATAGAAAACTGAAGGGGAATAGCCCCCAAAAACAAGCATAAGCTAAAGATGAGTGCAATACAGGCCTGTCAGAGCATCACCAGAGAAGACACCTAGCAACTGGTGATGTCCATGAATCGCAGACTTCAAGCAGTCATTGCATGCAAAGGATATGCAACAAAATACATTGCCAAAGGTTATGGTGCCCTGAAATGGGGGGACTATATATAAACACAGCTGTAATTTCTACATGGTGAAACCAAAATGTATAAAAATGGCTTTTATTAAAATCTGACAATTAACCACATGTGATTTTTTTTTCTATTACAAATCGCAAATTGTGGAGTACAGAGGCAAATAAATAAATGCTGGGTCTTTGTCCCAAACATTATGGAGGGCACTGTGAATGATTCCAAATCTGGTTCTTTAAGTCTCTTTCATTCATCAGTACCATGGCTGATCTTCTTTCTCAGTATATCGCTTCCAACGCTGTCTGTATATCCCTCAATTTCCTAAAACTATGGAGCTCTGCTTTGATTGAACTCAGTGACAGAAACTTTACAGCCTAAATCGTACAAATCTCCACCCTCATCTCCATCCAATAAATGGCTTAACCCTCAATCTACAACTGTGACCTTGATTCTAGACATTGGTCTGGGGAGACATTCGGCCTGTCAAGCCCTGCAAGAATCTTTTGTTTTCATTTTTCTCAGCTTAGGAGAATGCGGGCCCAGACGACTCAAGCAAGAATTTCATTGTCCTATCTGGGACACATGACAATAAACTCACTTGCCTTGACAATATCTCCTTTGAGAACAAACTTGCCAATCCTGGAGCCATCTGGCAATCTTTGCTGCACTTCCTCTGTGTAACTATATAAAGGAGACCATCAGTATACACTGTATTCCAGGTGCAGTCTCACCAAGGCCCTATACAGTTGCAGATAAACATCTTTATTCCTCTACTCGGATCATGTCATAATAAAGGCTCACATACTATTTGGATTCCTCAGCTGGATATCCATGACTCGACCCCCACCACCAATACTCATCGCATCTTCCTCTATACTCACAATACCACCTCTTTACTGGTTTAGTATCAACAGTAAACTTGGAAATGACACCATTCATCGCCTGCGCATGTTCTGACAGTTCATTCAACTATTCTGGTTCCCTTGTCACAGCACAGAAACAGGGCCTTCGGCCCACTCTGTTCACGTTGACCATCAGACTCTGTCGCTTTTAATTCTCTTGGTTTATAAACAGTAATTGCAATCATATTTACAAGTGGAATAATTTATGTTCTTTTAGAATATTTGCTGCATCAGAATATTGGAATAGTTTTATCACAGTACATTGATCAGATCCTACTTTTGTGACACCTCATTTTTCCAGAATTTAGCTAAAGGGTCCCCACACCTGCTCATTTTCTAAGGAATTTTGAAGTTCCATGCTGGTGCCTGCTGTGTCACCTCGTGCACTTAAGTGCAATTTGGGCTCGAGTGATGGGATATGTCTCGTCTCCGTTCAACAGAAGAGCTCTCATTCTATAGTCCAAATGGTGAAATAAATTATTCCACCACGGAAGTTGTGTGACTTTTTGTGTTTCATCTCCTATTCTCCTATTACAAGAGACAAATCCTGACTGAAGTTGACAGCTGGTGCTGTTGTGAATCAGAACCGGATGTTGGGTATGACCTGTGCTGTCCGGTTAGGGGAACGGAAGCACTGCTCATCTAATCATGATGGCAGCACGCACGGTGTTGAACAAATCACAGTGGTCTCAAGAATGATGATTGTGGCTTTTAACTGCAGAGATCCTCTGCAGCCCAGCATGTTTCCTGTGTACTTTCCTGCCTTACTCCATAACTCTTGATGTTCTCAAAGATATGCAAGCCTTGTAATTTTCCTTGCGACCTTGTTTAACTTGGGCAGTCTGAGTGATCATCTCATCATCATCACCTTTGTGTCACACAGATACGCAATGACTAGCTTATAGTACACTGTTGTGTATTTAAACCTTGACCTTGCTACCAAGCATTGTATGGTTGTTTGAGGGAAGAATCATTTTCAGAAGGGTTAGGTTGGTATGTTCAAATGAATTATTATTTTCAGAGGAGATAGTATCTCTTGAGAATAATACTAACATTTCAATGGCAATTTAATAAACATTTATAAAGCAATGACCATACTGTGGTTATACAGGGTCCTGATGAATCCTCACCTTTAATGTGTACAGATCTGGGAATCCCACCCTAATTAATGATACGCAACAGAAGGAATACAGACTGATTGTTAATATGGGGTGGACAGGCCTATAAGGGGAGAAATTAAGCATCTATCCGTTATAAGGTTTAGAAGAACAAGAGGTGATTCTTATTGAAACATGCAAAATTCATAAACATGCATAATAGCCTCCCTCAGAACTGACCCAAGTCTGAGTCCATCACTCCATAGTCCACAGTTGGCTACTTTGGCCCCTCTCTAACTTTTGCCAGTAGCTTGTGGCTTTTCCTGCTCTTGTTTCCTTTTTTTCTGCTTTGTCCCTCAAGTTTTTATTGGACCTTGTTTTTGCTATGCAGGAGGCCACAGACAGAAAGGTTGGAGTGGCAGTGGGACAGGGGATTACTGTGGCAGGCAGCTGGATGCTCAGGCTCACTTATGTGGACTGAGTGCAGGTGCCCTTAAAGCAAAGTCAATCTGTTTGGTTTCCCCAGTGTAGAGGAATTCACATTGTGAACACCGAATGAAATACACTGGGTTGGAAGCAGTGCAAGTGAATCAATGCTTCACTGCAAAGGCATGTTTGGGTCCCTGGATGGTGGGAGATGCCTGAGTTTCTGGGGTTAGGTGAAAGAGACTGGGAGGAAGCTGGCGTGGACGTGAAGTGTGCTGGGCTGACATCCCAACTGCTTGGGTGTGTACTTCTGTAAGTAAACAGTTGAACAAACAACTAAAATTTACAATTAAAGAGATTATTAACAATGCAAAAATGTCCAAGCTGAATTACATTTTGAGAAATGCTAGTTTTTAATCAAAAAGGTCAAGTCAAGAGTGTTTTATTGTCATGTGTCCCGGACTGGACAGTGAGATTCTTACTTGCTGCCGCACAACAGAATATGTGAATATTGTATATAATGGGGGAAAAAATAAAAAGTTCTATAAATAACAAATATAATGGAAGTAACAAATAATAATATAGTCTTTTGTATTCAGAGCTCACAGCTTATTCGTTGTGTTTAATTATCAATGTTTTCAATCTTAATTCATGTCCCGCATCATCTGTTAAGTTTAATGACCCGGCAGCTGGGTCGCGCACTGACACTTGTCGGATGAATTTTATTATGCAGCAGCTTTGGCAGGTGAGGGATGTGTACAGTGAACTATGGGGCTCTCAGGATCATTAGGAGGTACCACTGCCTGAAAGTGCGTCCGTTTCCTGTCCTAGTGCGTTCAGGATTTGTTTCAATGACAAAAGAGGAAGAGGAGGATGGACGAACCCATTATAAAGCTCCCAGAAACTTCCGACATGGCAGTCACAGACAGTACGGCTCTGATGTCAACTCACCTCCCAAGGCAACCTTCAGAAGCACAGTCAGTTCCTGAGGGACCTGGAGTCTCTGCTGCACTGTGAAAAGTTCAGACTGACCGAGGAACTGACTTTTTTAAACTATTGTAATGAATAAGAAATAAAGCTAATGAGCACTTTACACTGTGAGCACTGGCTAACCTCAGTTGCATGTCTACCCAGTTTTAGATCAAAACCGTTCTTACATTGGTTTATTTAAACAACTAATCTAAAAGTAAAGTCTTTTTTTAGTATAAAAAATTCTTAAAGGAAAAAAATACTTTTGTGCTCCATGGGAATTATTTATACTGACTTGAAACTTGAGCAGTAGGATAATTTGGTAGATGCACATTTTAAAATTTAAACTTGGTGAATAATTGCTTTAGCGATCTGCAAAATCGCTTAAAAGAAGAGCTGAAACAGCAACGATTTGTAAATCATTAGGGTTCTCATTGTGGGCAGATCTGGGAGTCAGACACAGTCCCAATTAATGAGTGCACAGATTCCACTAACAGCTGTGCATTCAGACACTTGGCAACTCTCCGCCTTAATGAGCAATAACATGTTATTTTACTCTCTAGGATTAGGAGCAAAGATTAATATTCATGCATTTCTAGCTGTGAATTCTGTTGGGCAAACTGCCCTACTTTTCTGTATCGAGAATGTAAACTGATTTACTGTCCATCTATGGAAATAATGGTTTCTGATATCGTGGTGGGCTCACAGAAGTATGGAGGTGTAAGGAAACAATGAGGAGGAAATAATATGTTCTGTCATCTCGTCATGTGGAGAGTGCCAAACTTTGTTTAACAACACTTGTGTGAATCATCCTAGAATGTTACCACTTGGTCTAGTATAACATTAACGGTGCTTACATAAGTTACACTGGGTGGTGTATTGGGGATTTTTCACCCAGAGAGTTGTGAATCTGTGCCATTTTCTGCCACAGAAGGCAGTGAAGGCCAATTCACTGGATGTTTTCAAGAGAGAGTTAGATTTAGCTCTTAGGGCTAACGGAATCAAGGGATATGGGGAAAAAGCAGGAACGGGTCAGCCATGATCAAATTAAACTGTGGTGCTGGCTCGAAGGGCCGAATGGCCTGCTCCTGCACCTATTTTTCTATGTTTAACAGTACAGCCAAGGGACAGACCCTTTGGCCCACAATGTTTGGGACAAACATGATGCCAAAACCAATCCCAATCTTCCTGCGTATAATCCATATCAATCCATTTCAAGGTGCTTATCCAGAAATCCCTTAAACACCACTATTGTATCTGCCTCCACCACCACCCCTGGCAACGCGCTCCAGGTACTGTGTAAAAAGCTTGCCCCGCACATCTCCTTTAAACTTTTCCCTTCTCACTTTAAAGCTATCTTTCAGATAAAAGATATTAACTGACCACCTAATGTTTTCTTTTTTCCATGGATAAATGGCCACGTGGCTGAAATCCAAATTGTACAATAGTGTTCAAGCGGTAACTTCCATAATCACACCAACACACACAAGAACACATGTGTAGATATATACACATAATGCCATGAACATAGGAGCAGTTGGTTTGGAGAGGGAGAGGGAGTGAAGAGGTCAAGAGAACCTGGTGAAGAAAAAGGTAGTGACCAGAGAGAAAAGGGGCCGAGCAGTGGAGAATGAAGTGACAGGGAGGAAGGGCAAGAGCAGTGGCTGTGGGGAGAAGAGATGAGATAGAGGAGAGGGAGGGAAGATGAAGTCCATTGCAGGGAAGTGTGAGGTTTAACATTGGATCCAGTTAAGACAAATGTCCAAAGAATAACTGGTATTTGTGAGTAAGTGTGATCATAAATAGTGCAAGAACAACCTCGGATAAACTACTTACATCTTTCACATTTGCACAGACTCAAAGGGCTGCACAGGCCCAATCAGCCATTCACACTAATCCCATAACGGTCCATTGCCTTCTATGCCTTGACGATTCAAACACTTATCAAATGAAAGAGAGTTCCCTCACTACCTTCTCCGGCTGTGTCTTCCACATTCCAACCACCCACTGGCTCAGATTCCCTCTGAACATCTTCTTCCTTACCCCAAACCCATCCTCTAGCTTCGTAGACCACTGTAATGGAGCCAGACCTGTGCTTTTATATGAGTTCAGCATCACTTCCCTGTTATTCACTCTCTGCCTCTATTGATAAATTTGTATCTGCCTAATTAATGATTTAACTGCTTTCAGTTCAGCCAATTGTTCTAATACTTCCCAAGCTATCAATTTTTAATGTACCCTGTGTCTGAACTATGCTTTATTATTACCGTACAAGTATCCTAACACAAAGTGCTCATTTGACAGTGCTCTTGGTATTCGTGTGCAAATTCCCATTTTGGTTCCACTCCTCCCTATAGAAACATAGAAACATAGAAATTAGGTGCAGGAGTAGGCCATTCGGCCCTTCGAGCCTGCACCGCCATTCAATATGATCATGGCTGATCATCCAACTCAGTACCCCGTACCTGCCTTCTCTCCATACCCTCTGATCCCCTTGGCCACAAGGGCCACATCTAACTCCCTCTTAAATATAGCCAATGAACTGGCCTCAACTACCCTCTGTGGCAGAGAGTTCCAGAGATTCACCACTCTCTGTGTGAAAAAAGTTCTCCTCATCTCGGTTCTAAAGGATTTCCCCCTTATCCTTAAGCTGTGACCCCTTGTCCTGGACTTCCCCAACATCGGGAACAATCTTCCTGCATCTAGCCTGTCCAACCCCTTAAGAATTTTGTAAGTTTCTATAAGATCCCCTCTCAATCTCCTAAATTCTAGAGAGTATAAACCAAGTCTATCCAGTCTTTCTTCATAAGACAGTCCTGACATCCCAGGAATCAGTCTGGTGAACCTTCTCTGCACTCCCTCTATGGCAATAATGTCCTTCCTCAGATTTGGAGACCAAAACTGCACGCAATACTCCAGGTGTGGTCTCACCAAGACCCTGTACAACTGCAGTAGAACCTCCCTGCTCCTATACTCAAATCCTCTTGCTATGAAAGCCAACATACCATTTGCTTTCTTTACTGCCTGCTGCACCTGCATGCCTACCTTCAATGACTGGTGTACCATGACACCCAGGTCTCGCTGTATCTCCCCCTTTCCCAATCGGCCACCATTTAGATAATAATCTGCTTTCCCGTTTTTGCCACCAAAATGGATAACCTCACATTTATCCACATTATACTGCATCTGCCAAACATTTGCCCACTCACCCAGCCTATCCAAGTCACCTTGCAGTCTCCTAGCATCCTCCTCACACCTAACACTGCCCCCCAGCTTAGTGTCATCCGCAAACTTGGAGATATTGCCTTCAATTCCCTCATCCAGATCATTAATATATATTGTAAATAGCTGGGGTCCCAGTACTGAGCCTTGCGGTACCCCACTAGTCACTGCCTGCCATTGTGAAAAGGACCCGTTTACTCCTACTCTTTGCTTCCTGTTTGCCAGCCAGTTCTCTATCCACATTAATACTGAACCCCCAATGCCATGTGCTTTAAGTTTGTGTACTAATCTCTTATGTGGGACCTTGTCGAAAGCCTTCTGGAAGTCCAGATACACCACATCCACTGGTTCTCCCCTATCCACGCTACTAGTTACATCCTCGAAAAATTCTATAAGATTCGTCAGACATGATTTACCTTTCGTAAATCCATGCTGACTTTGTCCAATGATTTCACCACTTTCCAAATGTGCTGCTATCCCACGCTCTTACCATTTAAATGTCTATAGAACATTTTTGGATGTGCATTTATCTTGGCGGCTAATCTTTCCTCATTAGTTCTCTTCACTTCTCTTTCATTAGTTTTCTTTCCCCTCAGGTTCTTTTGCAATAATCTGCATGTTTTTTGCTAGTATTTGCAACTATGTGTCATGCAGCCTTTTTTGTTTTATGTTCATTTGTATTTCTTTCATTACCAAGGGAGCTTTGTTTTCTTTATTTGCTCCTCATGGGATTATCCTCAATTGTATCTGAATCATCTCTTCCTTAAATCAGTCCATTGTTCTGGTACAAATTTGGTTCCAATTTACTTGGGCCAGATCCTCTCTCAACCCATTCTTCTTGTGTATGACGTGCACAGCCTAAAGTTGTAAGACAACTTGTTTTATTTGATTGTGCATGCCAGGTTGATTGCATTCGTCGAAACAGGGCAGACCACGTGAAGGTTGCAATCTCCCACCCCTCTCAACCCATTGATATTAACCTTTCTGTGATTAATTATTTTTACTTCGGATTGCTCACTCGCCTTTTCTAAAGCTAACCTAAACCTTAATTGGCATGATTACTATGTCAAGATAATTGGGTTCCCTACTAAACATTAATGCACGTGACCCAGCTTGTTCCCCACAATCAGATCCAGCACGGCTGCTTCCTCTTGGGCCAGGAACATTTTGCTCTGGAAAATTATCCCACATTTTAGAAATTCTTACTCTATGTAAATATCCATTGCACAGTTCTGCTTCGTTATGAGCCAAATTTCTGTTATCGTTGCCACATCATATTCAGATACTATCTGTGACCTTAGTTACCACATTCCTTGCATTTTCATAAATGCATGATGATGATTATTTCATTTCCATTTTCACTGACACCAGTAAAATTCAATGGTTTAATGGTGCTTTATTGTCACATATGCACTGCACAGTGAAATTCTTTTTGCATAGATCATACATTCATTAGTCACCATATTTTGGAGCCATTTACAAAAGTCCAAAGTATGGTCCATGAGCTTGATGTACTGGAGCAGCTCCCGATACAGGTAAGCCCCATTCATATGTGGATCTAACTTAGTGTGGACTGGCATCCCCACTCCTTTTTGATTTTTTGCATTTGACTTCACCTTGTTATTTTTCTTATTGTATTTGCAGATGCACATTTATGCTTGCATGCTTTGAAACGTCCTGAAATCCTGAAATGCTCTGGTTATTGTTACACCTGCATTGTCCTGCAACTATTGTCTTTGCCTTCCTAAATACCCTCTCAATCAATCCCCTACCTTCTATTCACAGTCCGCAGCCAAACTAGGTTAAACCCTCTCCAATAGTACGGGCAAAATATGCATCCTGTTCTTGTAGAGGTGAAATCCGAATGGCTGGTGGAGATCTCATCTCCCCCAGAAACGATTCTAATTCCTCAGGAATATAGTCTTCCCTCCCACACCATCTCTCCAACTAGGCCTTGATCTGTTTTATCTTATTTTCATACTAGCTGACACGTGGAACTGGAAGGAATTAAGATCCTATCTTTGAATTACTTTCTTACCTCTCCAGACTCCACCTGCAGTATCACATCCCAATTTCTACCCATGTTGGTTCTGACGTGAACCACAATCTCAGGCTGTTTACTCTGCCTCGTCATGCCAGCGGGCCAAAATTCTTCTTCAACACCCTACTCTTGACTCCACTTTCAGGAGAAAAAGGTCCCTTCACAGGATATACAGAATCCATCGAGGCATATGTATTATTTTTAACATAATAGGAATTCTGAAGTAGCAGCAACATTTTCCAGTATCCATTACCTTTAAAAGCAAGTGAACAGGCACAAAAAATTGCAAGATGCCAATCGAATATTAATCTTCAACTGAAAACTTTTGGATTCAATGAGAAAGAAGTTAAACATTAGCTGACCCCCATCCAGATATCTGCATCCAGATTCAGGAAGGAGATACTGGCCACAAAGTGGACGGTGCACAGATTCATCTGTAGGATGGCAAGTCTTAAAGTATTCGACTCTATATTCACAATAATTAAATGTCATTATCAAGAGTCAAGTCAAGAGAGTTTATTGTCATGTGTCCCAGATAGGACAATGAAATTCTTGCTTTGCTTCAGCACAACAGGAGTCCCAGAAGTCTCAAGTGTAAGCTCATGAGAATTGATTGCGCAGACTAGATTTGCATTTCCTATACAAAACGGAAATCGTGGTGTTTAAGATAATGTGAACCCTTGGCGGGGAAGACAGACAGAATCTATTTCCTTTGGAGATGTAGACCAAAACAAGGGTGTGAACGAATGGCTGCAATGTTAAAATCAGAATTAAGTATTTTTGGGGTGAGGTAGGGAGCACTTTCTCAAAAAAAAAAAAAGAAACACAATCTGGAACAGACAACCACTAAAGTGTGGAAGTCCGCTATACTGTCTGGGACCATTGACTGCTCACAGTCTATTTCCTCTGCTTTATGCTGCATTCCCAGTGGATTTGTGACAGGACAGTGGTGCAAAATCTGCTTAATTCTGCAGGCTTTATAAACTGGGTTAAGGCAACATAAGCAAAAGGAGATGGAAAACATGCTTCATTTATGTGAAGTAAAGTTCAATTAAACAACAGCCATGATTGAATTGACATATAATTGAGGGTTTTGTGCTTGGAGGCAAAAACAAATAAAAGTGGAGACGTATGCTAATGTTTTACAAATCAATGGTTAGGCTTCAGCTGGATGATGTGTTAGTGGTGTGGTTGAAGACCAATTAAAAGTATAGAAAATTGGAAGTAAATGTCATGTGATTTTCATCAAGAAAATGCAGTTTATTTCCTGCAAATACAAAGTTCTTGTCTCTGAATCATACATCATCGTGGTACAGATACTGATCCTCCATCACTATTGAATCGATGTCCTGTCCATCCTGACGATAGCGTGTGGGATCACTATCATAGGTGGACGTGTGGAGGGTTCAAGCAGAAAGCCCATGCTTATTCTTCGCAAGTATACATACAACACATATGAATTAGGAACAGGAGGCCACTCATTACCCCAAACTTGCTTCACTATTTAATAAGATCACGGCTGAAATGATTGTAACTCAACATGTCCTCATCTACCCTTTGCAGTCTTGCACCCCTTCATTCTCATTACCTCTGTTTCCACAGCCCCTAGGGAAATAGAGTTCCTAAAACAACCCTTTGAGAGCATTTTTTATTTGATTCAGTTCTGTTTTAAATAATTGACACCTTATTTTCCTCTCCACATCCATCCTGTCAAGAACCTTCAGAATCTTATATGTTTCAATCAAGTATGCTGTCACTATTCTAAATTACATTAAATATGAGATTAACCTGTGCAATCTTTTCCATTGAGACGACCATCTCATTCCAGCTGTCAGTCTCGTAAATCTCTAAACTGTTTTCAGCACATTTATATCCTTTTTTAAATGAGACTAATGCTGTACACAATACTGACGACATGGTCTTAGCCTGCTGTCTAACTGAAGCATAATAGGCAATGCTCTGATGAAGCAGGTTTTGCTCAGTTCCAGTAAGATGGTTTTATTCTGTTCCTCAGGTTTTCTTTTTTTTTTTTTTTTTTTTTTTAATTTTATTTTTATTAGAAGTACGGTAAATTACAATACTACACAACACATATATCTTAATACATTTTTTGTACCGCTTCATTTTTTTTTGAGCTTTAAGAAAAAGATAGAAGTAAGGCAAGTAAAGAAAGTGCGCAAGAGTCGTGAAGTGCAAGAGTGTTGGGAAAAGAAAGCCCTTAGAAAAGAAGTTAGAGAAGGAAGTAAAGTGAGAAAATAGACCCTAGAAAAGAAAGAAAAAGAAAATAGGAACAATCGCTCTATTATAACATTAAACTCCGCAGAAAGGGGACTACCAACCAAGTCTGTTTTTCCTCAGGTTTTCTATGTGGAGTTTTGCACTTTCTTCCTGAGATTGCATGGATTTCCTCCAGTCAAATGCATGCTAATGTTCCAGTTTCTTCCCACATAACAAAGATATGCTGGTAGGTAAATTACCCCAGTGCAACAAATAAACTGCTGGAGGTCAAGCAGCATCTGTGGAGACGGAGGGATGGTCAAAGTTTTGATACCACCATCAGGGGTCCAGCTTTCGCCACCAAGTTCCTCCGGCAGCTTGTTTGTTTATCTGTGGTCTCATGTGTTACTCTATTGTAGGAGGGTGGCAGCAGAATAAGTGGAAACCTTTTTGGACTATGAGGGCTGAGTGTGGATCTGACTAGAATGTTCTGAGAGTCAGTACAAACTGGCTTATGGCCTCCTTATTTGTCATAAGCAAATATGAAATATCCTTACCTTTATATTCAATTCTCTTTGCAATAAACAATATCATTTTGTTAGTTTTCTGGATTACTTGTACTTAAATGTTAGCTTTATTAATATTGTATGTATATTAGATTCATAGTTATAACCATAGAAAGAGGCCTTGTGATCCCATTTGTCCATGCCGATCAAGATATCCCATAAACCTTGAGATCTTTCCTATACAGTACATCCAGGTTCGAGTACCTCAGAGCTCTGCAATCTCTCATCTTTGAGGAAAATTTGTTTCTTTTTTATCTTCCAAAATGGACAATTTCACATTTCCGATAGTACCCTGTGCCAGGTCTTTCCCCTTTCAACTAAACTATTCCTCCTTAGATTGTCTTTATAATTTACTTTCCTTTGGTGAGAAATTTACTTTCCTTTAATTTACTTCCATTACTATTGTGTCAACTTTCAGCCTTCTCTGTTTGTGAGGAAACAAATCAAGTCTACATTGATTCTCTTCATAGATTCAACTCCAGTCCCAGGCAATATCCTGGTAAATCTCCTCTGCTTCCTCTCCAGTGCAATCACATCCTTCCTATAACCTGGTGATAAGAATTATAAACAATACTTCAGCTGTGGCCTAACAAATGTTTTATAAGTTATACCATGACCTCCATGCTCTTCTCCAGTTAGGGCATCCAAAAAGCTCTCTTGGATACTCTTTAAAACATCTCTTGCAGCCTTTTGCACCTAGGCAATCTCAGTCAATACTGGGGAAGTTGAAATCCCTTATTCTCTGTTTCCCGATAGTCAGCCAATCTTTCATCCCAGCCAATATTTCTTCCAATAACCTTTGAAGGATCACCTTGTATCATTTGGAAATCTTAGGCAAAGTTATACCTGTTAATTTGTTAACCTCAATAAGTTGTCAGTACAGTAAACCCATGTTATAATGGACCACATGAGGCTGGGAATAGTGTCCGTTATTGCCAACTGTCTGCTATAATTGAGTAAGAGATACCGAGTAATAGAGTATCATTGCATAAGTAGTAGAAACAAAGAACTGCATATGCTGGTTAATACACAAAAGGACACAACGTGCTGGAGTATCTTAGGCAGCATCTCTGGGGAACGTGGATAGGTGATGTTTCAGGTTGAGACCCTTCAGGCTGGGACTGGGCCTGGAAGAGAAGCAAGTTGAGGGGAGGATTGGCAGAGTCATTAGTCATGGCCCGCGGGTGGCCTGAGTGCAGGTAAGGATTGGCAGTGGCAACAGCGGCAGCAGGTGCGGCCTGGACGCGGCCGAGGAATAGGCTGGCGATGGCAATCCAGCCTGGAAGTGGCCAGGAGTGGTGGTGCGGGTCAGGGGGTGGAGTCCATCCGATATAACCAAAATCCATTATGAAGAGTTCTGTAATAACAAGGATTTACTGTACCAGACAAACCTTTTGATGGGCCAATCCTTTTGCAGAAATATATTCACTGATTTGCAGGAAAAGCTACTGATCATATCTCCTGTGATTTCGTCAAAGTTATTTCACACTTATTTTGAAAGGTAGTCCTGTATCAGTTTCAGGGTAAGTTGGTCATTAGATTATGTTTCTAATAGAAGTGCACATTAGTTAAAAGGCACCTGACTGGGAATTAAACATATTCAGCACAGCAAGTTTAGTTAATAGAGACATATTTTGACAGATTGTCCTGCCACATTTGAAGCATTTGAGCTTTAGAGGCAAAAATAAATTAGGATGATGGAATCATACAGCATGAAGACAGGCTCTTTGGCCCAACTCATCATGCTGACCAAGATGCCCCCTCTAAACAGGTCCCTTTTGCTTGCATTTGGCCCATATTCCTCTAAATCTTTCTTATCCATGTACCCGTCCAAATGTCTTTTAAATGTTGTTATTGTACCTACTTTCTCTGGCAGCTTGTGCGGGTTTTCGACAACAAATTGCGTAGGTTTTGGACACCAAACAAAAAAATAAGTTTTTTTAAAAAGGATATTAAAAGGACGTAAACTTCAGCCAAAGGTGGAAAATATTAATGAAAATATTATACCCTGTGAGGTCTGAAAATAAAAACTTGCCATGGTAAATGGCTGAGAAAGAATGGAACAAATTGTGAATCCTCCTGCACAGTTGATGTTTCAATAGACCTGCTGAAGTGTGGAGTAAAATAACATTCCACTTTATACTGCAGTGTACTGCAGTGAAGCCAGGTTGTCAACACACTGAGGCTTTCGTGCTTGAATGAGAAGCAGAAGTGAGTGCCTTGGAGATGTGTCTGTTCCTGGCCTGTGTTAAGCACTCTGAAGGCAGTGTTGTTGTACACAAGATATTTATAACAGGATTAGTTCTTGAACGCTTTGATCTACAACTTTCCTGCCAATGTTTATTAAGTGAGCACTGTCTATGGTGCGGTGTGCAGATTCATCATCCAATTTGAAGTGGAAGAAGTCTTAATAGACACTTGATTTAGTTGGTGATATGATAGCATCATAAGAATATTAGAAACTGGAGCAAGAACAAGCACCCAGCCCCTCAAGTCCACTCCACCTTTCAGTAAGACAGTGGCTAATCCTATCTTGACTTCAGCGATACTTTCCCATTCTCTCCTAACACCTTTTGGTTTCCATGAAGTTCGAGTCGGCCGTATTCTGCCTTGAATATATTCAATGATTTTGTCTCTTGGCTAGAGAACTTCAAAATGTCACAATCCCAAGTGAGAAGGATATCTTCCCCATAGTTGAAATGGGCCACCTTTCTTCTGAATCTACATCTCCTAATACTAAACACCCACAAGGGGAAACATCCATTCTGTCAACCTCCCTCAGATTTCACAGGGTCATAAAGTTATACAGCTTGGACACAGGCCCTCCAGTCTAACAGACCCATAAGTCTTATGGCTCAGCTTGTCCACACTGACCAAGTTGCTAGTCACATTTACTTGCATTTGGCTCATATGCAGCTAAATCTTTCCTATCCATCACCCTGTTCAAATGTTGTTTAAATATTGAACTTGTATCTCCTTCTACTACTTCCTCTGGTAGCTCATTCCACGTAACCATCCCTGCTGACTATTGGGTGGCCTGAGTACAAACCCTTCAAAGTGATCACCTCCTTCTTCAAAGTTATATCCATATAGCCTCAATAGATATTCCCCCAGGAATTCCACTGTGATATTCTCCCCAATCAAACCGAAGGGCCTATTTCCACACTGTATCACTTATTCTATGACTCCATCACAATTCTAGGTACTGATTCATGCCCTGAGTTCATCTGTCAGGCTTCTTGCATGAAAATAAATGCAATTTAGTCACTCAAACCTTTCTTGCACCCTGTCCTGCCCCTGCCTGTTGTGCCTACTGTTCTTGACTGCCGTCATTTCTAAATTTACCTCATGTTTTCATCTACCACACTAAGGGGTGTGCCTCGCCCCCTTGCTGGACTCATGTTTCAATCCTCCTGTGTAGCTCCACACACCAGAATTTTGATTGTTCTCCCCTCCCTCTTGAACAGCTCACCTCTGCTCCAGAAAATATCCCAATGGTCCAAAACACTTAACCTCTCCCTCCTGCTCCAGCTCTTCAACTGCTCATTCATCTGCCCTATATTCTTAACCTTATCCTTCCCAGCATATGGCACCTGGAATGATCCTGAGATGAAAGCCCTTGAGATCCTGATTTATAATCTTCTAACTCCCAACATTCATATTGTGAGATCTCATCCCATTTTCTACATATGCCAGGTGAAACATGGACTATTTGGCATATTGTGGGAGACATCAGACAGCAGAGGAAGGTATCAGGGATGAAACTCAACATCGCCTTTGGCATCTGCTGAGTAGAGTGAAAATCAAAACCTCAAACTTGGCAGAAAGCCACGGTGTAGTGAGCACCAGGTTTCTGTATGCTTCTGAAATACATACAACCTACAGTCAGCAATGGAGCAGTACCGCCAAGGTTTGCAAATCCACTGCCAGGACAAGTAAACCAATGTCAGTTTTCTTTACTGGGTAAATATCCCCAGCTTAGTGGCCCTAGTTACATCCTGCTACGAAGGGCAGGCCACATCATTTGCATATTGATTTCAGCCTTTAACCAGTGCTCTAAGCTTTGCCATGTAAAGAGATCAGCAGATTGATTAAATAAATAAAGAATTCAAGGGATTAGGGATTGTTTCAAAGCCTCCTCGTAAAAGAGTAACATTCCCACTGACTCTTGGGAATCCCTGTCCCCTGACCATTCTAAGTGGAGAAGGAGCATTGGGGTGTTGTTTTGTTGTTATTTGAGTGGCTTTGCCAGAGGCTCAGGTAAATAACTGAAAAGGTGCACTAGCTCTAAAGCTGCTGATCCACCCATCCCATCAAGCACATGGGCCCTCCTATGGCAGAGTCTATGGGTGCATCAGTTACTTCAGAACCCAGAGAACAGGTTTGTAAAAAAAGTCACTCTCACCTTGAGGAACTGGCTGAGAAAACGGGGAGGGAGTTTTGAGAAGCAGTCCATGAGGGTACCTCAGATAAAGTTCATGCCTCGTATGAGTTCTTTCTGCAAATTGACTTTGTTGGCTGTTTGTAATCCATAGAGATTCAAGATAGCAAGAGGAAAAGTCAGTAAGGCAACAAGAATGGACATGGTGTGTGAGTACTGGTCAATCTGCTTAGATGGAAGGTTGTGAAGGAGCAACAAAAATAACATTTCACTTGAGCCTCTATGAGGTTCAAGTGACAAATAAATTGTATTGTATTGTATTGTATTGTAGTGAAGTGTTCACTGGAATTTCACAATTGACTAAGAGCCAGAGGGTAAGTGAGGAGTCTCCTATGCAAAAATATGTTCCATATATTGCCTGGATATGGGAGGTTCAATAATAATATTTGAAAGGGAATTGGATGATAATGGAAAAGACAAGTTTGTGGGACAATGGGGAAAGGGACAATTGGTGGCTCTTTCTGTCCTTTCCTGTCAGAAAGTAACTCATTCTGTGACACTGTGTAGCTTTAATGCATAGGTGAGGTTATTACATTCAAATGACCTGCGTGGGTTTTCTCCAAGATCTTCGGTTTTCTCCCACACTCCAGAGGTACAGGTTTGTAAGTTAATGGCTTGTTATAAATGTAAAAAGAAATGTAATAAACCTTCTGTAGGGTAGTGTTAATGTGCTGGGATTGCTGGTCAGGTTGGCCGAAGGATCTGTTTTTTTTAAAATCTCTAATATAGACTAAACATAGAAATTTTTTAGAAATTAGAAATAGACTAAACCATCTGATGATGATGGTGTTAGCACAGAATCAGAGGAGCAGGGCTGTTAAAGGTTTTGGAAAACTCTGTATGATCCTTATAAATAACAGGCCAATAAAAGGGTAATATTGAAACCTGGTTGGCAGGAGAAAGTGGAACAGACTGCGAGGAGCTCGGCCAAGTAACTGCTCACTTCTGAAAGCATTCCCAGAAAATCTATATCATACTCACAAGGCAGCAGCATTGTAACAGGACCACCAGATCTTTATACCATGTGCCAATCTTCATTTTAGGGAGAAATATCAAAATGGACTAATCATATTAGATAGAAGATGCTGCTGGAACTCTCAGAACCTATTGGATCATTAAGGTGTTATTCTAAAAGCTACTTGTCAAATTTAAAATTGCTGGAGGAACAGCGGCTTGGGCACCAGATGTGGAGGAAAATTGTCACCACATTTTGGGTTGGGATCTTAAATTATTTTTCTTCTGTCGTTGTTCATTGATTTTAGAATCATGGCATGATAAGGAACATGGAAAAGTTATTCTACCCATTATACCCATACCAGATCTTTGAAAAGATATGTCCAGTTTGTCCTCACTGCTGCTCTTTTCCAAAAGTCATGCAAATATTCATTATTGAATCCATACATACATCCTTGAAGGCATTGCATTCCACATCACAACATTGACCTCGAGTGGATAAGATTGAGATGATCAGGTCACGGAGAATCACCATTAGAGGTATTTTATTTAGTTAGCTTGGAAACCAGTGATATAGCCACTACAAAGCTCAAATATTTTTTTTCTCTAAGAATTCTCCTGAGGTACATTAGGTATTATTGTTAAGTTGAAGACTTGAATACTGGAGGCAATCTTTCTGTTTGTGCTGGTGGGGACATTTCCTATTGTGAATGCATTTACATAAACATAATGAGCATTGCATGATCAATGGCCAGAGGTTGATAATAAAAATAGGATAGAAGTGCTGATGAATTTAACCCAGTTTTAAAAATGACATTGATATTCCCAGGTAGACAATTCCCTGATATTCCCAGACTCATCATGTACTGATGCAATCTATAGTTCTTGCCCTTGATTTACTGCTGAGTGTGTGTGACAGCAGCATCTGGCTCCATTCAATAACTTGCATGTTCCTGTTGTTTTTTCTAACATACCTGAGGTCCTTTAAATCACTGGGGAAACTGAATTAGGAAATCATTGCACCAATAGCAGGCCAGTCAACATCCACTGGGAAATATGCAGCGATACTTGGATAGATTTACAGAGAGGTTTTAATATGGAACATTTCTGTACCATTTATTTTTTCAGTCTTTATAGTTTGTAGTGACATTTATTCCCTGCTTGAAAACATAAACATTTTGGCAGGTCTTTATGAAGTACTCATTTGAACTAACTTGTTGATCTATGTAGATGGGGAATTAAATGCTAGTTTAATATTCCTCTCCTTGAATGTTAACACATACATATAAACGTACACCTGTGAAGAACAGTACAGCTATTTTTATTTTCACATTCAAAATATCCCTTCAAAGAAGACGGTGACAATGGATTATTGAGAGAAGCCTCTTGGTAGCAAATTCCCGCTCCTGCATTACATAGAGGGAAGGGCTTTTCCTCCAACTGATGTGTTAATGCAGGAGTTCCAAACATTTTACGTCTTGTTTACTCCTAACAACTTTAATAGCACATAACAATGTTATTTCACTTATTTATGAACAACTAATGATGAACAGATACTGGTATACCAGAACCAAACACAGTCAGTCAATGAGAAAAAATATGTACAAATCCAGAATCAACAAATTTACCCCAGGTTGGGAACCCTTGTGTTAATGGTAGCAACTTGCTTAAGCATCTCGTCGAGTTTATTGTTATGTGCACGAGTGAGGTGAGGTACAGGTACAATGAAAAGATTGCTTGCAGCAGCATCACAGGCACATCGACACAGACAACGCACAAAACATAAGGTGTACATACATTCTACATCAATTGTACAAGTCAGTAAAAATAACCTGTCAAAATAAGGCACATACACAATTTCAATAATACACAATTTCATTGTACGTACCTCACCGTACTTATGCTTATGACAATAAACCCTACTTGATTTGACTTGACTTGGTCTTATGTTTAAATGTGAAAGGGTAATGAGTTGGTGCTTGTGGAAAGTTATTACCTGTGGAATTTCACAACGTTCAATATTGAGTCTGTTTTGTGATATAGATCATTAGACAATAAACAATGGGTGCAGGAGTAGGCCATTCGGCCCTTCAAGCCAGAACCGCCATTCAATGTGATCATGGCTGATCATCCACAATCAGTATCCTGTTCCTGCCTAATGACCTAGATTGGAGATGGATCAGTTGGGCAGAAAAATGGCAAATCAAGTTCAATCCAAAGAAGTGGGAAGTAATTCATTTGGGGAAATGCAACAAGGCAAAGGTATGTACAACAAATAAGTATTGATATATTGAGTGGTGGAGAATGGGTGGACATTGGATAAGGTGATTGAAAAGGCATATGTGTTTCTTTCATTTATTTGCCAAACATTGAATGAAAGAGCATGGAGGTTCTACTGAAATACCATACACCACTAGTTTGTTGCAATTTAGTACAGCATGGAGTTTTGTTCATCAGGCTACATAAAGGTCTATGGGACACACTCTAGACCCCTTTGGATTCCTTCGGTGTTAGTTCCTCAGGAGGTGTTGTTGAGATGTCGACGTGCTCATTCTCAATGGCAAAGGTGATATCCAAAAAGGTGATATTCCTCTTCTGGGATTCTACTAGAAGGTATACTCAGTGCCTGTTTTCTTTTAAGTTGGGCATCTCCTGCTGTTATATCTTGCTCAGGGTAGGAATCTGTCAAAGTGTCTGTGTTGCTGGGCTATAATAGCAGATCAACTTTCAGATCTGTCACTGTTTGGTTGGTTCCAGATGGAAATTGGCTGAGTGTAGTTTCCTTCAGTTTGGTGTGGCTGTTACATATGAGCTGTCACATTGACTTGCTTGAATGAGAGCTTAGTCCAGATACAACAGGTCCTGAGGAGGGGCCAATGGAATTGCTTGACAGCCCACATTGATTCAATAGGCCTAAAGGCCCCAATATGTCTCACAATAAGTCAGAAAACAAAAATTAATTAAAATAGAGAACGCAGAATCATGGGACAAGTAGCAAATATATTACTAGCTTGCTTCATGACAGGAAGTAAAGTAGAGCAAAGGATAGACACTTGGAGTGGAAGGTGGTGATGGTGTCCCACAGGAATCAGTGCTAGAATTACTGCTGTTTGGAATTTGAAACAATGATTTGGACACAAGAATCTAAAAACATATATGTAAATTTCCAGATGATACCAAAGTTGGCAGAATAGTCAATACTGAGAAGGAATACAACAATTACAGAGGACATTGATAAACTTACAGAATTGGCTAGTAATTGGCAAAGGTAGTTCAACATGGTTAATTTTGAGCTTGTACATTTTGGTGGGAAGAATGAAGGAGGTTACATTCATTGGAAGAAGAGGGGCGGCATTGATGTAGTGGGTCAAAGGGTTCTTGCACCACAGCACATCAGTCACTAGGAGCTGTGCCAAATGGTAGCAAGACCATAAAAAAAGCAAACAAGTACAAGGGTTTATTTTTAGAGGGATAGAATTGCAAACTAGAGACGTTATGTAAAACCTACATCAACTTTCTGTTAAACAGTGCTCAGAATACTGTAATTAGTTCTGGTGCAATATTATTAAAATGTCAATGGGATTATTTGCAAGGATGAAGCAGAAATACGCAGGCGAACACATCATGAGAAAGGTTGACGGGAACTACTTAGCTCACGAGCAAGCATGTGCATTCAATTCTATCCCACAGAATCAGTCTGGCCTCATCTCCTCACTTGACTGGCAAGAGGTTAAAAATTCCAAATGCCAACAGAAAAACAAAAAGGCCTCTTAAGCAGGAAGTATCCTGACTGAAGTGTTAGCATTTAGTGGAGAGGAACTTATGGAGCAGATTTATAGCCTCCCTCATCAAGACAAGGACAGACCTGCTGGGAACCTCAGAGACACTGCCATTATGACCATCATCAAGAAAGAACAAATTATCATTGAATAGGAGGAGGTATTAAATGTCTTAGTAGGCTTGAAGGTTGAAACATCCCCAGGGGCTGGTAAGATATAAACCAGACAGCTATGGGAGGCATGGACGGAAATTGCTGGAACTCTGACAGAGATTTTCAAATCTCCATTAACCACAGAAGAGGTGCAGATGATTGAAAAAAATAGCAAACACAGTACTTTTATTCAAGAAATGTGGAGTAATTCAATTGAGAAAGACAAACTATGGAAAGGAATACAGGATAAATAGCAGGATACTAAGAAGTGTAGAGAATACTTTTGTATATTTCTATCTCGTCTCCCCGCAACAGAGAAAGCAATCCATGTCTGTCTGTAGCTATTATCCCCTAATCCAGTCATCATTTTTACAAACCTCCTCTGCACCCTTTCCAAAGCCTCCACATCCTTCTTGTAATGGGGCAACCAGAACTGCGCACAATACTCCCAATGCTGTCTAAACAAAGATCTATAAAGCTACATCATGACTTCCTGACTCATACTCAATGCATGACATAGGCCTGCTTTACCACTCTTATCTACTTGTGTTGCCACTTTCAGGGAGTTATGAATTTGGACCCGAAGATCCCCCAGTACCTCAGTGGTTAAGGGTTATACCATTAATTGTATATTGTTCCCTTACATTCCCGAAGTGCAACACATCACACTTGCTTGGATTAAACTACATTTGCCATTTTTCCACCCGTTTTTGTAGCTGATCTATATCTTGCAGTATACATTGACAGCCTTCGTCACAGTACCAGCAATCTTAGTGTCATCTGCAAACATAATAATCAAACATTGAAAATGTGAGGGCCAGGAGGAGCCTGGTTCAGGAGTCTGAATAACATTGCCCAAAATGTGAACATTTGGCTTTAGATCCATGTGCAAGAACAAAGCTTCCTGCAAAGAATGTTTGATGAATGATGAGTCTGGTTATTTATTTAACTGAAAACCAGGCTTAAGATTCAGTGTGAGAAATAAGACTACATAACAGTAAAATCAGAGTTAACTGTTGTGCTCCAAGTCAGACCACACCCTGGTGAATCTACTCTGCACCCTCTCTAGCACAATGGTGTATCGACAAGAGCTGCTTACTCGTTAAAAAAGAAGGCCTCTGTTGCTATTTCACAAGAAAGTGAAGGATAACATGCCCGTTTCCCAAGGTGCATGCAGTGCTGGCCAGCCTTCCTCCTTCAACAATGCAATGTTCTGCTGCATTTACCTTAAAACAATTGATTGTAAATTTGCTTGTGACCTGAGGCCATAAAATGTGCTTTACAAATGCAAATTTATCCCTATCTTTCTCACTCTTGAACACAGAAAATAGACAGTACGGCACAGGGACGGACCCTTCGGCCCACAAGGTTTGTGCCAAAGATGATGCCTAGTTAAACTGATCTCATTTGCCTGTATGTATCCCCCTAATTCTTGCACTTCGATGTTATTGTGCCAATCTAAAAGCCTCTTAAATGCCACTATCATGTCAGCCTCCACCACCACACCTGATAATGTGTAAAAAACCTGCCCTGCACATCTCCATTAGTTTCCCCTCTTACCTTATAGCTAAGCCCTCTAAAGTTGGACATTTCCACCCTTGAAGAAAGGTCCTGACTGTCTACTCTGCCTCTCATAATACTTCTATCAAATCTCTCCTCCGATTTTCTAGAGAAAACAATGAAAGTCTATCCAACCTCTCCCTGTAGCTGAGACCCTCTAATCCAGGCAGCATTCTGGTAAACCTCCTCTGCACCCTCTCCAAAACCTCCATATCATTACCTCCCTATCTACTTAAACAGTTAACAACTAAGAGTAGATATTGTAGCTACGGTCACTCTTTAAAAATAACCAGAGGAATCATGTGTCCACCAAACTGAAAGGAGCAATGATTTGCGGTATGTTTGGTCCTTAGAGCTGCTTGGAATAAAACTATCCCTGAAAATAAGATTGCTGTAAACTCAAACAACCCGCCCACAGACCAAATCATTCTATTCAAAGTACACTCTGCCACCTACCTAAAGTTGAGTAAATTAATGTAATTGGAGGCAGATACATGTTAAGTCAGATTTATTTTGGGAACTGTGCTGGAATGAAATAAAATAATAGTCTTGCAACTTCAAGAGCCAGCTGTTTTTCCACATTTTTGCTCTTTAGGGGATCAGCAAAGAATGTTGAGAAATACCTAAAGTCGTTTTTTAATCTAGCCTAAAGAAAATTAACTCCTTGAAAATGCCATTTTAAAACTGGGTTCTGTTAAATTACTTCAAATCAATTTATTTTATATTTCTCACAAAAAAAACATTTCTTTGTTTCAAACTTGTAAACACATTCTTACATGCATCTGGGGACATCTATACCACAGAACAATTAAGCAAAGGCATGACATAGTTGTACTCACAGAATCAGACCATACATGTTAGAAGCGGGAATGGTCCATGACAATCTCTGGGTGCAGGTGGGTGGAAATGAACCGAGGAGTCTAAAGAAGGGTCTTGACCTGAAACGTCACCCATTCCTTCTCTCCAGAGATGCTGCCTGTCCTAAGCTACTCCAGCTTTTGTGTGTCATCCAGCATCTCCAGTTCCTTCCTACACAGTCCTCAACCTTGACTTCAGTCCCGTGAACCAGGCCAAATAGGGGCAAGTAAATCTTCTCCTGATTACCACTTACTATCTTCCCTCAGCTGATGAATCGGTGTTCCTCTATGTTGAACAGGCATGTGGAAAAAGCATTGAAAGTAACAAAGGCACATCATTACTGTGAGGGGGACCTTATAATCCATCACCAAAAGAGTGGCTTGGTAACCATCACAGAATGAATTGCATAGTCTTGAAGGGTGGAGCTGGCAGATTGGATCTGCAGCAGGTAGTGAGTGAAGCAACAAAAGAAACACCTACATGACTAAATTCTCACCAATTCGCTTTTGGCAGGTGCTTCAGTCCATGATAGCACTGGTAAGAGACAAATTCCTTCCATCAAGTTGTGTGGTACTACTAATGTGCTAAATGGGACAAGCTCTATCAGATCTGGTAGCTCAGAATAGGCTATCCATGATGTGCTATGGATCATTAACACCATTCTGTCTATCCACATGGTTCTCGCTATCATTACTGTGACACCAGGGAATCAAACCTGAACCAATAAAAGTTGAGGGGGGTATGCCAAGAGCAGCACTGGGCATATCCAAGAATGAGGTGCTGGCTTGGTGAAGCTGAAATGCAGGACTATGTGCATTTAAAGCTGCAAAACAGCATGCAATAGACAGATAAGCAAACTCACAATTGGCAGATCAGATCAAAACTCTGCAGTCCTGCCTCATCAAGTTGTGAATGATGGTGGACAATTAAACAACTAATGGGAGAAGGGACCAAGAACATCTTCATTCCCCATCATGGCAGGACCCAGGCTGAATGCAGAAGAAAATACTGAAGCAGAAGCCAGAAGTGCTGAGTGGATAATTCACCTCGACTTCCTCATGAGATTCCCATAATCGCAGAACTATTTTTCAGCCAATTCAATAAGTAACAAATCAATGTGCAGGAAAGAACTGCAGATGCTGGTTTAAATCAAAGGTAGACACAAAATGCGGGAGTAACTCAGCGGGACAGGCAGCATCTCTGGAGAGAAGGAATGGGTGACGTATCTGGTCTGATGTAACAAATCAAGCTGGGAGCTCTGGATGCGGCAAGCACCAAAGTACATAAAGGAACACAGCTGTATTGCTGAGGACCAGCACTACAGAATAAGCTGCACCTCTGGCCAAGCTGCTACTGCCAAAAAGTGTAAAGGGAATGTGCCATAGAGAAGGAAAATTAAGCTTCATAGAGTTGATGGAAGTTGGTGACATATAATCACAACCTAATATGTAACATATTGAATGTTGCAGATAAGGCAAAGTCAGTTTGTTAGTATTGTGCCCTAAGCTTCAACTACTTCATCCATGATGTGGTAAGAAATTATAATGTTCTCTGGTGATGGTATGATGATCAATTCTATTTGTACTTCATTTCGTAGTGAAGCAGTTCCTGCCAGCTTGCAGCAAGGCCAGCATGGTGTGATAAGTGGCAAGTAACATTTCCATCACACAAGTGAAATGGTGGAAAAAAAGTGGTGATAAATAAACATTTCGTTTACTGACCCAGTTACAGTGCACTAGGTTAATTGTTCTATCTTGAAAAGTGGTGAAATGTTGATACCCAATCATACATTGACACACAATAGGTGCAGGAGTAGGCCATTCGGCCCTTCGAACCAGCACTGCCATTCAATGTGATAATGGCTGATCATCCACAATCAGTACCCAGTTCCTGCCTTCTCCCCATATTCCTTGATTTCACTAGCCCTAAGAGCTCTATCTAACTCTCTTTTGAATGCATCCAGTGAATCAGCCTCCACTGCCTTCTTAAGGCAGAGAACTCAACAAATTCGCAACTCTCTGGGTGAAAAAGGTTTTCCTCATCTCTGTTCTAAATGGCCTACCCCTTATTCTTAAACTGTGGCCCCTAGATCTGGACTCCCCCAACATCGGGAACATGTTTCCTGCATCGTGTCCAATCCTTTAATAATTTTATAGATTGCCTCTCATCCTTCCAAATTCCAGTGAATACAAGCCCAGTAGCTCCATTCTTTCATCATACGAGAGTCCCGCCATCCTTGTGAATTAACCTTGTGAACCTACGCTGCACTCCCTCAATAGCATGAATGTCCTTCCTCAAATTATGAGACCCAAACCCAGGTGTGGTCTCCCCAGGGTCCTGTACAACTGCAAAGGACCTCTTTGCTCTTATACTCAACTCCTCTTGTTGTGAAGGCCAACTTGCCATTAGCTTTCTTCACTGCCAGCTGTACCTGCATGCTTACATTCAGTGACTGATATACAAGGACACCCAGGTCTCGTTGTACTTCCCCTTTTCCTAACCTGACACCATTCAAATAATAATCTGCCTTCCTGGTTTTGCCACCAAAGTGGATAACCTCACATGTATCCACATTATACTGCATCAGCCATGCATCTGCCCAGTCACCCAACCAGTCCAAGTCACCCTTCATCCTCATAGCATCCTCTTCACAGTTCACACTGCCACCCAACTTTGTGTCATCTGCAAATTTGCTAATGTTACTTTTAATTCCTTCATCTAAATCATTAATGTATATTGTAAATAGCTGCGGTCCCAGCACCGAGCCTTGCAGCACCCCATTAGTCCCTGCCTGCCATTCTGAAAGGGACCCGTTAATCCCTACTCTTTGTTTCCTGTCTGCCAACCAATTTTCTATCCATATCAAAACCCTTTCCCCAATACCATGTGCTCTAATTTTGTCCACTAACCTCCTGTGTGGGAAGGCATTCTGAAAGTCCAGGTACACTACATCCACTGGCACTCCTTTGTCCATTTTGTCAGAAGATTATTCAAGCATGATTTCCCCTTCGTAAATCCATGCTGATTTGGATTGATCCTGTTACTGCTGTCCAAATGTTAAGCCGCTATTGCATCTTTAATGATCGACTCCAGCATCTTCCCCACCACCGATGTCAGGCTAACTGGTCTATAATTCCCTGCTTTCTCTCTCCCTCCTTTCTTAAAAAGTGGGATAATATTAGCTACCCTCCAATCCACAGAAACTGATCCAGAATCTATAGAACGTTGAAAAATGATCACCAATGCATCCACCATTTCTAGAGCCACTTCCTTGAGTACCCTGGGATGCAGACCATCAGGCCCTGGGGATTTATCAGTCTTCAGTCCCATCAGTCTACCCATCACCATTTCCTGACTAATGTGAATTTCATTCAGTTCATCTGTCACCCTAGGTCCTCTGTCCCTCAGTACATCTGAGAGATAGTTTGTCTTAGTGAAGACAGAACCAAAGTACCTGTTCAACTCATCTGCCATTTCCTTGTTCCCCATAATAAATTCAACTGTTTCTATCTTCAAGGGACCCATATTTGTCTTAACAAATGTTTTCCTCAACATACGTAAAGAAGCTTTTACTATCCTCCTTTATATTCTTGGCTAGCTTACCTTCGTACTTCATCTTTTCTCCCCGAATTGCCTTTTTACCTTCTGTTGATCTTTAAATGTTTCCCAATCCTCTGGCTTCCCGCTCATTGTTGCTATGTTATATGTATTCTCTTTTATTTTTATATTGTCCTTGACTTCCCTTGTCGGCCATGATCGCCTCTTACTCCCCTTAGAATCTTTCTTCATCTTTGGAATGAAAAGATCCTGCATCTCCTGGGTTATTCCCAGAGATACCTGCCATTGCTGTTCCACCATCGTCCCTGCTCTGGTCCCTTTCCGGTCAACTTTGGCCAGCTCCTCCCTCATGCCTCCATAGTCCCCTTTGTTCAACTGCAATACTGTCACTTCCGATTTTACTTTCTCCCTCTCAAATTGCAGATTAAAACTTATCATATTCTGATCAATACCACCTAATGGTTCCTTTACCTTGAGTTCCCTTATCAAATCTGGTTCATTACACAACACTAAATGCAGAATTGCCTTCTCCCTGGTAGGCTCCAGTACAAGCTGCACTAAGAATCCATCTCGGAGGCACTCTACAAACTCCCTTTCTAGGGGTCTAGTACCTACCTGATTTTCCAAGTCTACCTGCATGTTGAAATCTCCCATAACCACCGTAGCATTACCTTTGTTACATGTCAATTTTAACTTTAGATGCAACTTGCACCCTATATGCAGGCTACTGTTTGGGGGTCTGTAGATAACCCCCATTAGGGTCTTTTTACCCTTACAATTTCTCAGTTCTATCCACAATAACTACATCTTCTAATTCTATGTCACTGAATTTCATTCCTTACCAACAGAGCTACCCCACCCCTTCTGCCCACCTATGTCTTTTCGATAGGACGTGTACCGTTGAATATTCAGTTCCCAGCTCTGATCCTCTTGCAGCCATGTCTCTGTAATTCCCTTAACATCATACTTACCAATTTCAAACTGAGCCTCAAGGTCATCCACTTTATTTCTAGCCAAATATCTAAAGAATGCAGAAAAATTCCCTGTAATCTAGTTCACCAGTATCTATTATCTCAGTCTCTAGAGTCCACTCCCAAAAAAGATTAGTGTATACATTGTTGAAGTGAAATCAAAATCATTACAGTTTGAAATGGAGGGAAAAAATAGATTAGGAAATACTGTCTGTAGCAATCAATTTACTAGTGCTTGAGATTCATGGAAGACTCCAAAAATTCACTGACATTAATATATGGTATGAACTTGAATTGATTCATTACAGTTAGCAGTACAAGTGGAAGATTGCCATGGTTATCACACACAAGGTACTGTATATAACCCCTGTGGAAATGGGTTCCCGGCATTATATGGATATAGAGTCAATGGGTGCAAGAGGCCATACAGATTTAGGGCTGTGAGAAACAGAGTCTTTGAAGGATGAGGCCTGATGATATAGAGGTCTTGTGAGTTTAAAGGCAGTGCAAATCTCTGCACATCAACATTTAGGAAGGATGGGTAACATCATTTCAGTGGCGAGACATGTTCTTGGTTGGACAGGTGATGATGTAGAAGTGGAATCAATATGGGTCAAGCCAAGAAGTATCGCAGGGTAGGAGTTATTTGTAAGGCCACTAAATCATTGAAAGATTTGTTGTGGCTTACATCTGAAAATTAGAGGAGAGTGTAACATGGTAATAGTGTAATCATGGAGACTTCAACATACATATAGAGTGAACAAATCAGATTTGCTGTTCGAGGAGTTTGGTGAATTGATAGAATGTATAAGGGATGTTTTTTTCTATATCACTATGTTGAGGAACCATCTGGAGAAAAGGCTGTGTTGGAGCCCAATTAAACAATTAGAAACGGCTGACACAAGGAACTGCAGATGCTGGAATGATGTAGAAATGGCTAATTGATGATCTTATTGCAAAGGGGCCTTTAAAAACATAGAAAAATAGATGCAGGAGTTAACCATTCGGCCCTTCGAGTCAGCACCGCCATTCAATATGATCATGGCCGATCATCCAAAATCAGTGCTTCATTCCTGTTTTCCCCCCATATCCCTCAATTCCGTTAACAGAGATTCCTTGGAATACAAATCAATAAATCCCTGAAAATGGAAAATAGAACATGCTACCTGAGGAGATGGGAGAAGCAGATATTCTCACATTTATGAGGCTTCTTCTTGAAAGCATTGGAATTGCAGTGGCATGGTAGGTAATGGACCTAATGCACTTAAATATGTTTAGTATAGGTGCTTTCAATGTTTGCAATGGACATGGTGGGTTGAATGGCTTGTTTACGTGCTGCACTCATATGTGTCTATGATCGTAAAGTTCAATTGTTATCAATAACCGTTACATTTGTATTCCTGTAAAGCATGATCGGTTTCAACTCTATCCTTCAAGGAGCAAAATTTGCTAACCTACTTGTTACTTCACCAATGCTGAGTCCTCTAGTTAGCTCACACTTACATTATCTGGTATTTCTAACAGTCAGCATTTTAAATGTTTCATCTTGCATCTGGTCTGGAGAGTATGTGCTGAAGTAATGAAAAATTGTCAAGTATTTTTCTTATTGCATTTTACTTGAGGTTCCCTTCCATTGACCAAGCAAAAGGCTCCAATGGGTCATGTAAATAATTTATCATCCTAACTCTAACCTTAACCCAAAGACCAAATGATCTATATTGCTACTGTTAGCAGTGTTTCACTGATATGAATGTTGACAGTTGAGTTTACAAGCAATATAGTTTTCTGGTTGTCGACAGGCAGGAATGTTGGACATGTTTGCAGGGTTGACTTGTGTACATTGAGGTAATTGTATAGTTGACCTGGATAGCACTGGTTACCAGTACACTGTGGATGTAACTGAGAGGTGTTATTTCCCCTGTGATGAAGGTAATAAAGCCATAAATCCTGCAGACTACATACAGGAAAAAGCTGTGGTATGAAGGCCTCATCTGCTGCTCCTCTCAATGTGCCTCTTGGAAAAAAGCTGCTGATGCATTCTAGCAGCTTTTGAACAGTATGGTATTGAACATTAAGTTAAAGTCACTTTCTTCTAAATTAGTCAGTGGCAATTAAATTCTGCAGTGATTCAACAATATTCAACTCCAATTTAATTTCTGCTATCATACTGCAGAACACCATGATTGGGGTATTTTAATCTCTCAGCTAATATCAAATTTAAGCAGGTTTTTTTTCTGGTTCCATAAGCTGCTTCCACAAGCTTCCATAATGAATACAAAAATATTTATCATTTTCTCTTATATGCCTTGTTGCAATTTACTTGGATTTTCTAGCAGTTGGAGCAATCTCTCTCAGTTATACTCCAGACCCTGAAATGAGCATATCAATCTAACCTTCAAATTAAAATAAGAACACTGCAGATGCTGGAAATCCAAAATGAAAACATAAAATGATGGAAGTAGGCAAGCAGAAGTTAACATTTCAGGTCTGCAGCCCTATATCAGAGCTGGAAAAGAAAGAATTTGAGTCAGTTTTAGGGGATGGGTGAAACAAAGGGATTAAGGTGGATAATCTAATGAGACAGATAAGGGGCAGCTAAAAATCAAATTACGTTTACGCCTGTGACCTGTTGCACTGAGGCCCCATACAAGCTTGAGGAACATCTCTTCAACTGTCTCAACACATTGCAGCCTTCAGGACTCAAAATCAAGTTCTCCAACTTTAGGTAACCCACTCGATCTGATTGTATCAAAACTTGCCATTTTTTTCTGCCATCATTTTAGGTCAGTTTTTTTTTTTAATTTAGTTTGCCTTACCAGACTTGCTCCCACAACAGTCCCAGTTGTAATACAATACACAGATCAAGGAGTGCAATCTTGATCTTAACTGCTCCTTAACTGGCACATTAGTAAATCCAGTCTCACTTCACCAGAGATATTAGTTTTAATTCACCCATCCTATTCCCCTTTTGTCTGTTATTGGACTCTATTTTGTTTATTTTCTACTTCCCAGTTTTAATGAATGGCCCTGGACCAGGGATGGGGAACCTGCAGTCTTCTAGGCCATTAAGTGCAGCCTTTTGAATGAATCCAAATTTTGTAGAACAAATCCTTTTAATTTTTATTAATATGTTTTTGTTTGTCTTTTATTATTTTAATTGAAATGAACTTATTTAACTTAAGATGAACGTATTTAAAATACCAAAGAGTAAAAGAAGATTAAATGAAATGACCTTTCTTTGCAAGGTAAAACTAAGTCTATATATGATATGTGGCAAAAAATCCAAGCATTTCGAAAAGGCTATCTTTTTTCAAAACTCTTTTTCTTCAAAATGAAATTTCGGATGAACATTTTCTCCAGTTAGCGAAGGTCATTGATGAGCAGGAGGATTCATGCGAATCATTTGAAGAATACGCAGCTGTTATAGACTTATTAATTAAAGTATACAATGAAAGGTTCACTGACTTTGAGAATCATGATATCACACTCAAATAAGCATTTCAACCTCAACTAGTTAATGTCTTCAAGGCTCCTAAAGAAATATACATGGAATTGATTGAACTTTCAGAAGATGACATTTTAAAGTCCTTATTTGACAAATACAAAGATCCAATTGAAATATGGATAAATGCAATAGAATACCCACGTCTTCGGCAACATGCAAGAAAAATGCTTTCTTGCTTTTCAACCACTTATTGCTGCGAATCTACATTCTCCTACCTAACCCAAATCAAGACGCACTTAAGGTCACAAATGATGGATACCCATCTAGAAGGTCAGCTGAAACTGCGTACCTCCATGTTGCAACCAAATATTCAAATGCTTTCTCACAACAAAGTAATTAAAAGGTTAGTTAACTTCAGAATTAACTTTTTTTTCATTTTCTTGAAGTTAGTACATAGTAGTTAGATTTTTACAAAATGACGTACAATTTGAAGTATATCTAAATTAAGTTTCTTGCATGCGGCCTTATTAGATTACAGCTAACAATGCGGCATTCTAACATGAAAAGGTTCCCCACCCGTCCTAGACCTAACACATTGAAAATGACCAAGTCTAGTTAAGTTCTCAATTGTGGATCTTGGCCTGAGAGATTTTCTTATCCTTCCTTGTGGACTTTGATTTTCATTGCATTTTTTAAGGCTCTCCATTAATCTGATGCACCAATACAAAGAGGAGCTCAGACAAGCAAGGTGGCATCCATGATCCACAATCTGTAAATCAGACTGCCACCAATATGTTTTCCTTTCCACTCGGCAGCGTTAAGGTGTGAAGGATTTAACTTTGTCCCATTTTATGCATGCTTGTGACACCCAGCTTTCCTGAACTACAACTTCTCTTGATTCCTTAAATATCCCTAGATATTTGTCTGATATCCAACATTGAAGAATTTTCAACAACTACATGTTAGGAATATCAAAACCATTTCCTTTTGTTCCCCAGTAACTCTGGTCCATTCCCAGCCATTTCATTACCCTCTTGCTAACTATGAGGTTGAATCAGATAGCAGCTCAGTGTTACATTTGACTTCACTGTCAAAATGTATTGCCATCTTACAGTGAATTATGTTACTGCCCTGTCCCCCACGGCCACAGGATTTCTTGGATTTTGGTTTGTTTACAATAAAAAACAATCTGTTCTCTGATTTCACATTGCAAGGCACTTCTTCTCAAGTTTACTGACAAGAACTTACATCTCACATTTATTTTATTTGGAATGTTAGCTATTAGGTTGAGGTACATTTACTGACCTTTATCTCTTAGAAATGTATTCTTTAAAATTCTTTGGGGATGTCTGCTATGTAGCACAAACTATGAATTCGGACATGGCGGATGGCAGTGCAGAGACGGATAAGATGAGGCGATAACATTGTTTTAAAAATTAGCTGCAACAGCTTATATCTTCAGAAGTTTGGCAAATGAATGATACATTTAATTTTTATTCACAGCAAGACTCAAAGAAACTTAAAAATCTGAAATGTGCTGAAAAGCTTCAATGCCCTCAGCAAACAGAAAAACATCAGAACCATGTTAAACGTGTTGATTGGAACAAAGAGGAAACTCTAATCCCTGCCTCCAACTGAACTTTCTGAACTTGTAAATGTGAAAACGCAGCAAAATCAATCCCACTCTCACAAGGTGCCAATAAAAGAACAACACAGGGTGCATGGAAATAATTTATCTAGGAGTGTAGAAAGCTCTTTAGTAATTTTGGAGATATTTGAAATTCCTTTCTGGTTAGCTATCGTTCATTATTGATGGGAACTTGCCAAAAGTAGATGCTTCTTTACAAACTATTTGATCTATAAGCTGGGGGCAATAATGGACATGAGCGTGTTGGTTTGCAATAAAAGTGTTTATATTTTTGAAATAGATTTGAAAGGTCAAAGCCCTTTAGTTCTGATAGAATTGGTTAAATTCTTTAAAACAAAATGAATTACAGATGGGAAATGAGGTCACGATGCAGAGGCAAGCAACAGATATAGCTAAGAAACAAAGGAACACAAATTACTGTTATTTTTCTGCCCATATCAGATTCTGCTTTGCCTCAAGTCAGGGACCCATAGAATGAGCAGTGATTTAGCACCTTTTGAAAACCAGCACATAATATTGTAGGAATTTTGCAGGTAATACAGTGCTGATGAACCCTTGTTTGATGAGCAAAGAACCACGTCCGTGTTTTCGCAATTTTTAAGAGAATTTGGGAATTGTGAAGAAAATAAGTTATATGTCATGGCTAGATTTGTATTCCTAGTTGGATCTGTTATTGTTACCAACTATTTCAATAATTTCACCCAAAAGCAGAAGTTCCATATTGATTTATTAACCCCAGCAGTTTTTATTATTCTGCTATCCTGCAGACATGTGAGGGATTGGAACATATAGTGAGTTTGACGATAGCTCTTTAATAACTTCAAAAAAAGATACATCAGAATTGTATTACCTGCATCCACCTATCACTTGTCAAACTTTGCCCCACCTTCACCTCTCTTACAGATTTCTCTGCCTTAGTAATATCAGTGTGAAGAAGAGTCCCGACCCGAATCACAGCCCATTCACGTTCTCCAAACATGCTGGCATCAGTCTAAAGGATCTCAACCTGAAACGTCACCCATTCCTTCTCTTAAGACATGCTGCCTGTCCCGCTGAGTTACTCCAGCATTTTGTGTCTATCTTTCGTTTTAACCAGCATCTGCAGTTCTTTCCTACACATGCTGGCTGATCAGTTACTTCAGCAATTTGTGTCTTTTTATGTCTCTTTCTGCAGTTCATTATGTCTGTATCATTCATCTGGTTGTTTGTGTGAACACGTTCCCATGTATAAATTTGAACTGGTAAATGCAGGATGAAACCAAAAATTCCTCAACAGTAAACGTGCAGCGATTAAACTCAAACTTTACCTGAAGCGCTTTGAAGTTAGAGAACCTCTCATTTCTCTGACACATGTAGGAGTCAGGGAAGGGGTACAAAGTTCATTTACTTAATCTTAAATAATGAATTTCATACTGAGCTAGTCACTCCAAAAACTGCTGCGGAAAGCAAAAGCATGTCCTCAATGCAGGGAAGTTTAATTAAGTGAAGTTAAAGTTCATTTTGTACACTCTCACATTCATTTGGTGATGGTAGGCACAGACAAATTATGACGAAAGTTCATTTGACAATGCATGTTAGCGGAATTCCCTTAAATTTAACCTACTCCTTCCTTCAAAATACAGAATCTTTTTCAGCATTTCCAGAAGAGACACAAGGTGCTGCGGCTAAGGATTCATCAGGAAAATCTGAAGTGATGGATCAATTTGAATTCTATCCAGCGGTCAAAACCTGTCTATGGCATTACCAAAATTCTGAAGATACATGGGTATCTCAAAATTGCATGATGCCGGGCATATAAATATATTGATAATGCACTATTGGTGGCTAAGATCAGTAATCACAGCAATTATAGTAAAATTCCATCAGACCTGAATACTCAGAACTTTGGTAATGCCAGACAGGCCAATTTTTCTGACTACTGGATATTATTCCAATTAATATATCCACACTTTTTTTTTGTGGGACAATAACATTTTCAGGGAATACACTAACTTTAAAGGGAGTACACCAAGGCTCTGCTGAGTTAAAGGAAGCATGGAAACTGGAACTGATGTTTTGGTGATCATTGGGAACTGCAGCAGTGTGCAAGATAGAGTGCAGGAACCAGTGCTCTTGTGTGCTACACCGTGTGTGGGAACCAGGGCTCTAGTGTATGAAATGGATCACAGGAATCAGCAACTGCTGGACCAGATGCCGAACCAACAGGATTTCAAAACAATCAGATAGTGGATTATCAGTCTTCCTGAAAAATGTGTTCCCCACTCTTCTAGCCTGTGACTGTTCATTAGAAATGAAGCAGCTTCCTGTAAGTTCTTGAAGAAATAAATTGTATTTAACCATCAGCTTTTCCAGTTGCAACACATCAAAAGGGAAAATTAAGTTATCTTTGTACTGCAGCAAAAAATGGCAGGCAGTGACAATGAAATAAACCATCAGGTGTTTCAGATATTGGCCGAGTGATGTTTTAGATCGATACCACTTTGTCAGAACTAATGAAAGATCTGAAACATTCACTTTTTTTCCCCACACAGATACTGCCTGACCTAGATCAGAGTGATTTTTCCACTTGTTGGTATATCTAGGGTCAGGGTAACCATTTCAAAATTGGCAGTTGGGCCTTCAAGACTAAGTTACGAAGAAATTCCTTCAATCAGCTGGTAGTTTATATTCAGAGTTCTTTACTTAGTAGGTTGTAGAAGCAATTGCTGAATATCAAATCATCATTGATAGTTCTTTGGAATCAAGGGAAATGTGGATATTGCAGGAAAGGCCATTGAAATAAAAGTTCAACCATGATCTCATTCAATGGCAGAGCAGCACAAAAGATCAAATGGCCGATTCTTTTGATAAAATTCAGCAGTTTGGAATATTTTATACCTCAATATCATTACCTAAATACCGTATAATATAATTCTTGTCAGAACATGCTAAATTTGTTTTTCTACATAATTCTCCAATGGATTAAATAAGCAGGGCGTCACCCAATGTGGGTAACATTTTCCAGTAAGTTGGCTAAACTTTTCTATGTGCTCATATTGGCCTGGCATTTATGTTTTCTATATAATAAATCACAAGATTTATATAAGAATGATTTCTGCAAATAGTATTTGCAGTTTGTGTGCAAATGTTGTGTGTTTCCCCATCAACTCTCTGTAAACTCTCCGTCCATTGATTTAGAATGCAATTTCTTTAAAAGAGGAATATTTATCAACAATTATTTTTGAATTAAATCACAAATTCAGTTCTATGAAATGATGCTCACTTTGGAAGAGTGCAGCTGAAATAAATGGGAGAAGTATGAGATGGTGGAATCTCTTGACATGCTGGCAAGTCTTCCTGAAAAAAGATCTCAATTCCCTTCTGGCATCATGCATTCTTATTTAATCAGATAATGTAGAGTCCATTTTACAAAATCCAATGCCTCAGATTGGTAAGCACTTGTACTGAGTTGAGGCATGAGCTGAGCCAAAGCACTTCATGAGAAGAGACTTACAGAAAAGGATGTGGATGCTCTAATACAATGGTACACCCAAATTTTAAACGTTTATGGACTGGATGACCTGAAGGACCATGGAACAATTTAACTGTAAAATCTATATTATCCACTCTCTGGAATATCCAGTATTTCCCAATTTTGCTCATCATGTAACATTTGCTATACTCCTGGTCTCTTTAAACTCACTTCCAATATATTTTCGTCCATTTTGTTTCAGAAAATGCTACTAGGCAATAATGCCATAGGCAGTGCATGTTTATTGCAACAAAGGGTTAGGGGGAGGGTTTAATTCCAAACAACAGAGAGGAAATGAAAGGACAGATTAAGGAAGAGAGAAAAAAGAGACTAATACAAAAAGATTTAAAAAACGAGTAACAGTAAGTTCTGAGACAGTTTACCCATCGAAAGGAATGCTTCACTGATTCTATTGTTGCTTTGTACCAGAAAAATATTGCAATCACATAAATGTTCACAGTACAATAGTCCTTATATTATTAATTGCGAACCCTTTTCGTTGGTAATAGCTTTAATGTGCTATTATGGCTCAGATGCAGCAATTTTTTAACTCACATGGAGGTGGAAAACAAATTCCAGTTTTAAACAAAATCAATTATTCCAATAATTTGTGGTGAATTCTCATTCTCAGCATATTGATTCTTCACGGCCATCTACAGGGGGAATGATGGGTGGTTGTTAGACGGGGAGTGGTGAAATTACCATCCGTAACCATTCATGCACTTATTATTCTAGCAAATTCTGGAGCAATATCTCTGCTTAGATTTAATAAGGATCAGGAGCTTACAGATAAAATTAAAGACAATTATTATTTTGTACATTGGAAAGACAAAATCTTGGGTTACATACTTTTTTTGTATGTTGGGAAACACTAACTAATGGTAAGACATGATAGTAATAGCATTTGGTGGTGGAAATTAAAAATGTCCACCATATCAAATTTGTAATTTTCACTCAATGATGGACTGTTTGTGACTATATTATGTAAAATTTACTGCCTCCGGGGGAACAATTTTAATGGAGATAAATTGATGCAATCTGACTTTTCAGCTGTTTCATATCCTTTTCCTGTTTCTGATTCCGGATACTTCTATAACATTTCATTTTTTAGCATATAATTACTATTCAAGAGGACTTTCCTCTAATTTTCCAATTCCATGGATGTTAGCCTGATATTAACCCATTTGTCATTGGTACAGATATTCTCTAAATAAATCGCTTTGTAGGTTTTGAGATGCACTATTATGTTCATTTGGTTTAAAAGATTAAGATATTAAAATAAAGGTAATGTTTGTGCATAATGAAACAAAAATATATCAATGAATAGTTAAAGCAATATGATCCATGCTACTCGCATTGGACAAATACATTTTCCATGTGCCTTTCAACACACATGGAGATAAATCTTACAAAATATAAGAGGAAAGATACATTTTGTCAAGCAAACCTCAGATAAAATAATACCCAAAAGCAATGTGTTTGGACCAGTTAATTAGTTGAAAAATTGTTAATTTTTTTCATAGAATGCTATAAATGTTCAATGAATGTCAACCTAATCTACCACCAATCCACTCCATTTGGTCCTTCCTGATTATCTTCATAGATGACCATCCTCCAATTATCACAGCAAATTGAATCCTTCTTTCCTTTTCCCCCAATCTTCTTATCTCTCCTTTCCCTTCCCAACCTATGACCTATCTCAAGCCCCTTTCTTTCAACAACTACAACCCCTCTGCCATCCTTTCCAATATCCTTCCCAGAATATGTTTCTCTACATTCCAGTCCAGTTTCCAAAACACTTCTTGCCTGATGGGAAAGAGAAGAGGGAATGATCAGGGTGTAAATGGTCCTTGATTATGTTGCCTGCTTGCCCAAGACAATGTTAATTGTAGATGGAGGAGAAGGCTGATTAGTGTTATCGACAAGAGACGTTGGAGACATGCCAAATTTCCTAAATCTTCTGAGGAATTAAAGGTGTTGGTGTGCTTCCTTAGCCATGGCTTCAATGTGGTTGGAATAGAACAGATTAGTGATGATATTTACACCAAGGTACTTGAAGCACTCGACCCTCTCCACTTCCACATTTCCTTAAGTCAATAACTAGTCAATGGTCAAGACCCATAACAACATTGATACACAGAGGAATCTTGTGGTCCAAAACAATAGATCCCTGAAAGTGGCAACACAAGTAGATCGAGTGGTAAAGAATGTAAGTGGCTTGCAAAAGTATTCATACCTCTTGAACTTTTCCACGTTTTGTCACGTTACAACCACAAACGTAAATGTATTTTATTGGGATTTTATGTGATAGACCAACACAAAGTGCCGCATAATTGTGAAGTGGAAGGAAAATGATACATGGTTTTCAAATGTTTTTACAAATAAAAAACTGAAAAGTGTGGCGTGCAAAAGTATTCAGCCCCCTTTACTCTGATACCCCTAAATAAAATCCAGTGCAATCAATTGCCTTCAGAAATCACCTAATTAGTAAATAGAGTCCACTTGTGTGTAATCTAATCTCAGTATAAATACAGCTGTTCTGTGAAGGCCTCAGAGGTTTGTTAGAGAACATTAGTGAACAAACAGCATCATGAAGCCCAAGGAACACACCAGACAGGTCAGGGATAAAGTTGTGGAGAAGTTTAAAGCAGGGTTAGGTTATAAAAAAATATCCCAAGCTTTGAACATCTCACGGAGCACTGTTCAATCCATCATCCAAAAATGGAGAGTATGGCACAACTGCAAACCTACCAAGACATGGCTGTCCACCTAAACTGACAGGCCAGGCAAGGAGAGCATTGATCAGAGAAGCAGCCAAGAGGCCCATGGTAACTCTGGGGGAGCTGCAGAGATCCACAGCTCAGGTGGGAGAATCTGTCCACAGGACAACTATTAGTCGTGCACTCCACAAATCGGGCCTTTATGGAAGAGTGGAAGAAGAACATTGTTGAAAAAAAAAGCCATAAGAAGTCCCGCTTGCAGTTTGCCACAAGCCATGTGGGGGACACAGCAAACATGTGGAGGAAGGTGCTCTGGTCAGATGAGACCAAAATTGAAGTTTTTGGCCTAAATGCAAAACGCTATGTGTGGCGGAAAACTAACACTGCACATCACCCTGAACACACCATCCCCACTGTGAAACATGGTGGTGGCAGCATCATGCTGTGGGGATGCTTTTCTTCAGCAGGGACAGGGAAACTGGTCAGAGTTGATGGGGAGATGGATGGAGCCAAATACAGGGCAATCTTGGAAGAAAACCTGTTAGAGTCTGCAAAAGACTTGAGACTGGGGTGGAGGTTCACCTTCCAGCAGGACAACGACCCTAAACATACAGCCAGAGCTACAATGGAATGGTTTAGATCAAAGCATATTCATGTGTTAGAATGGCCCAGTCAAAGTCCAGACCTAAATCCAATTGAGAATCTCTGGCAAGACTTGAAAATTGCTGTTCACAGACGCTCTCCATCCAATCTGACTGAGCTTGAGCTATTTTGCAAAGAAGATTGGGCAAATATTTCAGTCTCTAGATGTGCAAAGCCGGTAGAGACATACCCCAAAAGACTTGCAGCTGTAATTGCAGCAAAAGGTAATAACAACATACATTCATAAACACCATTCTTATTTGTGCACAGACAAGTAGGAATGATTCACCATGCCTTTAAGCCAAGTTAAAATTATATATTTTTAAGAACCTGGAAACTTGAAAGATGCAAGATGGTGTTGGAAATATGGTGGCTCATATACATTGCCTTCGTGTAATCTAGTTTTCTTACATATTTGTATTTAAGAATGATTGTGCTTATGTATTCAATGATACTTTATAGTCACATGTACCTAGATACAGGGAAATGCTTTGTGTTTCATACAACCTGGTAAAATCATACAGCAGACCTCAACCAGGCCATACACAAGAGTCGCCACGTTTCTGCTACCAACAGTTACATAAAGTTCATCGCACAGTTATCTTCTGCCCGCAATGACGAACCATGCCCCCCGCCACATGTGGCAGCAAGCAGCCACCCCGTCAATCTCTGCCGGGTTCCATGATCGTTAATGACAGCTCTCTTATGTTCTCGGCGGCGCTGGACCCCCTGTACTTTCGACGGTCCACCTCACTCTCGACAGTTGCCCACGCTCTCGGTGGTCGTGTCCGAGTTCATGGCCTGCGATGGGTGAGCTAGGCATATTGGGCTGGTTCTCCATCCTTGGTGAGTGAGTTCTCAGTTTGTGGTGGGTGAGCCTGGCCCACCGACAGCACCTCCAAGTCCTCAGTCCGCAGCAGGCAAGCGGGTCTCCCGGGCAATCCTTGGTCCACTGGCCATGGCGAGGAAGCCAGTCCTGCTGGTGGGCTTGGGAAGATTTGGTAAGATTTTTACTAGTGTATGGATAAAAGAAAGTTTACTGTACCTAGGTGCATGAGACAATCAAATACATTTGAACTATTGATTCGTATCTACCCTCTGAAAAGGCCCAGCAAACCATTTGGTTGTGTCATTGAATCCAAAATAATAAAACTGCGGGATCACCAGGAATTGACCTAGATACTGGCCTGTTGTTACCAGCTCAATCAATATTCATAGAAACATAGAAAATAGGTGCAGGAGTAGGCCATTCGGCCCTTCGAGCCTGCGCCGCCATTCAATATGATCATCCATCCTGTACCTGCCTTCTCGCCATACCCTCTGATCCCTTTAGCCACATCTAACTCCCTCTTAAATATAGCCAATTAACTGGCCTCAACTACCTTCTGTGGCAGAGAATTCCACAGATTCACCACTCTCTGTGTGAAAAAAATGTTTTCCTCATCTCGGTCATAAAAGATTTCCCCCTTATCCTTAAACTGTGACCCCTTGTTCTGGACTTCCCCAAACATCGGGAACAATCTTCCTGCATCTAGCCTGCCCTTAAGATTCCCACCCCATCCTCTCCTACAGTGACCAAGTCACCTCTCCCGGGTGTTTTTACCCAACAGTATCAAAACAGCGCTCGTTTGTGGTCGTTCCGTGTTCTCAAGAAGCAGTCGGCGTTACAAGCGACTTACTTTGATGGTGTTACTTTGGAGGGATTGTCCTGCTGTTGTGAGAGGTACCCACGGCCGGCCGGAAGTGCCGCCTGGTCGGGAGCGCGGGCCGGCGGCCTGGCCGCCTCGCGCCGCGGACGGTTTAGGAGTGAGCGGGCGAGTGAGTTGGCGCGAGCGGAGTCCGGGCGACACCTCCCCGCGCGCCCCTGCTCGTGCGGCCCAGTTTACCTGTCGTCAGCGGGCGCTCGCGGCTGTGACCGTTATTTGGCGCCTCCGCCGCGCGTGCCCGCTGCCTGGTAACGGGGCCGGCGAGAGCGGACGGGCGGGCGAGCGAGCGCCTGCATCCCTCAGGATGAATGGCTTCTCCCTCAGCGAGCTGTGCTGGCTCTTCTGCTGCCCGCCGTGCCCGAGCCGCATCGCAGCCAAGCTCGCTTTCCTCCCTCCCGAGCCCACCTACTCGATGCTGGCGGAGGAGGCGAGCAACACTTTGCACCTGTCGGATCGGGCCGACTGGCAGTACACGCAGCGGGAGCTCGACTCGCTGGAGGTGTTCTTCACTAGCACCAGCCGCGGCACCCGCATCGGCTGCATGTTCGTCCGCTGCGCCCCTAACTCCCGCTACACGCTGCTCTTCTCGCACGGCAACGCCGTGGACCTGGGCCAGATGTGCAGCTTCTACATCGGCCTGGGCTCCCGCATCAACTGCAACGTCTTCTCCTACGATTACTCGGGTTACGGAGCCAGCAACGGGAAACCGTCCGAGAAGAACCTTTACGCTGACATTGACGCAGCGTGGACGGCGCTGAGGACAAGGTCAGAGCGTGGAGCAAATGTGCTGGAAGGAGGTTGGGCCCGTAGGGGGGAGGATTTGGGTTGGGGGACGAGACAAGATTGGGGAGAAGTATCGGGTGGGGTAAAGGGGGAATTGCGGGGCAGATGTGTCGGGTTAGGGAATTAAGGTGAATTGGGGGGGGGGGGGGGGTTAGGGGATGGGGAGATTGGGGATGGATTGGGGATGGGGATGGGGAGATTGTGGGGCAGATGTGGAGTTTGGGGATGGGGAGATTGTGGGGCAGATGTGGAGTTTGGGGATGGGGAGATTGTGGGGCAGTTGTATCAGGTTAGGGGATGATGGGGTTGCGGGGGGGAAGATGTGTATGGTTAAGGGATGAGGAGAATGGGGGTGGCATATTTGTTGGGGATGGGGTGATTGGGGGGCAAATTTATTAGGACAATGGATGGAGGGGATTTGTGGGAGAGAGTTAGGGTGGAGGTGTTGGGGGTCTAAGAAATTGAGCTGGGGTGTGGGACGGGAAGAAGAGGGGTCAGGTTGGAGGGGGAGGAGTCATACAGCACGGAAACAGATCATTTGGCTCAATTTGCCTATGCCAAACAAGATGCCCCATCTACACAAGCCCTGTCTGCCTATGTTTAGTCCATATCCCTATAAACATTTCCTATCCATGTACCCTTCCAAATTTAATTTAAATGTTGTTATAGTACCTGCCTTGATTACCTCCTCTGGCAGTTCATTAGTTATACCTACTACCCTCTGTGTAGAAAATGTTGACCCTCGGGTTCCTATTAAATCTTTTCCCTCTCAGCTTAAACCCATGTCCCGAGGTTCTTGATTTTCCTACTCTGGGTAGAGGCCTCTGTGCATTCACCCTAACTATTCCCCACATTATCTTATATACCTCTATAAGATAATCCCTCAGCCTCCTGCACTACAAAGAATAAAGTCTTTGCATGCCCAACCTCCTATAACTCAGGCCCTCAGTTACTTGCAACATCCTTGCAAGTTGTCACTACTCTGTTTCTAGCTGAACAACATCCTTCAAACAGCAGAGATTCCACCTTTCACCTGCCTATTCTGTCCACTAACCTTTCCCACACCATCCTCCATACCAACTAGCCTCTCATGTGCCTCTGTCCTGTGTGAGATCCCACTCCCCTGCCAATCTAGCTTAAACCCTCCCGTGTAGCATTAACAAACCTGCCCGCTAGGATACTGGTCCCTCTCCAGTTAAGGTGCAACCTGTCCGTTTTGTACAGGTCACCACTGCCCCAGAAGAGATCCCAATGATCCAGAAATCTAAATCCTTGCCCCCTGCACCAACTCCTGAGCCACATATTCATTTCCCATGTCTTACCTTCACTAGCACAATGTACTGGAAGCAATCCTGAGATCACTACCCTGCAGGTCCTGCTTTTCCGTCTTGTACCCATCTCGGAAACTCGTGTTGCAAAACATCCTATTCATGCCTATATCCACCGTTCTAACATGCATAGCAACCTCCGGCTGCTCTCCCTCACTCTTGAGAATGCCGTGCAGCCACTCCGAGGTGTCCTGGATCCTGGCAACAATATCATCCTGATGTCTCGCCTATTGCGACAGAATCTCCCGTCCACATCTCTGACTATAGTCCCCCACCACTACGGCTCTGCCTGACGTCACTCTTCCCCGTTGAGCCTCAGCCCTGAAGCCCAGGGTTGGAGTCACAGTCCTGTCTGCCACTCAATCTTGTTGTGTCGTCCGCTCCGCCAGCTCCCAAGAGGGTGTATCTGTTTTCAATAGGTACAGCTCTTGCACTCAATGTTTACTTCTCTTCCTCGTTGTCACCCACCTTCGCTCTTCCTGTATCGTCGATGTGACAACCTCACTGTAGGTCTTGTCCAGGAAACTCTGTTTCCCATATGATCCTGAGGTCATCCAGCTGCTGCTCCAGTTCCCTAACGCCGTCCTTCAGGAGCTGCACTTGGACACAATTTCCACGGGTATAGTTGTCAGAGGCACCAACAATGTCCCTAACTTCCCATATCATGCAAGAGAGACACTGTAACAACTTGCCTGCCATTACTTCAGTGGAATCAAGTGTAGCCTCCTTGCCAAAGTTTCTTGAGCCGAAAACACGCACTTTACCTCACCAAGGCAATTCCCCTCAACAACAAGGCTGCCCACCTAGACCTGAACTTAATTTTATCTAATCAAGTCAACTAACCATTCAACTAATTAGGATATCTCAGCCAATCCACTCCATCATTCACTCGCTGGTCTGGCTGCTGCTGCTGCTCCTCTGCGACTTTCAAGGTAATTGCCACGGTCTGAGTCTTGGCTCTCTTTTTAAATCTCCAGAACTTTACTTACCTAGGATAAAGCCTTCCTTCAGCCAATCCAATCACTCGCTGGTCTGGCTGCTTCTTCAATAAAGCAACACCCCCTCCTATTTTACCCCGTCTCTATAACCTCCTATAGCACCTGGAACATTAAGCTGCCAATCCTGTCCCTCTATTCGCTAGGTATCTGTAATGGCTACAACATGCCAGTTGCACATACCTATCCATACCCTGAGTTAATCCGCTTTATCTGTCAAACCTCTCACATTAAAATAACTGCAATTCAATCCAACAGAGATGTGTTGGCATTAAGGGATGGAGGAGTGAAGTGTTGTAGGAAGGCCGGAGAGATGAGGTGTCGAGTTGGGGGGTGGAGTGGGAGATTGCACCCTTCACGTGGTCCGCCCTGTTTTGACAAATGCAATCAACCTGGTGTGCACGATCAAATAAGATCAAATAGAACAAATTGCCTTACAACTTTAGGCTGTGCACACCATACGCAAGAAGAAGAAGTGTTGGGGGATGGGAAGGGAGATTTGCAAGGTTAGTGGACAGGTGGGAGAGAGGTGTCTGTAGTAGATCGGAGCTGAACACAGTAAAAACAAAGCCCATAGTAGGTCGGAGCTGAGGTATTGTGGTCAGGGTTGCGAAGTGTGGTTCAAGGTATGGTTGATGGGAAAAACTGGTTTTGAACCTTGAGGTTATGGTTCTTTGGCTCCTGATGGTAACAGCAAAATTAGAGCCTGGCCTGGGTGGTGTGTATCTTTGATATTAGTGGCCTCTTTGAGGCAGTGCTTCCTTTAAATCCCTTTGATGATAGGAAATTCAATACCTGTGATGGATTCAGCAATGTCTACAACTTTCTGCAGAGCATTTGTCCCTGGGCATTTGATTTACCAAACCAGGCTGCAATGCATCCATGGATGAGATTGGTATGGGAAGGGATTTTTGGACTTTTCAGGGGTAGTGGAAATAGATCAGAACCCGTGGGTGGCGACAGATGAGACTGGTAAGGGGAGCTGGGGGTAGGGGGTCATGGTTACATTATATTTTACTGAAGTTCTATTTCATATGGTGGGTGTGGAGTGGAGTCAGCCCTTGGCATGAGATGTTAACCTATTCTTCAAGTTGTAAACGTTAAGGAGTGCATTTCCAAGTGGGTACGAATGTAGTTGCAATGTTTTTTTTTAATATTTGTTCCTGAGATGTGGTTATCATTGGCAAATGGCAGTACTATGTCCATGTTTTATTGTTCCTGAATCGAAGAGTCGGTGAGGAGTCGATCACACTGATGACTCTGGAATCACATTGACGCCAGACCTGGCAACAAAGTGAAGCATTTTTCAAGCAATGCCTAAAGTTATTGCTTGGTTGTTAATATTGTTTGCAGGATCTTAATTTGATATTTATAAAAGGTAATAATTTAGAATGTTTGTCAATTTTCACTGCAAACTTGGATTTCCTGTACTATTTTTGCGTTCTCCAGTTTTTCTTCATTTTCTGTCTGGATGTGTACTAAGGGATCATTTTGGTACCCCAGATAGCTGTACTTTTCATCTCTTGCACTGATGCTGGGAATTGAATTTTCCGTATATAGTGGTTAAAAATCTTTACTTTTTAATTAGGGTCCACATGTTCCTGCCATGTGTTTCCTAGTTGTAATTGCCCTCAAATTTGGCATTAAGTCACTGCTGCAGAGGGCATGGTCAAGTTATTTTCATTATGCTATTAGATATTTATAAATCAGTGTGGCGTGTGACATTTTAAGGAAGCTTTGGTGCTTTCATGCCCATAAGCTTTGTCTTTCTAATTGTTATTGAATTCAGGTTTGAGGCACCCTGTTGTTAATGCCCCTTTTAATTGTTACCAGTTATTATTATGGAAAATAAAATGTTCAGTTTGGCAAGTGTGCATGAATCTTGAGTGCTGGAATTGCATTAATTATGCAAAATAGAAGATATTTCATTGATGTTGATGAGAATGATCAGGAGAGTTCCAGAAGGACAAATGTAAGGTGATCTTGGATAGGAAACCCCAACAGGCCATAAGGAGGGGTTTCCTGTTTAGATGCTTTACAGTTCCAGCAATTAAAATTCTAACCTAACCTGTTCTCTTAAGTCACAGAAACGAAATAGTCACAGCTCTCAAACTTAACTATAAGGTCAGGGGAAAAAGTAGACATACCAAGGGAGCTCAAACATTCTTATGACTGTCTTCATAGAAGAAGATTGTCATCTCCTTGCTGTTTACCCTCACCTTCCAATGACCAAAGTGATGCTTCTGAATCTGTGTAAATTATGTTGGTCTAAAAGTGGAATGGGCATGATCATCATTTGCATGACAACTCCAAGAGAATTGCAGGGTTTGCTGACTCTTAACTTCATAAAAATGCGAGAAAAATCATTGAATCATATTAAGTTCTTCAGGGGCTTGACATGTAGATGTGCGGTAAATATTTCCCCTAACTGGGGTGTGTAGATCAAGGCTGTATATAAAAACATGAGGAAAACACTTTCCATGCAGTGTGATTGGAATCTAGAATGCATTGCCTGCAGATGTGGTAGAGGCTGGTTTCCTTATAGGCTTCAAGAGGGAAAAAAATACATGGTGAGTAAACATTTGCAAGGCTACAGAGGGAGGTTGAAGGAGGGAGGATGATGTGCAAATAATGAGTTGCTCTGATGGAAAGCTGATGGGGGCATGATGGGTCGAATAGCTTTCCTATTCTGTGGCCATTCAATAACTCCATGAAAAAGAGTAGGGTGGCTAAACGTATAAATACATTTAGCATTGTATTTGGAATAATTGGAAAGGAATTTATTTTACTTTGTTCAAATCTGAGATTTGTCTATTTTCTTTCAGGTATGGTGTTAGTCCGGAGAACATTATTCTGTATGGTCAGAGTATTGGCACGGTTCCAACAGTTGATCTTGCATCCCGTTATGAATGTGCAGCTGTTATCCTCCATTCGCCTCTTATGTCTGGCCTGCGTGTGGCCTTCCCTGATACCAGGAAAACATTCTGTTTTGATGCATTTCCAAGGTATGTGCTGATAAAGTTGATGATCTGAATTACTAAAACTTTGTTCATTTGTACACTTTAAACCCTTCATTAAATAGAGAACACTACAAATTGGGCACATGCCAATGTACCCAATTTTCTTTCATGCTGGATTAACTCATTAAAAAAATGAAATCCGTGGTTTAATCACATTTAAGATGTAGAAACATATTTAGTAATTCAAGTAATTTTCTACTTCTTTTCCCTTCGACCCTCAATTAAATACAGATTATCCAGGTTACAGGTTGTAAATATTAAGTCACATACAAATGTATATTAGCAAGAAAAGATTCATGTAAATTAGCTGTTAATATTCTTATCTCTTTGGGTTTAGTAAAATAACAGGTATGTACAAAAGGCAGTAGATTAAAAACCAGATTATTAAATTCTGAAGAAAAGTTACTTATTTAGATATTTTTTACTGAATCGAATGATTCCTTGGGTTGCTGTGCTGTGTTTGCCGTGGAGGCAAATCCAGTCGTCGTCGCTGCTTGTGAAACAGAGACTACATAAATGGAAGTCTGTTCTTTTCCTTGTTTTGCATAAATGAAAATAATCAATGTCAGAAAATCTACTGTCAATTTGCGTTGATCCAAAGCTGTACAGTGCGTTCTGTTATGAAAAATATTCTGTGAATTGACTATATATACCTCATCCAAAAAATGTGGATTCTAGGGCCAAATTCTTACTCTGAACTATGGAATATCCTGGCCAAGAATGGTGCCATTTGGGAACCCCATGAACTTTAAGCTATACGTTCTGGCATAATATAGGCATTTCAGTGCAGACATGTTCTTTTTATGTAAACAGTCTAATGTTTGTATTTATTGTTCCATAAACCCTGGTCAATACTAAGTATTGCTTGGCTTAGAGCAGCAAATAAGATGTTGCAGATAACAAAAACTGAAATTTTTAAATGTGCATGTGCTGGAATGTGTGTCACTTTAGGGGAGGAATTCATGAAATAAATACACAGCTGCCCAAGGTGGAATGGTTAACACTGGACATTCAGCAGGCCAGAGCCTGGGAAGCATTGTGTAGGAAGGAACAGCAGATGCTGGTTTAAATGCAGTCTGAAGAAGGATCTCAACTCGAAATGTCACCCATTCCTTCTCTCCAGAGATGCTACCTGTCCTGCTGAGTTACTGCAGTTTTTTGTGTCTATCCAGAGAAGCATTGATACCATTGCCCCCTTTTCCATGGTAATATTTACTTCCCTTTTTAATATCCGTCTTTACTTAAGGGTATTTGTTTTGAACCACCATGCAGAGAATGCTTCCAATTTCATGAAAATATTTATTCCGATGGCAAATTGAACAACATTGTTCTTTACCCCTTATACTTTCTGCAAGATCTGATTGCAAAATAATTGCATCTTCATAGATCTGATCCATTCAATATAGTCTGAAATTTCATGTTAATTTATTTGAAGAAGCCAACACAACTTATAACTGATACACACTGTAAGTTGTGCATACTACTCAAGGAAGTAATGTTTATTTAGTATGACGGAAAGAATTCTGGCCAAGTGAATTACTTGGATGGTGTCCAACAATGATTGTTTTGGATCTGCTTTCGTCCAAGTGGAGAGTATTTTATGACACTTGATTTGCACCTTGAAGACGATGGAAAGATTTGATGATATCAAGGTGAGTCACTCATTGCAGGATGTTCTCCCTCTAACACACTTTTGTAGTTGGTGTTCGAAAGCATTCAGGTTTTAATTTTCATGCTTTCATTTCCTCCAAGTCAATCTGAAATTTGCTGTTTGATGTAAGTTTTACTTAATTTACTAATTTATGTAACCCTGTCATGAGAACAGGATGGCAATTACAAGGGATTTTCTTAATGTTTAAGAAGGAACTGCAGATGCTGGAAAATCAAAGGTAGACAAAATTCCAGGAATTTTCTTAAAGCCGTTCAATTGACAGCCTTCAAAAGGAAGCCTAAGCAATTCTACCTATTTGATTATTTTGCAATGATTTAATTTTTGATCAAACTCTGATTCTCATCAAATCTAAAAATCCATCTTCATTTGCAATTCTTCATGTTGAAATTATTTTCAATAAGCAGAGAATAAGTTTTATTTATCAAATTCTTGAATCGGCTTGAACACCATAATTAGGTTAGCTTCCAAATGGGATTTAATTTATCTGTTAGGCACACATTATGTTGCAGCAGCATGCTGGCTCTCTCTGATCAGCTTAAAATGCAATGTGTAACTCTTTCTAGATAACTGTAGCTTTGATTACTTAATACTGTGGTAAAAACTTGATTTTTTAAAATAAAAAATAAATAGTGGTATCCAGATGGGTTAAACTGCAATACTAATTCATTTACTCTGCCAATTCTTTCAACGTTTAACGCACGAGTAGCTTCTGAAGACATTTTTGTCTAGATTTTCTGCACAGGTTAAATGTACAATGCACTAAGGCAGTCGTAGCCAATAGTAGGGAGGCTAAAATTATTATCACAGTCATATTATTCCTACACCTATTTGTGATTTATCTACATATCTGCATCTCAAATTCCTGCTGATAATTGGGAAGATGGGAACACTAGTATATCCCATTCAGAGAGATGAGGTTTTTCATTACCCCTTTTATTATTTTTACCCAGGTTACTTCACTGGATTTCTTCCTTAATCCCTTCCTGGTTAACTTCTCTAAGTACTTTTGCGATGTTCTCCCTGATCAACAGTGCAACCACCACCTCGTTTTCCTCCACTCTGTCACGCTAGAGGCATTGATATCCCAGAACAATGAGTTGCGAATCTTGCCTATCATGTATCTGTTATAACTAAAATATTGCAATCATATGCCATTCCATGCTCTGTTAATCTATTTTACCTGTGATACTTTTTGTATTAAAGCAAATGCAGTCAGGGAAATCAGACCTTGCTTCCCTGTCTTGCTCCTGATTGGCCTGCTCAATGAATACGCTTGCTTTAACCTCTACATTTGCTTCAAATTTCTCATTTGCCACACTACTACTTTGGGTTGTTTTTCCCCTCTCTGTCAGACTAGTTTAAACCCCTCCAAGTAGCATTTACTGCGGATGCAGTAGATGAGGTTAAAGTGCAGGTGAACCTCTGTCTCAACCCGAAGCGTCAGCTATGCATGTTCTCCAGAGATGCTGCCAACGTGCTGAGATATTCCAGCACTTTTAAATATGGTGAAACGTACTGGTAACATAATTTTGAAAGTTAGATTCTGTACTGGAGGAGCAAGTGTCATCAATTAATTACTGTAATTCTCTGACAAAAACCAACTAATTCCTAAATGCAAAATTGATTTAGCACTTTGTTGTGAAAATAAGGAGTTGATATACTGAATTGCACAATTAGTAGACAGAATGGAATTTAGATAGTTGGACTTCAAAACATTTCAAGCACAAAGTAATATACCATCACCCATAAGAAATTGTTAGCAAGCAAATGGTATGGCAAGCATATTTTAGCTGCAATACAAATCTTCGTATGAAGCAATCTGAAGAAGGGCCACAACCCGAAATGTCGCACATGTTCTTCAGAAATGCTGCTGACCCATTGAATGTAGCACTTTGTGTCATTTTTGGTCAACCAGCATCGGCAGTTCCTTATGTCTCCATACTAACACTCCCACATCACTAGTGAATTACTGTACATTAATTTGCGCATATACTAAATCCTTCAAAGCAAAATACCCTTCCATTTATTCGCTCAACAAGTGCTTAAATTTATTAAAACAAACCTGGAATGCCATGACAACACAAGCATTGAGATCATTTATCCAACTGTGGCTATGGCTTGTTGTGAATTGGTCATGCTGAAGGCAGAGTTAAAAATATGTACATTGCTTAGCAGCCAGCACAGTGGCGCAGGAGTAGAGTTCTACCTTACAGTACCAGACCCAAGATCGATCCTGACTACGGGTGTTGACTGTACGGAGTTAGTTTGTATGTTGTTCCTGTGACCAGGTGGGTTTTCTCCAAGTGCTCTGATTTCCTCCTACATTCCAAAGACCTACAGGTTTGTAGGTTAATTGGACCTGTAAATTGCCCCTAGTGTGTAGAATAGAGTTAGTATACGGGGTGATCACTGGTCGGCGTGGATTCAGTGGGCTAAATTAAAAGTATGGCCTGTTGCTAATATTGCCAAATCGTTGAATTGCCAAATATACTGAATTGTCTGAAGTAAGACATTAACTCACAATCTTAGTCATAGAGCACAGAAGCATGTCTTTTAGCCAAAATTCCCCATGCTGTCCAAGATGCCCCCATCTACGATAGTTCCACCTGTCCATGTTTGGCCCAAATGCCTCTGAATCTTTCCTATCCACATACTATACCTGTCCAAATGTCTTTTGAAGTTGTTATTGTACCTGCCCCAACTACTCCCTCAGGCAGCTTGTTCCATATACCCACCATCCTCTGTGCGCCTCAGGTTCCTATTAAATCTTTCTCCTCTCACCATAACCCTTTGTGCTATGGTTATTGATTACCATACTCTGGGTAAAATACTTTGTGCATTCACCCTATCTATTCCCCTCATGATTTTTCAGTCTTATGAAATAAAAACAACAAATGAAATACTCAACAGATCAGAAAGAGTACCAGTTAAAGTGGTAAAAGGGTACTTGGCAGAGTGAATGTAGGTGGATTTTCCTTGAACTTGGGATTATTGTTTGAAAATACAGCAGTTACAGATTTAGGACAAGAAGTGTTTTTTCTCTCTTTACTTTGGAACATTTCCTCAAAGGGGGGTTATTTTAAAGCAGAGATAAATTGATTCTTCATAGGCAATGAGGCTAAAATGAAATTGGCCATAATCATGTTGATTGGTAGAGCAGATTGGGGAAAGCGAGTGGTATACTGTTATTACAAAAAGGAGGACAATTGGCTGTTCAAGCCTCCTCTGTCACAGTAAAATTATGGCAAAATGGTTTCAACACTGCTTCCCTACTCTCACGTACACCTCGATCTCTTATTTGTGTGTGATGATAATGACATCAAGATCTTTCAACTGTCAAAAGTCTTAAAATGAGTAGTTTTTTAGCTTGTAATTCTAAACCAATTGGAGTCTGATTCACCTTTTGGCTTTTTCACTAATGCATCAATATGAAAATTGCTATTGCTTTTTAATCCTTTTTTTTGATGGATTATTACTTTTGTATTTCAAACTTTATTTTGTCTCTTTCAGCATTGACAAGATAACCAAGGTAGCTTCTCCCGTGCTGGTAATTCATGGTACTGAGGATGAAGTGATTGATTTTTCCCATGGTCTTACAATGTACGAGCAATGCCCAAGAGCAGTGGAACCCCTCTGGGTCGAGGGAGCCGGCCACAATGACATTGAGCTTTACGCGCAGTACCTTGAAAGATTGAAACAGTTCATTAGTCATGAACTGCCTGTTTCTTGAAGACTCTGTGGATGTTTCCGAGGCAAATGTGAATAGATGAACTGCTTTAATTTGCACATGGTCAAACTGGACCACTGTGGCTTCTGAGGACACAAGAAGCTATCACTTTTCAGGCTGATTCATTTGAGAAACAGCACAAAATCGGTAATTTTTATACCAGGAAAAATCCATATGATTTATGTATCTTGCACATGAAATAATGTTCACCTACTGTAATTTTAAATATTTTCTGATTGTTATTACGTTTAGTATTTCCTGAATTACAAATTATTGTTTAACTGTCTGGGGATATAAGCTGTTCAGCATCCTGGCAACTATTTTCCTGATTTTTTTAGTAGAAATCTCTCTTTGGTCACTTAATAAATGTATGAGTATGGTCATTGGTGTACTCTACACATTAAATTTCTTTTATATTGGATGATTGAAGCTTGAGATGAGTACAACCAGCTGCCAATACTGTGTTTAGTCATAATGACCAAAGATTACTCTCAACCCTTTATTTTTTTGCAACTAGTTTATAAACTGGAAATTTATTGTACAACGTAACATGACAGAGTATGCGATTGTGAATAAGTAGCTAAAACAGCCTTTCATTGAAAGATGATTAAACCAATGTGATTAATTAATCTGAATGTTTATTACCTTCTAGATATTTATAGTATTGTCCCTAAGTATTGTATTTGTAAAACTCAATGAAATTGAAAGGAAACTCCATTTCATCACTAATGTTCTTTAAAGTGGTCACGATATTTCCATATTAAAATTGTTAAACAATACCTCATACTTCCCTAATGGTGCAAAACATGGTACATGGCTGCTTACTTTTTCACATGTGTAAAGTTACGAACTAACTGACAGTTCTTGCGTATTGTATTTCAGGAGAGGAGTTCCAAAAATAAGTGTTGTGTCTTCATCTTAAATAGTATTGCTTCTTCAGTGATATCTTTCAAGGTTATAGGAACTTTTCAGTTTCAAGTGTTGAATTGATGTGATAACTGTCTTATTAGCTTTATCCTGTGAGATGTTTTCATTTGTATACCCTGAATTAATTACACATTCAACTTTAAAAGATGTACAGCCATTTAGTTTCAAAAAATCACATATCAATTATCAATATGGGAACAGTTGGAAAGACCAGAAATTTGAGGTTGATTTTGACCTTGGGATTGTATTGAAATATCCAGAAATAATGCAAGACAATGTTAAACAAACTGATCAAAGCCTTAAATGTAATGAGGACCTCTGTATATTTGATTTCAATACCAATTGTTGTAAGTTATACATAAGCAACAAATTGTCGCAATGGAATGAAAGATGCATGAAATGTAGAAAAAAAAATTAAAGTCAACATTGTGTAAAGTAAGAAACAACAAGAAACCAATTTCAGCCTTTTTGGTGTAATCAGTTTAAAAAATGATTCAAAATATGGATTAAACAGGAAATATTGTGCATAATAAACCTATTGACGACATCTATTTTTTCCAATTATTTTATCCTATTAGGTTTATAGTTGTAAGGAACGACTGGGTAGACTCGGTTTATTCTCATGAGAAAACAGGAAGCTGAAGGATGGTTCTATAGAGGTTCATAAAATGACTAGATAAAGTGCAGACCCATTGGGTCTGCTCCCCCAACGGTGTGTGTTGGAGAGCTGATGAAGCTGTTTTTGAAATTAGGCCCTCCCACTAACGTCAGTGGAAGGTGGTGGAATATTCTGTTTCACTGTACCATTGGGGGGGGGGGCGGGGCAGGGGGTGTGACTAACCCGGAGAGGGTCAGTCGATTAGTCACTGCAAGCTGGTGTCTTAAAAGGTTGTTTTGGCTTTTTTTGGAAACTTTAATCATGAATAACCCATGGAGGGGGCAGGGGGTGTGAATAACCCGAGGAGGGGAGATGCATGGATAGGGTAGATAGAGTACTTTTCCCAGGATGAACAAGTCTAAAACTAAAAGCATAGCTGAGAGGGGAGGAATTTAAAGGAAAATTGAATAGCAAGCTTTTTCCATACATAAGGTATGATTATACAGAATGAACTGCCAGGGAAAGTGGTAGAGGGAGATACAATAAGAATGTTTACAAATCATTTGGATAAAGTACCTGGATAGGACCATAGTAGAGGAACACAGGCCTTATGCAGACAAATGGGATTAGCATTTATAGGCAATAGTTGTGGCATGGACGGGATGGGACATTGGTCCTGTTTCTGAGCTATACAACTGTACGACTCGATGACCCTACCATTTATTATGTACACCCTACCCTACCCCACCTAGAGTGGTGAATCTGTGGAATTCTCTGCCACAGAAGGTAGTTGAGGCCAATTCATTGGCTATATTTAAGAGGGAGTTAGATGTGGCCCTCGTGGCTAAAGGGATCAGGGGTATGGAGAGAAGGCAGGCATGGGATACTGAGTTGGATGATCAGCCATGATCATATCGAATGGCGGTGCAGGCTCGAAGGGCCGAATGGCCTACACCTGCACCTATTTTCTATGTTTCTACCCAAAGTTTATCACCTGGCACTTATCTGGAGTCATTATTTTTCCATTTTACTGGCTGAGCAATATAATTCTACAATGTAGGACTCCAACCTCCCCCCACCCCTCACTATCAACAGCACTACTGAGTGTCTTGTGTCATCTTGAAACATCTTGCATATCTAAGATATTAATGTATATAATGATCACCACGTTCGAGCCTTATTACAAAATACCTCCATCATCACCTTCTCCCTCCTAATCACCAAGCTAATTTTGGATGCCTTGGGCTCTAACCTTCTGGACTAGTCTTTTTTTACTGTAGTCATATGGACCACATCAACAGCATTGGCCTCAATACATTTTGTCACTTTGGAAAATTCAGTCAAGTTGGTCAGGCTGAGTCCTCCCACAACAAAACCATGTTGATTGTTAATAATCCTTGCATTTTGCAGTAGAGATTAATCTTGTCCCACAGAATTTTTCCCAATAACAATCTTGACATTGGACACTCAGTCCTATAAATATATGGTTTATCACTGCTACCCATCTTGAATAAAGCTACCATGTTTGCTGTCATCCAGTGCTTCCCCTTTGTTCAGCAAAGATTTAACAATCTTTGTCATCCCCTGCAATCTCCTCCCTTGCCTTCCATAACAGCCTTGAATACTTCTTATGAACCCCTGAGGATTTATACCATCTCAATACCTCGTATCTGTTAATGTTAACATGTTCTAGAATTTCACTCAGCCCTTCTCTCCCTGGGTTCACTAACCAGATAAGATGCAGCTAGAATACAAATCAACATCCTGAATTTGAATTATTATTTTGTCTATTTGTAATAAGCATACATATGGCAACACTGGTTGGAATTGCGATGTTCAGGTAATTCTGAATTAGCCAAGGCTTTACTGCTGTAAATTACTGAATAATTTAAAACACCAAATTTGTTATGTAATTATCCCCTGCTCATTAAATTTTAAAGCATTAATAATTCTATCTGAGCTCTGCTATAATTTGTGTTACATCTTATGTTTGCAGTACATGTCAATAACATTGAACGAACAGTATCTGTACCGCCTCCAAGTCGCTATCTGGTTCTGGTGTCAATACTGAAACGTCATGGTAAGGTGAGTCCCATATTCCCCCCCAAAAAAAACTTGTTATCTGTTTTATTTGTGTGTGTGTGTGTGTGTGTGTGTGTGTGTGGCCTGTATACCAGCAGGTCATATTGTCATACATTACAACTCAAACGTTGATAAAATACTTTGTTTTCTACTTGGAATTATAATTGTTCCAAATAATGAATGCAATTGCCAGAAAGGCATTGAACCTTGACCAAATGATCAATCACGTGGTGGCAGGTATCTCAAATACCTCAAGAAAAACTGTCAACTCAAAATAATTGGTGAAAGGTATTTGACCTGAAACATTAACTGTTACTCTTTCCACAGGTACAGTTCGACCTCTGTTGAGTGTTTCAGCCTTCTCTGTTTCGATTTCAGACTTACAGCAGCTGCAGTTTTGTATTAATTTCCAACTAATTCACTTACTAGAAAATGGTTACACTTTTTAATGTTTTTTTTAAAAACAGTGATTTGTTTAGCAATAATGTCCTTTAATACGATTTTACTATAGTGATTGATCCAACCTCTTTCTCGATATTATTGATTTTGTTTATAATCCGGTGACTACAAATATCCGAACTGTAATTCCTGGGTCTTTGTCCCTCGGTACAGGATTTTACCGACATTAGAGGTTTACACTCGATGCAATGAGCTGAGCCAAAGGCAAGGCTGTGGAAACGAGGCTGCGCATCGCAGCCTGAACTACTGGGAGCCGGCGCCTGCAGTTCGGCTCCCTGCACACATCGACCCCGAGTTACCAGCTCGGCTTTGGAGGCGGGTACTCCGCATGTGGTCCTGCTTATTTCTCGCTTCAGGTTGGGGATGCGCTTGAGATCCCAGTGCTTGGCTCGCTGTCCCGAACGTTTCGCTGCCAGGTGATGTCACATGCCACGTGGATTTTGTTTTGGCTCCAGCTGCAATCAACGACAACAAAAGCGGAGGAAAGAAAGGTATCAGTTTGACCGGGCGAGAAGCCGAGATTGGTACTAGGGACCATGTCGCGGTAAAATACAAATATTTCACCTACTATTTCTGAGCATCAATTCCAAAGTTTCACATTGTGTGTGTGTGTGTGTTTCCCCCATACATTGAAAACCAAAATCATTTTAAATGGAAAGGAACACTGGATTGACGATAATCTAACTTTAAATATATTTGCTTAGAGAAAAAAAAATGAATGAAATAATCAACTTTTAACCTTGCTTTTATTTCCATGTATTTAAATAATGTGATTAGAACTGCGCGTTGTTCCATTACTTAAACGATGATAAATCCTTCCAACTTTAGTTGAAGTGACCTTTTTCTGCCGTCCTCTCACTTCTGTTGACTGACAGTCCAACAACTCCCACCCTCGATCGGCAGTCTCCAGTACTGTGCAACATTACTGGAAACAGTAGAATTCTGCCAGGAAGGTCCTAGTGCGTAGTGATTTACACAAATAATAAATAGACGTGTGTTTCTATTGAAGAGTAAACGTAATGTCAATGATGTTTCTCTGGCCCTAATTTGAAAAGTTCAGACACGGCTAGCCAGCTTGAAGTTCGCTGCTTGGCATGTTATAAAATTACTTTAACGGAGTATTTGGCAGGAGAATGAGAAGACGACTGAGAGAATAGTTTATCTTCAGTTTTTGGATGAAAAACACAAACCATACCATTAAGAGTAACTGCCGTAGGGAATTTATTGGACCAAGGTAAGTGATATTTGTAGGTGTTGGAAATTGGCGGGTTGACATCTGATAATTAACTATGTACAGTGCGGTGGAAAAAAAACGAATGTGGTACTTTTGAAGAGCAGAGAGCTTTTCAGATGTAAATCATATTTTGTAACTGCGAAATCTGGAGTTATAATCAGATATTAAAAATATCTATTCATTTTTAACCAAAAGCGGGATTGGCTCAATTAGTGAGGTTTGGAAAGAGATTCAAAGATTCAATTTTAAATGAATTACTGTTTGAAAGGAATTATTTTTTTGTGCTGTTAAGTTGTTTCATTTCACTAATTGTGGCTTTTATTCCCTGGAATATTGCGAAAAGTCACATATTTAGATCTTTGATTTAAGAAAATCAACTGACCTTAATTAAAAAGAGCAGCCTCCATAGAGGCATAGAGTAATAGTGTGGAAACAGGCCCTTCGGCCCAACTTGCCCACACCAGCCAACAATGTCCCAGCTACCCTAATCCCACTAGCCTGCGCTTGATCCATACCGCTCCAAACCTGTCCTATCCATGTACCCTGTCCAACTGTTTCTTAAACGATGGGATAGTCCCAGCCTCAACTACCTCCTCTGGCAGCTTGTTCCATACACCCACCACCCTCTGTGTGAAAAGGTTACCCCTCGGTTCCTATTAAATCTTTTCCCCTTGAGCTTGAACTTATGTTCTCTGGTCCTCGATTCCCCTACTCTGGGTAAAAGACTCTGTGCATATACCCAATCTATTCCTCTCGTGATTTTGTATACCTCTATAAGATCTCCCCTCATCCTCGACCAACAGCGAATGGAGTTCCAGAGGTCAGAAATACATATATTTATTCAGGAAGTAATTTGGAAGAAAACATACAAATCTTTCAAGCTAGCCATTTTTCTTGCTTCCCACTTCTAATTTGATAGTTACTCACAATTTCTATGGATGGTAGGTTAAATGTAAATGTTTATCTAATGACTGGGCTATGCAGCAGTTCGGGTGGTATCTGTGGAGACAGAAATTTCAGGCCAAAGGACAAGAACAATGGTGCAGCTGCAAGCGCTGCTGCCTTGCATCACCAGGGACCCGGGTTCAATCCTGACCTTGGGTACTGTCTGTGTGGAGTTTGCATGTTCTCCCTGTGACTGCTTCCTCCAGGAGCTCCCATTTCATCCTGCATCCCAAAGGCGTGTGGGTATGTAGGTTAATTGGCCTCTGTAATTTCCCCTGGTGTGCAGAGTGGATGGGAAAGTGGGATAACATAGAACTAGTGTGAACGAGTAATCAATGGTCGGCATGCTATAACTCTAAACTAAATAATGAACACAAACAACTTCAATTTTAAGCAAATACAAGACTTGCAGAAAATGAACAGGAAGAGTGATGAATGGGATGGTAATTTAAGAAGACGTACGTAAACAAAAGGTTTAGATTCGAGAAATTAAAATAATCTGGTGTCAAGGAAGAGGCTTATGAAGCTTTAAATGTGATAGGCTGATATATTCCATGTATAGATGTTATCCAAAGGCAGTAATTACTTCCATGTCCTTTCATCCGCCAATACCATCTCCACACCCAGTGGCTCTCCCGCAATCATCCTTAAGACAAGGTTACAAGGTTACAGTGATCAAGGACACAAGGAACTACAGATGTTGGTTTACAATGATAATTTGATGATTTCTGATTTCTGTGGTGGGTTACATGTTAATTTTGACTTTTTATTGTCATTTTCAGATTCAAAATGCAAACAGATGAAACCCCCAAGTTCCAATCTTCCCTCAAAGACAATTGCGACAACTGCACAGCTAAGAGGTTTTCGCAAAGTACAATACCTCAGTCCCTTCATTTATGCCCTCATCAAAAGCAGTTGCTGTTTCAAAATGTCTCGCCTGCATTGGAAGCTGCTCCCAGGCTTCTCATGCCTGAGGATCATACACTAAAGAAAAGGAGGAGAGTGTTTTCTAGCCCAGAGGTAGCAAGAGAATTTGCACTTCACCTGCTGTATTTTGCCATTTTTGCTGTAGCTGTACTGGGTTTACTTCACTGGCATGGCATGATACAGCTATTCCAAGGAAAAAGTTGCAAAGGTAAGCTAGACAACATTAAAACTACTAAAATAGAAGGGAATATAGATACGGTATGGAAAGATGGTGAACATAAGTAGTGAGAGGTGCCATGAAACCAAAAGGAAAGAATAAAAGTAAATAGTACACTAGACTCAGATCTGTGAGAAATTTCAAACTTGACAAAAGATAAAAAGGGTAACAGGTTCATTACACACAGATGGATGGGAAATTACAAATAAAATAGAGCAGCAGCAGAACATGACAGTAGAAAATTAGAGTACATTTGGCATCCCAGGAAACTAATAAAACAAAATCAAAGACTGGAATCAACTACGTTCAAGTGAGATAGAAGATGGTACAGGAAAAATAATGGCACGTAATGACTTACAAATCCACAGTTCTTGAAGAAAAAAAGCTGTAGTATTCCATATTGTCTTGGTTCAGGAATTAGCCCATAATAATAATAATAATAATAATAATATATTTTATTGTCATTGCACATCAGTGTATGTCATTGCACATCAGAGATTTAGTATGCAGCTTCCAACCAATGTCAAAAAAATTAAATAATGTGCGACGTGACCATCTGAGGGAGACAGTCCAGGGGGGATGGGGGGCACTCAGCAGGGCCAGATCAGAGCCGCTATAGCTCTGGGAATAAAGCTGTTTCTGAGTCTGGAGGTTCGGGCGTAGAAGGCCTTGTAACGTCTGCAGGGGGAAGTAGTTCAAACAGTCCATTACAAGGGTGTGCTCTTTTGATTGGAAAACAACAAACATTTACTTAAAGAAAAATCTGATTTTTTTTTAATATAATAGGTTGTGCAGGATGTGTTAAAATATGTAATAATGCATAATAGCTGAAGGGTAAGATGATTAGAGGGATCTAGTTCAGGGTAAGTCCAGCTGGGCTGATTGGACTTTCTTTTGGGAAGGGGGGATTTAACGTAGAAGATCGTATTGTTTATGGAAACAGTTTATACACTTGAAGGCTTTCAACAAGGTTCAATATAATAAACTTTGGAATAATAAAAATCCACAGACTGAAGTGAAGCTATTGACCTGGGTAGAAATTTAGTTAGAAAGTAAAAGGCAGAAATTATTAATAATTGATATATGCACGTATTTTGAAAAATAACCTTTGGTGTCCCTTAAGTATCTGTACTGGTGTAATAAATGTATATCAATGAATTAGATTATGCAACAGAGACCATGTAGGGACAATCTTTTGTATTTCTGCACAATGTTTAATGATGTTCCTTTGAACAATTTGAAATGTTTGGATGCATTACGATATAATACAAATACAAGTTGCTGCTGTTATGAATATTTCTTGTAAATCTGTCCTGCACAATTTCCCAGGATATTGCCACTGCTCCAAGTTATAATGTCAAATTATATAAACTAGCCTTGTATTTCCTGTACAGTCAAAGATTAATGGGTGATTTGAACCAGATTTGAAGGATTTGGAAAGGAATTGTTAAGGGGGACAAAGCAAATCCTTTTCTGCTAGTCGGGAGTTCAAGGATGAAGGAATATTAGTTTTAACTAGAAGGCAGGCCGCTTGGAAAGTAGTTCTTATTATTGCAAGTAATAGAAGTGTGGAGTATTTGCCCACAAAACATTATCTCTATTAATAATTTTAAATCTGAGGTTTCTAATTCCAGCTCAGGATATTGACTGATATAAAATCAAGACAAGTAGATGGAGTTAGGGCACCAATCATACATAATCTCATAAAATGTTGCAGAATGTCTTATCCCATTAAAAAAATAAAAAATAAAAAAAAAAATAAAAAAGTCTTTTCCACGTTTTTAGGAGGAAATTCCATCTCAGTGGGCTCCAGGGAAAAACATGCATTATCCATCTATAAGATTAAATTGTTTTCTTCCTGCTATTATATGCAAGACTGCACTATTGATTTAATTTCCATCTACTACAGGTGACAACCTGGCACCAGTTGTCTTAACCTGAAGAGACCTCTAAACTGGAAAATCACTGACCTCCAGAAAGCCAGAAGCACCTGAATGCCTTCAAGCTGTGGGAATTATTAGGTGCTCTTATTGTGTCTTCCAAATGTTGATAGAGACATGCAAACCCAACTTGTAAAAGCAGTTTGTTTTGTTGCTTTGTATTGGGCACAGGCCAAAGGGCGTACTACAACAGCTGGGAGCACATTATGTGCTCATTGTAATGTTTTAGTCGCTGTCTCTGTCGGAGAGTTACCCACCCTAATTAATAACAACACATGAAAAGGCAATATTTCATCAAATAAACTGTTGCATCATTATTTATCTTCAAGCTATTTGCACGGGGTTGGTTAGTATATTGATTAGCAGGCTGCTTATGCAGCTGCCTATATGCAAAACTGCTGAAAACTGATGCTAATATTCCAAATGCAATAACACAAAACGCTTGATTATAACGCAGAGTACACCAACTTCCTGTTGCCTCTTCAACATGATTTCAAAATTCCAGTGGAAAGAAAAACAGGAATGAATATTAGTAGCAACATAAAATCGGACTACGTTGTACAAAGCAAGAGAGGTGCTTTTTAATTGAGGCAGGTGGTAGATATGTAGGAAGTGAATTTGAGCTAAGAACATTGAAGAATTATTTAACATGGCAGGGTATTGCATGGATGTTCCACTGGAGATCTTGACAGATGAGATGGAAAGTAGACATGCCATTATATCCTCAGAGAATTAAGGAGGTCCATGCTTGAAGTTCGTGTGCTCAAGAGTTTGTGTGTGGTGTTGGAAGAAGCTCCTTGTTTTCACGCCCTGTAAGTGCTCCTTCAGGTCCATTTTCTTACCACGAGCACCATCTGCCTCAGATGCCACAGTGCATATGTCTGATCACTCAGCTCCTAACAATCTGTATTAATCAGGATTTGAATGTTGGATTGCATCTTCATGCTTAGAGGATAGCAGAAAAATAAAAATGACATACGATAGGACATTAAGCAACCATCGCTTAAGTCGGGCCAAGAGGAAAGAGAAAAACTTAAGAGGGAGAGGTTCAACACCGTTCTGTTGCAAAGAGCAACAGGTTCTGTTGGAAACAGCTCACCTGAAGCAATCTAAGGAAGATGCACAATGAATGCATAGTAGCAAGCATGCTCGAGATCTCCAAAATGGAGTATGCAACTAGCTATATTGCAGAGTCTAATCTCTGTTGATTTAGACTTCATTGCAACACAGATAGCAGCCATAAAGAAATAAAGAATAGCAGCAATAGGAATAACAAAGTCATACAAAAGGGAGGCCATATAGTTCCTCCAAGCCTGTCCAGCATTCACTTAGATCAAGTATTAGTTGCACAAACCAACTTTTGCCACCTCAGCCTACATTAGGCCCTCGTATCTTAAAATATAGGCCTGTGCATTCTAATTCTAAAGCTGTAAAGACAAACCCACTATTTGATATTTCTTTCCTGTCCATGTTATTTTTATGATCTTATAAAATGAGATCACTATAGTTCTCATAGTTCTTTCACCATAGTTCTTTGGATATGTAAGACGCCTCTAGAACACTTTCCTACTGAGGATAGTGGATTGGCCCTTATCCTATTTGTGTTCTTGATACTTACTAACTTTTCACCATTTTTGAGGTACTCTATTCTACTATTTTGGTACAAAAACATGTGCCTTGTCAAGATTGCAATCCATTTGTTGCCATTTTTCTCGTTTCCTTAATCTATTAATATCAATTCATTGCTTCTACCTAAACCGCCCTTAATGGCGTGTATTGTGGTGGCGTAGGTATTTTCCGATGCAACATACCTTTTGTGACATCTGAAAATTTGGAGATGTGGCTTTCCACTCCTTCATCCATGTATCAACAAATTTTGGGAGTAGTTGTGGTTCCAACGTAGATCCCTGTTGGATCTACTTACATTCTGCCATTTGGACCCCATGTCCTGATGACAGTATGCCATCCTCGTTGTAATACATGTTGATGTAAAATATTCATGATTTTTTTTTTTTTTTATGTTTTCAAGGAATCCTGCTTTGTTTCTGACTTTTCCTAATGTTATAAAAAATATTGTTGCTCGTGTTTTTTCAAGCTTTTACTGTTCTGTGGCCATTTATTGTTCTTGCAATCTATCCTAGTTGACAGGTTCTGGGTGTTGGTTCTTGTATTGAAAGATGCACTTTCTTTTAATTTCATGTTAAGCTCTTAGTCATAGACTACAAATTAGTTTCCAACTGAAATGCTTTCCTCCTGAGGAAACTACACTGGCACTTATCCCATTAAATTCCTTTATGAATACTTCATACTGGTCTTTGTCTTTTTCCCCCCATTACAACTTATTGCAAACCGTCAATGTGTCAGTATTGAAGTGGGCTTGTCTAAGTCTAGAATACTTCATGGCTGTTTTTTCTATTTTTTATTTTAATTACTATATTGATCTTGAATATACAACTACTTTTATATAAATATCCATGCACTTTCAGGCTGTTAATGAAATCTGATACATAGCTCATTACTAATATATCCAGCTATGTTGTCAGCTGTATGAATGTTTTTGTTGCTGACCACTATCATGATAATCCTTGAGAAATTTACTTCCTTCCTGATAGGGTTTAACTGCATCTGTATGGAAGTTGAAATCTTACTGCTAATGAATTACTCCACCCTTGTTACACATTTATCTAATCTTAGAATTTGAGTTTTACATCTTCAAATCCTACCAAAACAATAAACAGTTCCCATCAGCATTTAAAATGATTTTCTATTTCATAATTCTACTTGTAAGGCTTCCAGTGCCAACTTACCACGGTAACTAGCTTTCCAATGAATTAGTAATTTTAGCATTGACCTCACAATCTCCTCCTCTGGGAATTAGATTTTATTTTGTGCGTCCACCTCTCAAAATCCTGCACCATTTTTCTTTCAGGCTTTCTAAAAAGGAAACCTGCAAATACTTGCATGTTCTCAATGTCTCAACTCACACTGAACTGCACGTAGGACTCCGTCATTGACAAATGAGTCAAAATGAGCCTCATCTCCATTGACAAGCATGCATGTATAATTGTCGGCACATTTTTGTGTAATGCTCAGAAAACACTAATTCAAGGCCAATTGAAGTTCTTGTATTCAAATCTCATTTCAATATATGTTTATAAATAATTTATGTTTAATGGTTATTAATTTTCACTTCACAGTTGCTGCCTCACAGTCGATTTCTCAAATCTTTACCCTTGCTCCAAATCATAGACTATGTATATTGACAAGTACACTTTGTGAAACATTTTCTCAATGCGCTGACCTGCCTCTCTCGCTCTCCAAGTCTACCACCATCAACATCCTAGGGGGTCACCATTGATTAGAAAATCTGCTGGGCCAGACACCCAAGTACTGTAGCTGCAAGAAAAGGCCAAATGCTGGGTTGGTCTTGGCACCCTAATGCTTTCCACCATCTTATTCTTTCCACCATAAACAAAGCGCGTTTGAAGCAGAATAAAAAGCTCTCCAATTGCCCGGATGAGTGAAACTCTAGCGATACTTGAGATGCTGTCCAGGACAAAGCAGGCCACTTGACTGGTGCTTATCAACCAACCTAACTATTTATTCTCTCCACCACTTCCAAACATTTGTGTAGTATTGTGGCCCTCGAATGCATTGCAGGTGCGTGCCTGGATTACCTCAACAGAGCCTTCCAAACCTATGAACTCTACCATCAAGAAGGACAAAGCCAAAAGCCACGTCACACACAATCCACTCAGTATTACTCTTTCCTGCCTCGTACTGCTGCAAGAATGAAAAGTAGTGCAGCTTCAAATTTCTACAAATGCGTTGTAAGATTGTCTACCTAAGATAATCCTAACAATTAAGATACATTCTGGGGCGACTGCCTCTTGGTGTTTAAACACAAACTGCATCTTAACTTGTTCCTGTATCCTCAATGTAATTTTTTTTAAATTCTGATTTTGGGGACTGGGCACCTGTTGGCAAAGCCATCATTTATTGTCCTTCCTTGATTGCTCATTGAGGTGGTGATGAACCACCATCAACTTAGTGGTTTGCTGGGCTGTTTCAAGTGGCATTTAAGAGTCAACCACAAGCAGTGATTGAAGTCATATATTGCCCAGATCAGCTAATCCTGGCACATTTCATCTCCTGAAGGACGTTTATGAAACTATGTGTTGTTATGACGTCAATAATTCTTATCAATCATGAGGTGAAGGGGGGGGTTTGGAGGGGATTTGGAGAGACTGGATCTATCTGCATTTGGAAAAGCAAGGACTAATTAGGGATAGTCAACATGGCTTTACGCATCGGAACTTGCGTTTCATGAATTTGATTGAGGTTTTGAGGGAGGTTACTAAGAACATTGACAAGGGTGGAGCTGTAGATGTTGACTACATGGACATTAGCTGTTTTTTTACAATGCCCTGTATGGTAGGCCAGACTGGAAGGTGAGAACACATGGGATCCAGGAATGAGTCGGTGTATTGCATACAAAATTAGCTTGGTGGAAGGAGTCAGATGGTGACAGTGGTGGATTGTTTTTCAGATTGGAAAGGCTTGTGACCAATGGTGTGCCACAGGAACGGTGCTGCATCCCCTGTTTTGTCATATACATTAACAATATAAATGCCTTGATGGTAACTTTGCGAATGGCACCAAGATTGGTGGTGCGATGGACACTGAGAAGATTGTCTAAGATTATAACAGATCTAGATCAACTGGGAAAGTGTGTAAAGGAATGGCAGATGGAAATTAACTCAAATGAGTGTGAATCAATGCTTTTTGGTAAGTTAAAGCAAAACAGGAGTATAAGACAGGGCCTTGGGGAGAGTCGTAAAACAGAGAGACCTGGATGCACAGATACATAGTTGCCTGAAAGTGAGAACAAGATAGATAAGGTGGTGAAAAGGGCAATAATGCCTTTAAATCTGTTTAATGGTTTACAAGGAAGCAAAATTCTGCTGTGTGATCTACCAACACATTAATTCTTAAATTCTCATATTTCTTTGTTACAAAAAAGGGGAAAATGTGATTCAAAAGTGAAACAAAAGGCTTCCATTTTTATAACATCTTCACCACCTGGGATGTCCTAAATGACTAGTATCTAACAAGATACTTTTTGAAGGTCTGTTATAATTTTGATGAAGGAACGCAATGGCCCCTGTAACTCTACACCGGCACGATGGACACCTGATCTCCTTAAGGCAACCAAGGATGGTCAAATATATTATCTTGTCAAAAATGTAAAATGCTAATAACAAATTAAGTTATCTTGTCTGAACACTTCATAATGGGCAAAAGCAGTGGTGAGGGTGGGAGTACCCAATCTCACACCCCTTCAGGGACTGGCCTGTGGTGGAGAAAAAATCTTCCTTAAATCTCTCTAAAGTTCCCAACATTTACTCAGGTAATGTATAAGTCTGCCAAGGGTAAACGTTTCTTACTAATCTAATCTATGCTCCTCAGCTTTGTTTCTCAATCAGATCTCTTCCCAGTCTTCTTCATATTGAGGCAAACATTCCCAGCCTTTCCAGGCTCTCCTGTTAGCTGAAACACTCCACCTCAGCCACATACTGGTTAAAAATCCTTTTTCCCCCTCGCTAGTGTAATCGCAACCTTTCCATAGTTGTGCCAGCCAAAACTGCATAAAGTATTCCAGCTGGGGTCCAACTAATGTACTGTCAATCTGATAAAATTATTAATCCAGGACCCCAACTACTTCCTCGAGTGAACATGAGATGTTCTATAGTATCATTTTGAAGGTGAAATAAAAAATTTGCTCAGTCCCCATGTCAATATTCATGCTTCGGTAAATTCGTAAATCAGATTATGTGCATATTATGGTGGTGCTTGTATACATCAAAACAAAATACTGAGCTGTGACTTTATGTTTTTGGACATCTTGATACTGACAAAGGTGTGATCATAAATTCAGTGTGTCTTCATTGCATTTTAAAATATATAATAATAATAAACAGACAAGTATAAGTATTCATTAAGAGTTACAACCCATGTAATTTATTTTTTTAATCTGAATATTTAATTTCTGATCTTTAGATGGTGATCAACAAATTCAAAGCACTCATTGGAAGTTGTCATACTTCACAACCAACTCATCTGACATATACCCACTGCACAAACGATTTGTACGGAGCACAATATCAAGGAAAGACAAACAGGAGAAAAGTTTGCTGACCATCTACCAGAGAATGACAGAAGTAAAAGAAATACTACTGCAATGTGAATCTCTTGTAAAAGTGACCAATTATGTTCTGAGAGATGCTTTGGGGAAAACTTTGGAGTTCCACCCACTTCCAACCTGTGATCAGAGGCTGAATAATCAGATTACCAAAGTTGATCCACTCATTCTTGTTAGGGTTAAGATAAAACCACAGTTACTTTACCAAGTCTTACACTTCCTGAAAGAGCTAGACTTGCTGGTGGATGCTCATCTAGCAAAAGCGTTCTACATTGTGAAAAAGCTAATGGTTATTAAGCAAGAAATGATATTGGGAAAGACAAGTAAAACCAATAATGAACATGGTATGTATTTGTTTATATTTTCTCCTTCCATGTAGATTTGTTGAGATTCTAAATTTAAAAAACATATGTTGAATTTTTTGATAAATGCGAATCCAAGGAAACACATTACATATTTATTGTGTGGAGAATTTCCGATATGTAGGAAGCCACCTGTCAATGATGGTGGACCCTAATTATGAAATTCACCATTGCCATCACCACACACGTACACGGTTATCTGAGGAAAAGGATGTTTGAAGATCAGACCCTTTTACAAAACTCATAGTTTCCCAGGCAGCATTAATCCTGCTCTTCTTTATGTTTCTGAGTCTTTGATTACCTGCAACAGTCACATCAAAACACTAAAAGGACACCATCAACACTGTCTCCGCAAACTCCTCCAGATTCACCAGAAAGGTAAGTGAGTCAATGTTAGCACCCTCTCCCATGTCAACATTCCCAGTGTTGATGCCCTAGTTACTCAGTTTGCTCCAGTTGAGCAGATCCTGTCATTTGCACGCCCAGCATCAGCCTCTTGCGACGGACATCCTTTTCTGAGTACTGTCACAGAGAGAGATTACCATCTTGATTGGGGAGAAAGATTCCACGATGTTCTCAAAACCTGGAAAAGATAAAATTATCACATTGACTTCAGGGAATCACTGGCCCATGCTCTTCTCCAAGTAGAGTAAATGCTTTGATTTGGAACTGAGAACCCAGAGTTAATTGTTCAGAACCACATCGAGCCCAATGTCAAAACCTGAAGAAATACATTACTTCAGAAATTCTCCTCCTGCTCAATACAAAGGCACCAATTATTGCACCATATCTGTTTGAGTCTATAAGTTTCATACCGGCCTCAGCAATTTGGCCTTCGGAACCTGCAGAATTGGAGTAGCAGCAAGTCATCCTTGCCCTGAGAGATAAGGGATATATCATTATAAGGCTGAAAAACAAATATGAAGCAAAATAGTATAATGACAGCTACACAATGTAATTCGATAAATTAATCCTTTAGAAAGCAGAAATATAATGAACTATCCTCTCTAGCTTTGCGGACACTTAACCACCTGTAGATTGTGTAGGAAAGAATTGCAGATGCTGGTTTAAATCAAAGGTAGACACAGAATGCTGGAGTAACTCAGCGGGTCAAGCAGCATCTCTGGAGAGATGGAATGGGTGATGTTTCAGGTCAAGACCCTTCTTCAGACTGATGTCAGGTGAGTGGGCGGGACAGATAGAATATAGTCGGAGACAGTAGGACTGGTGGGAGAACTGGGAAGGGGGAGGGGATGGAGACAGAGAACGCAGGGGCTATTTGAAGAGTGCCCCTTGTCCTCTCCTTTCACCCCATCAGCCGTCGCATACAGCATATAATCTTCCAACACTTTCGCCACCTCCAACGGGATCCCACTATTGGTCACATCTTCGCACCTTCATTGTCAGAGGTCCAGCGCAAATTGAAGGAACAGCAACTCATATTTTGCTTGGGTCGCTTACACCCCAGCAGTATGAACATTGACCTCTAACTTGCTTTCCCTCTCTCTCCATCCTCTCCCCATCCCATTTCTCCCACCAGTCTTACTGTCTCCGACTACATTCTATCCCTGTCCTGCCCAGTCACCTGACAGTCTGAAGAAGGGTCTCAACGAGAAACATCACCCATTCCTTCTCTCCAGAGATGCTGCCTGACCCGCTGAGTTACTCCAGCATTTTGTGTCTACCACCTGTAGATTGTCAAGTTTGTGGGGATAGTTCATTACATTTCCGCGTTCTAAAGGATTAATTTATCAAATTACATTGCATTTATGGTTTGTACAAAAACTGAAGTCTTAGACATACTGACAGATATTTGCTGACATTTTATTCACTTGTCTAATGGATAATGGATACTTCAGTGTGAAGATGTCACTATTCACAAGCATTTCAATTCAGGAATATGCCTTAACAGCCTGTCTCAGAATGGACTGGCACGAAAACTTTCTCCATTTATTTCAATGCAGTGGATCTGCTCCAAAATGCCACAGTAACTCTTAAGTTACTGTATAATTCTTTTGAATTCTTTGAATATATTTATAACTTTGAATTTATTTACTTTTTAAGTAAAATATTTGTTTTATTTTTGAAACATACACAGCTGGGGATGGATAGCTTACCCAAAGGACATGTTTTTCCAGCAGTATGTAGCTGGGACCTATTTTGGCCCCACCACATAACAAGATATATATTGAAGAATTCCCGTGTAGCAGAAGGCCTCATCCATTACTTGAAAGATTTTGTGCCACAATTCCTACTTTTATAAACCATGCAAAGATGATGTGGTTTGCTGCAGATGACAAATGTGTTGCTTTTGAGTACTTTTAATTATGAAATAGGAATATGATGCCAGAGGAGGCGTTTCCAATTATGCAATACTTTGAATTCCGCTGAGGATTGAGAATGACTGCTTCCACTCTTCTGTGTGTTCTGAGATAATGATGAGACTAATGATGGGAATCACAGACTCCAATACAGGATGGCAGTGGTGCTTGATGCAAATGCAAGTAGTTTGGGATGTGGTTCACTGCTTATGCCATTTACACTGGGCTTCTGTGCATTTCCAAAGGAACATGAATATCTCTAGGCCTCCCTGATTCCCAGGAGCCAGTGGTGATGTTACAGATTTTCAAAGAGGCTTTGAGAACTCCCTAATGTTTTCCTCTGTCCACCTGATTATATTTTGCTGTGACAATACTCAGAATAGACAGTCAGGCATGTGAGAGACGTGCACATTGGAGCCAACATAGTGCAATTAGAAATAAATACAAGATGTTGAAGATGCTCAGCGGGCCCGGCAGCATATGTGGAGAGAAGAAGAGTTAATGTTTCAGGTGAATCACTTTTCTTCAAACTGGAATATGTGTTTTAAATTGCAGAAAAGAGGAGGGGCAGAGAGAATAAAAGGAATATTTGTGAACGACTGGAGACCAAGGTTGACCAACATCTGCAACATCTAAAAGAGGATAGTACGGGCTTACAAATCATAGCTAACCTTTCTGTAAGAGGTATAAGTGGAAATAATAAATGGGGACAGAGAAGAGAGAGACAAAACAATGCTGAATGTAGAACCTATCAGTTGCTGCAAAATCTTAAATAATAGAAATTCATGATACTCAGAAGATCACTTACCAACTACGGAGAGAAGAAAACAAACTTAATGTTAAAGCTTCAGGCTTTTCTATCAGAACTGGCAGTTCTAACACATAGAAAAGTGGCTGGTTACATTAAGTTGCATTCAATATTGGGTCGCAATGTTTGAAACATGTTAGATGAAAGATGAGGTGCTATTCCTCAAGCTTGTAATGTGCTTTGTTGGAACAAAATAGGGAGGCAAAAACACATGGGTCAAAATGGAAGAGGGATGAAAAATTAATGTTACAGCAACTGGAAGCACTCAACAATCATGTTGATGGAACAGAGGTGCTCTCATATCTGTATTTAGTTTCTCCGCATCAAGAGGACGGGACTCAGTACACCAAATTGGCAGGAGAACAAATAATACTTTACCTGGAAAGGGTCCCAGGATGATGGAATGGGAGGTGATGTAAGGAAAGGTGTTGTATCTGTTACTGTCGCGTGGAAATGGTTGGTTACAATAGAATCACCACACCACAGTGGTTGGCAATGTTGCCTCACAGTTTGATCCTGAGTTCAGGTGATGTCTGTAGAGTTTTCACTTTCTTCCCATGACCATGCGATTTTATGCCAGGTTGTTGGGTGTTCCCCTACATCCCAAAAACATGCTGGTTGGTAAGCTGGAGATTTGTCTGTGGAGTTTGCACATTCTCCCTGGGACCACGTGTGTACCCACCAGGTGCTTCGGTTTCCATCCACATCACAAAGGTAGATTAATTGGCCACTGTAAATTTTGCTTAACGTGTCAGTGAATGTTAGAATCTGGAGGGGAGTTAATGTGAATATGAGGGAAATAAAGTGGGTGCTTGATGGTCAGTAAGGTCTCAATAGGCTGAACAACCCATTTCCATGCTTTATATGTCCTACTCATTACAATGTTCTGCACTCACAGCCCCAGTATTGTTTCTTTCTTTTTCTCTTTGTCTTCATTTATCGCCATCTATCTGTTGTGGACCTTTATTGTAGGATGCAGCTTGATCGAGGAGCTTTGTTCTAAATATGTTTGGTGTTAGATCCATTCTCTCATAGGTTTCAGTGAATAGGTCATCAACAACTTGGAGCTTGTCCTCAGAACATGCGCATACACTAGTGCTGACTGCGCTCAACAGCTCAAATAAATTCAAGGAAAACAAGTCAAGTTTGCACAGCCAGTTTTCAATGCTGGTATCATTTTAGTGAATCTTCACTGTAAACTCTGCAACCCCAATATATCTCACTAGCCAAGATCAAGTACAGTATTCTTCGATCAAAATTCTTAAGTTTTGTCACATTGTACCATTGTCTCGTTGTCCCAGTCAAGTAAAGGTGAATCCATCAAGGCAGTTCTACTGAGGCAATGTGTAATTAATGTATATCAGGAATCACATCGGTATTGGGTCAGTCAAACACACAGAAAATGCCTCAGAGTAATTTAGTAGAAAATATTTGGAAAAATCTTTTTGGCCTCCGAAGGTAGTTTAATAAAACTCCATGAGGCATATGTGTTGAATTTCAACATCGACAAATCCACATACCTCTCAAACTGGAAATGTCCTTGATTCTTATGGGTTCACCTTTAAAGAGCTAAAGTGTCTGACATCTTAAGTGAAGGGCTTAACTTAAGATCAGAGGAAAGGTCCAGAACTGAAAAGTCATCTATCTATTCCTACACATGCTACCTAACCCGCTGAGTCCTCTAGCATTTATTTTTGGCTTAAGTGAATCTTGCATTCAAAGGACCAATTTTAAAATCTAAATAAATCTTAACCTTTTTATTTCAATGTTATTTCCTTACAATTAATACCAAATGATCTTTCAGTCAGAAAAAAATTCGGTGCACTTTATCATTTAAAAAATATCAAGTGGAACTCCTCATTCTACCCTTTTCCGTTGAAAAAAATGATTTCCAGAGTCTGATAGCTTAAAACTTTGATCATTTCTTGACCTTCTCCAAGGCCTCAATTTCTGTCATGTCCGTCAAAGTGAGTAAAATTGAGATACATTTCTAACGTCTGCTGTGAGGGGCTGAACAGCAAACTTCTACTGTCTTCATGGTTTATTCCTCATATCATGGCTTATACACAGCGACATTCATTGCATGGTCATAGCACCTTCTGGGTTCATCATTGGCTAATCATGTCTGATAGAATGTCATAGCATCCCATTCACTAAATCCATTTGTGTATGTTATTTTTCTAGATGATTTGTCAGAATGTCCCATGCTTTTCCATGTTATGTCTATCCATTTGCTTTGTTTTTACAGTCTTAAAATGGCTGAAAAGGACCAGGACCCACAGAAAGTCCTTTAAAGGTAGAGTTCGGCCAAGACCCTTACTTGGTCCAGACTGTGTTATATGTTGTTAGTGCATGGCAACTCCAGTGTATAACGATCATTTCACTTGCTCAAACATCTTGGGTACAATCCAATTCTTCCCATTTGTTTCATGCTCCATTCTGTTGCACCGACAGGACTTGGCACTGAGTAGGTCAATGAGTTTCGTGATACTATTTATCCCGAATAAATAGATTTTGTTGGACAAATCCGGAATAAATTATATACTAATCTCAAAGTATTACCATCCTTGACAGACAAATTGTTTTGAGTTGTGTTGGACATGATGTTTGATATATAGATAGGACACGAGATGAGACGCATCATTAAATTCATTCAGACTGCCACCAAGCCATAGCTTCCTTTTTTAATGAGAAAAAAGAGGACTTTTTTTAAAATACTAAAATCATCAAAAGCACAATCAAGAAATTATATTTAGTAGGTGTCCATTCATAGAGAATGACACACATAAATTTACTTTAAAAAGAGGAAATTCCACCCTATCATGAGATAAGCTTGGGTGTACTGATGATGTTTAAAAGGTGATCGAAAGTTAGTAACATAAAATCAATTGAGGTAGAAATACCTGTCGTTTAATGTGTGTTACATGTGCTGTTTAAAAAAAAAAGATGTCATGTGGAATCATTCTGTTAAAATCAAAAGAAAGATAGCCAACTGATTATTTAGTTTATGCAAAACACAAGGTGCTCGAGGAACTAAGTAGGCGAGGCAGCATCTGAGGAGGGAATGGATTGGTGGTGTTTTAGATCAAGACCCTTCAGCCAAGACCTGAAACATCACGTCTATTCCTTCCCCAGATGCTGCCTGACCCTCAGAGTTCCTCCAGCATTTTGTGTTTAGCTCAAGATTCCATTAAGTAAGTAAGTAAGTAAGTCGACATTATCGACAGTTTCCTCAGTCTCCTAGTTATCCAATCTATTATTTATTTATTTCAATTAATTATATATATTGCCCCAGCAGGAGAGATAAATCATATATTACTGTAATTTTAAACACACCCACTGATGGTGTGCTTTCAGCAACTTTCTCTCTACAGTGCTGCTGGTGCTGCCACCTAATGAACAGTCAGAGTACCTTTTCTGAAATAAATGACATCTGGTAGCTTGGCCGTTGAGATTATATTTTGCTCCACTTTCAGCAGGCTTACATAAAAGCTGCCCTGAGCAAAACTGTTTCTCACTTAGTATTTACTTTATCCTCCTTGGTAAATAGATAATTTGAAGTTTTAGAAACATAAAACGCGTATAAGACCATAAGAGGAATAGATAGAGTAAATGACAGCGTCTTTTTCCCAGGGTGGGAGAATCAAGACCAGAGGACATAGGTTTAAAGTGAGGGGGAAAAGATTTAAAAGGAACTTAAAGGGCAACTTTTTTACACAAAAGGCAGTGGATATATGGAACGAGCTTCCAAAGGAGGTAGTTGAGGCAGGTGCTTTCTTAACGCTTAGAAGATATTTGGACAGGTATATCGATAGGATAGGTATAGAAGGATATGGGTCAAATGCAGGCAGGTGGGACTACCATAGATGGGGCATCTTAGTTGGCACGGGCAAGATAGACTAAAGGGCCTGTTTCTGTGCTCCTTTACTTAGACTGTGCATTCATGTCTTACTTTAAACATTTCAATATATAATTTAAACCGTTAATAAATTGGCAATATTAGCAATACCAGTCATACTGCTAAGAAATTTAAATTATTTTAAACTCTGCCCTCGACATGTCCAATTCAGTGTTGGTCGGCATGGAGAAGTTGGGCTGAAGAACTTGTTTCCATGCCGTATGACTCCATGACTCTATGACTTGATTAAAAAAAAATAGAAATCATTTGTCCTCTATGTTTTCAAAATAAAAAATATTTGTTATATTTCATGAGGTCATTATACCTGTTAAAATAAGTATAGTTATTGAAAGGCAGTGGATATATCAATGTGTAAACCCCACTGTTTGCAACTAAGCTGTAAAGGCTGACTGCTATTTCCAGCCCAATGGAACCCGAATTGGGATTCCACTTATTAAGTGAAAATTGTATGTGCTCGTAATTTATGAATCCATTAATAGCCACTTTTAACTTCTTCATGTTTTCGATGATGATGAATGAATAGTTCTTTGTTTTGGTAGTGTCTTCAAACTATATTCAAAATAGATAGTTAACCATTGCGTTATAAAAGAGAATCAGTTCTAATTGAAAGGAGATTCCCTCACCAGAATAAAACATAACTATGTAGTGATAAACTTATTTTGCATGTGTCTTACTGTAAACATATCAATTTCACTGGAAAGTCTATTGATTTAGTGATGAATTACCTGTGGCATCTACCTGTTTTTGCTCAGTCAGAATGTTGAATTCATGTCTCACTCCTGAGACCTGAGCAAATGATTAAGAGTGATGCTTCTACACATGACTAAGAAAGTACTACACAGCCGAAGATGCCACTTTTAAATGAGATATTTAACTGGGGCTCTATCTGTATATCCATTGACACCAAACTGTGTCATTCCATTTCTGTGAATTCTTCTTGTACATTGTTTAATTTTACTTCAAAACCAACATCACTCAAATTTCTTGTTTGACTGTGCAAGGTTGTTGCATGCAGATCAACATAAAACGCTGTGAAGCTATTGGGTATTCTGAATGGATGAAAGCCACATATTAAATGCAAATTTGTTTTTGCTATTGTTTATGTGAGGAGTTTGAATTAATCTCTGAGAGCAGTTTTAATTAGTCTGAATTTTTAACCTTTTACACTTTTTAAGTATTTACTAATCAATATTGATTAGATAAAGTAGTAATTAAAAATAGTATCTAAAATGGGACATACAAGCTGATTGAAAATCATACTAAGTTTTAATTTGTAAACATTTCCCATAACATCGCATTGCTTTCTGGGAATATGTTGTGCTCAAAATATTTTCTGCATATTCAAAAATAGAGGATTGTGCCCCCTGGTTTCCAGTTACTAGTTTGTTGTCATGGACAAGATGGTATATATTTAAAGTTACTAACAATCTCATACACAAAAGTAAAACATGCTGTAAATCTATACATTTCAAATTTAGCCAAAGAGATTAAACAATGTTCTTCACAATCAGTTTAAACCTTTACTTCTGTCTAATATTCCCACAGCTAGTGTTTCTATTTAATATTTATTACCTCCTGTGGAGGGGCATATTTATTATCTACTACCTGTACTTTAATTTCAGTGAAAACAAGAACAAGGAATAATGCTGTTGTTTTCAATTTCTGTTCTTTTCCCCCTAGCATTTGCATTTTTTTAAATTTTCTACCAATATCAGGTGGTTTAAGACACATTGAAGATTTTTTGTATACACGCTAAGGATATCTGTGAAGGCATAATGTTCAGTAATTACTGCTCAGCCTGCCTCACTGTGCCAGGATTGTGAGGAATAGCTGTCAGATTTAAAGTGTTCCTGGCAAACCACAAACTTGCTCAAAATGACTACCAAGCAGGCAAAAGGCAGCTTGCAGTTAGAAATGAGGATACTACTCTGGAAGAGTAATAGAATGAAAGAACAAACTTGCATTTATAAAGCACCTTTCCCATCAGTGCTAATTAAAACACTGCATAGCTAATAAAGTGTTCAAGTGCCCCTCAGTAGTTTAGTGGTGTAATGGTTACGTTACTGGACTAATCTATTTAAGCAATTTGAAAATGCTGTATGGAATTTGGTACTAAAAAGCTGGTTTTCTGTGAAAGTGACCACAAAACCACTGTCATAAAATCATAACTGGCTTACTAATGACTTAACCTGGTATATAATGCAGCCCTAACTAATGCAAGCCACTTGGGTTGGATCAATAATGATGAACTAAAAATGTTGGCATATTCTGAAAATGAATTAAAAAAAATACAGGTAAGAACTAATTTATACTCAATATGATCAATAATTCACCTTTATTCATAAAGCTAATGTTTTTATTGAATATAATAGAATATGTGGGCACATTTGTTATCTGGTTCTATAATTAGTGAAATTAAGATCACAGAGTAATCACTGGGGGAAAGAATGGCTGTTGGTTTGATTGAGAATCACAATGTGACATTAATACAACAGTGACAACTGGAAAATATTCATTTATAGCAACATTTCATCATGTTAAATGTAATAAATGTAGAAAATGATTAAACATTTTTATCCACATCATATAATATTTATAGGGCTGTTTGTGAGCCGTGTTAAAGCCATCCGGTTTTCCCTGATAGAAATTCTCCACACTTCTTCCCAACTCGTTTACATTCTAGCAGATGCGTGCATTCATTCACTGGGTATGGGTATTGCGGCCGAGACAAATGTTTATGGCCAGTTGGCAGGAAATCAGGGGACCTCCTCTTGCACCTTCTCTCAGGCCGAGCTGTAACAACTGTTTGTAGATCCTTTGACGAGGTGAGAAAGTGGATGTGGTGCCTGCCCCACTTCCTTGGATCTACTGGTATGTTTCAACCTTCTGTAACTTTGATGAATTGGTATGTGTTTAGGTTGGAGCACAATGCTGAGATATTAGTTTGACTGGAATATCCATTGATTGAAACATGATGGCAGTAGAGTGAAATACAAGGAAGTGCAACTGCCCTCACAGTTACCGCAACCTGGGATTGACCCTGACCTCTGCTGCTGTCTGCGTGGAATTTACATATACTTCTGCTGTTTCTAGTTTCTCCCACATCCCAGAAACTTGCTGGTTTGTAGGCTAATTGCTCCTGGAGTAGGTTTCTGGGAAGATATTTAGGTGATGACTCAATGAACATATGGAAAGATTGCAGTGAAATAAATAGCGTCTTTGGGTTCTTGGGTCCTCTAAAATATTCCAACTGGAATTTAAACTGGAGGTGGCGAAGCCAGGAAGGGTATAAAGAACACACACTATAGAATTTAACATAAAACATCCCCACACAGCAGAATCAAAGTTTCCCACTGTGTGGGAAGGCACCAAAGTCTTCTATTTTGTAACATGGCATAGACTTGATAGATGAATGTCCTCCTGTGTCATAAAGAGGATTAGTGTATTTCTTTTTAGTGGTGATTTGAAATGAGTATGGATTGTGTTGATTTTCTTTTTGCTGGTCTGGGGCAACACAGAAGCATCGTTTCAGACCTGCATGAGTGCCAATGTATAGTGCTTCTTCATCATGGCTGTTCCATTTTTCAAATAGCCCTGGCATCTCTTCCCTATCACTAGAGACCTTCTGGGATAACTTCACCTTTCCTCTCCATCTCCTACTAGCCATCGTTCACCATTTGGAATCTGAATTTTTACTAGTCTTGTATAGTTCCCTGAAATGTTTTTTTTTTTCTAATTTAAGTATTTTTTAGAATGTTATTGGAAAATAGGTGTCCATTAATTGGAGAGTATTTAGATTTTAGTTTTGACTTTCAATTGGTTAATATAGATTTTGTGTAAATCGGAATGTTGTCTACAAATTCACATGCCTGTATGGATCACAATAATTCATATTGATGATATAATGCATTAGCTCTGCAATTGAGAATTAGTTAAGGATAATAAAATGTATATGAAAACAATTGGAGATGTTCAAGTAGCTGCAAGTAGAAGAAACAGCAATGAAACTTGTGATTGCTAACATTCTGTTAGAGATTTAGGAACATTGGTATAATGTGTGTTGAGTTACAGATTTATTCATTGCCAAATTAAAACACGTCCTTAGTTCCAATATAAACTCTCATCAGAAGTAGACTACAATGAAGGGAAATGTGTTGTGTTAGAAACCACCCAATCTATGATGTTTATTCTTTGTAACCCTTGTACTCCCTGGTGAGATTTGTAAATTATTTCTTGTTTCCTTTAAAATGCTCAAGGAATAAAATCCACAATGTGTAAAGGGACCATAAATGGAATAATGAAACAATCTAGGGCTATAGGTCAACATTCCTTCACTGAACAGTGGGTGAAACAGCAGCTGATGTGCACCATGTGCCCAGAGGTGAAATCTGTTCGGGGGGGTTGAGTTAAGTTGAAAGTTAAATTTCATGTCAATGCATTGAGTGCCAATGATATTCTCTGAGAGTGAAGAAGAGACAAAAGAAAAGGGAGGGACAAGAAAAATAAAGTGAGTTGAGGAAGGTTTAGGAGGTGGCGAAAGAAAGGGATGGGAAGCAGAGAGAGGGTAAGGCAGGGTGAGGTGAGATTGAGGGATGTAGAAATGAAAGGGAAAAGTGAAACCAGTGGGATGTGACCACTGAAGAGAAAGGAAGAAGGGGAACGAGAAAGTGATGTGGGCTGAATAGCAAAGGGGGGGAGGAAAGGTAGCTAATTGGACAGAGAGTTTGATGGAGGGGTGTGGAGGACTGAGTAGGTAAGAAAGGGTGTGGAGGGCAGGAAGAATTAGGACAAGAAAAGGACAAAGAGATTGAAAGAAAGCAATGGAAAGAGTGGGAGTGAAGTATGGAGGGAAGAAAGGAGAGCTGCAAGTAAGGAGGAGTGAAGGATAGAGAATGCTCAGATTATAGGAAGAGGAGGAAGGGAGAGAAGTGAGAATAGTTGAGAAAATAATGGAGGGAGGGAGGGTGAGGGCAAAGCATGAACACAGGTAGATCATTCATCTTGGTGTTATAGAGTCATACAGTGTGGAAACAGACCTTTCAGCCGAACTTGCCCATGGCGTCCAACAAACCCCATTTAAACTAGCCCCACCTGCCTGCTTTTGGCCCTATCCCTCTAAATCCATCTGCTCGAACCTGCTTTCATTCAATAAGATCTTGGCTGAACTTTTACTTCAGCACCACTTTTAGAATATAAAACAGTACAGCACAAGAACAGGCCCTTAGGCGCTCAATGTCTGTGCTGAACATGATGCCAAGACCAACTCTTAGCAGCCTGCACATAATCCATCCATTATCCCTCCATTACCTGCATATCCATGTGCCTATCCAAAAGTCTCTTAAATGCCCTATCGTATCTGCCTCAACCACCACTCCAGAAATTCACCACCCTCTTTGTAAAAAGACTTGCCCCACACATCTTCTTTAAACTTTGCCCCTCTCATCTTAAAGCTATGCCCACTAGTATTTGATTTTTCCATCCTGGGAAAAATATTATCCATCCTATCTGTGCCTCTCATATGTCCCCATGCAACCTCTGGCATTATCCCCTAATCCCAGGCATCATCTTGGTAAACCGCCTCTCAAGAGTCAAGTCAAGAGAGTTTTATTGTCATGTGTCCCAGATAGGACAATTAAATTCTTGCTTGCTGCAGCACAACGGAATATGTAAACATAACACAGAACAGGAGGTAAAAGTTCAGTGTGTCTATATACAATAGATCATATATATATATATAAACAGATAAAGTGCAATAGCAATAATAGACTTATTGTTCAGAGCTTGTTTGATGTTGTGTTTAATAGCCTGATGGCTGTGGGGAAGTAGCTGTTCCTGAACCTGAATGTTCCAGATGTTCACTCTTTCCAAAGTCTCCACATCCTTCCTGACCAGAACTGGGTGCAATACTCCAAATGCAGCCTAATCAACGTCCTATAAAGCTGTATTATGCCTTCCTGGCTCTTGTACTCAATGCCCTGAGCTATGAAAACAAGCATACCATATGCCTGCTTCAACATTCTATCTACTTGTGTTGCCACTTGTAGGGAGTTGTTGACTTGGACCTCAATATCCCTCTGTACTTCAGTGCCATTAATTGTATATTTCCACACATCACATTTACTCCGATTGAATTCCATCCACCACAATCCTCTGTCTTCCATCAGTAAGCAATTTCTGAATCCATATGAACAAGTCATTGTTAATCACATCCACTTTATTCTTTTAGGTCAGCCTAGCATGGGGGACTTTATTCATATGCCGTACTAACCCATACCCCTTGACTCCCTCGTCCAAATTTGCACAGATTAGGTGGGTCAAAGGACATTTTTCCGTTCTTTCTGACTCCAAGAATTCAAGCCTCCACACACCTGGGCCCCAGCACCAACCCCTGTGGCACTCCATTAGGTTCAGTCTCCAAACCTAGCCCAAGAACTAATCTCCAGTCAGCAGTATATTACCATAGTATCACATTCTCCAATGAAACCTTATGAAAATGTGAATACTGCACAACCACGGGTTTATACTTATGCAATTTTGTTAACTACAATCTCAAATCTGATCTCCCTTTCATAAATCTAAGTTGACTGCTGAATCTGATTATTACTTTCAATGTGCCCTTCTATCACTTCCATAATAATAGATTCCTACATTTGCTCTGCAACCAATGTCAGGCCAGCTGGTCTTAAACTGGAAGTTGACAATCAATACGTCCAATATCTCCACTGCCAGGTTTTACCAAACCTTGAAATGTAAGTCGTGAGTCCCAGGATTTATCGACTTTAGGTTCCATTAATACTTCCATACATTTTTAGTATTTTACTGCCTTAAATGGAAATGTATTTGTTGTAATCTATGTATTCATTCTCTAAATATCATATTGGTTGTCTACTGTCAGGCATTTTTAAAGTAGATTTTCAACCTATCAGAACCACAGGTGCCTCATGCATTCATATTTGGTTTTGTTTAGTTTTAAGATCTGGGTTGCAATAGAACTAATTCACTTGCAAACTTTTTTAGGTAATATAATCATTCTTCTTTTTACCCATGTTATTAGTTAGTCCTTTCTCATTGCATATTGAATTAAAAATAGCCTGTTTTCTAATTGGTTCAACAACATAGAACTCTAAATTATCCCATCCTATATGGATACTGTGAATACATCCTCCACCCTACTGCTGCTAATTTGATTTGCATGGTATATGCGTAGGTTGAAGTCCACCATGGTCATTGCATTACAATTGCAATATGGAGTGTGGATGAGGGAGACGGTGACAGTGTGACATTGAATATGAAGATTGTGGAGGGAAAAGGATCAATGATCTGAGGTTAATGAGAGGCAACAAAAGGGTTAACTGGAATTGAATGGTGAGAGGTTGTGGTAAGAATGAATGAGGTAGAATGAGATGGAACAGCATTTGGCACAACATTTCATGCTGGTGCCTCAATGCTGCAGGGACTTGAGATATATGCTGACCTCGGGTGCTTTCTACAGGAAGTTTGCACATTCTCCCTGTGACCACAAGTTTCAGACCAGTGTGTGCTGAAAGGTTAATTGTCTTTTGTATTTTTTTCCTATTGGAGGCAAGTAGCGAGGGGAGAGATAATGAGAAGGAGATGGGGTGAGGAGGGGAGGGCTAAAGAGGAGTGTGGGTGTGGTGCAGGTGAGGAGAAGTGAGAGGGGGCATGAGGTGAGTGTGTAATGGTGATGAAAAGGAGATGGGAGAGGTGCGATAAGGATGTGGAGGGGATGGGTGTGAGCTGCTGGGGGGGGGGGGGTAAAGTGACGAGGAGGGGTTTGGGATGGTGAGGGGTGTGGGGGAGGTGAGGGGTGTGCAGGAGGTGAGAAGTGTGCGGGAGGGGAGTGGGGGAGGTGAGGGCCGTGATGGAGATAAGGGGTGTGAGGAGGAGGTGCAGGGGTGATGGGTGTGGATGGGGAGATGAGTGTGAGGTGAGGGGTGTGGAGGGGAGTCAGGGGTGAGGGGGGTGTGGATGGGGAGATGGGATGTGTGAGAGGTGTGAGGATGAGGGGTGTGGAGAGAGGAGGTGCAGGGGTGTGGAGAGGGAGTCAGGGTGTGGGGGTGGGATGAGGATGAGGTGTGTGGGGTGTGTGATGGGTGTGGAGATGAGGCGAGTGGTGCAGGGGGGTGTGGAGAGGAGTGAGGGGAGAATGTGAGGGGGTGGGTGTGGAGAGGGGTGAGGTGCAGGTGGGGGTGAGGGGTGTGGATGGGGAGATGAGGAGGATGTGTGAGGGGTGTGATGGGTGTGGAGATGAGGCGAGGTGCAGGGATGCGGGGTGTGGATGGGGAGATGAGGAGTGTGGAGGGGGTGTGATGAATGTGAGGGGGTGTGGAGAGGAGATGAGGTGCAGGGGTGAGGGGTGTGGATGGGGAGATGAGGAGGATGTGTGAGGGGTGTGGAGATGAGGCGAGGTGCAGGGGTGAGGGGTGAGGATGGGGGGATGAGGAGTGTGGAGGAGGTGTGAGGGAGAGGAGGTGAGGTGCAGGGGTGAGGGGTGTGGATGGGGAGATGAGGAGTGTGGAGGGGGTGTGATGAGGTGCAGGGGTGAGGGGTGAGGGGGTGTGGAGTGGAGTGAGGGGGTGTGGAGAGGGAGTCAGGGGTATGGAGAGGGGCGTGAAGGATGTGGTGGTGTCGAGGCGGTGTTGAGCTGGGATGGGGCGGCCGGTTTGGGTTCCCCCGAGGGCCGGAGTCTCCCCCTCGGCAGGCGCTCGCTGTCACAGAGGGCGGACCGAGCCAATGAGCACCGGGAGGCGGGGCGGCGGTGCGGTGTCGCCGGGCGAGGTGAGCGGCCAGTGAGCTGGGTATAAATAGAGCTGTGACTGCCGGCTGCGGGCAGTCGGCGGCGAGCGGCGGCGGCGCTGGGACAGACTGACAGACTGACTGACACTCACCAGCAGACAGCGATCACAGCTTCGCAATCCGCGGCGGACAGACGGACATCAGCGGCCGGAGCCTGGGAAACGCTGCTCCCAACTTGCTACAGGTGCGCACTACCCGGGTGGGTGTTGTGGTGAGCGGGTGGTCGGGACCAGGTTGGCAGGGGGTGTTCTGCGTGGCGGTAGTGTGTGTGGGGCAGTACTGGTACAGGTAGTTGTGCTGGCTGTAGTACGTGCCAAACAGTTTCTGATTTCTAGGCTTCTAGTTTGTATTTTGTGCTGCCTTCTCCATTGTGATTCTCCATCAACCACCCGCCTGGCCCCCCTACCAAAATAAGTATGGATTATCTATCAATAATCCATGGCAAACCTGCCCCTCTTCCGAGGGACGTTGACAGCCTGAAACTAGGATTAAACTCAAAGCATCAGCGGCAGGATGAGCCGGAGCCCATTTGTGCACCGCACACTGGTTTATACAACAGGTGTGTAACTTTCTTGTTATCAACATTTGAACACTATATATTAAGAAATTGCAACCACATGTGATAGTGAATGAGAATTCTCTTTTAGTGGATTGCCCAGATAAGGCCCCATATTTATTACACTGGAACCCTGGACATCATGAAAATAAGAAGGTTAAGATTGGACGGGGAATGTTCCTAAAACTGGAGTCTTCTGCCTCGCTACATTCCATTGTTATAGAGAACGGGGGTAAGTTTAATTTGATAAATGTCTTTCATACTTGTAAACAATTCCCAAATCAAACTGTTTTTCTTCTTCGGGGCTCTGTTTTATGCGTAGTGGGGGAGGTGAGGGCTGTCACCTTCCTGACAGAATAGATGCTGCCTTTATTTACAGTTGGAAAGTGCGGGTGATGCTAAATGCATCTGAGTTTGGGATTAGTTTTGTGATGGGATTTCTGTTCAAGGTGGTAAAATCGCCCCTGGTGACCATCGGTGACCTTACTATGGACATTATTTTGCAGGTAAACTCGTGTTTAACGATGCGCCGAAATCCCCAATCACTCTGAAAGCTCGCTATATTCTGATCAGGAGCGGGGGCGAGCTGCACATCGGAGCGGAAAAATGCCCCTATATTTCCAGCGCCACTATTACCCTCTACGGAAAGTCGACAGATGCATTAAACGTGGAGCATTTTGGTCAGAAGTTCATTGGAGTGGACAAAGGTGGTGTTTTGGAATTGCACGGAAGGAAAACCTTGTCTTGGACATTTTTAGCCCGAACTCTCTACCCGGGTGGCTTGCAGTCTGGGGCTTACCGCTTTGACAGGTACTGGGGCAGCAGAGGTATCAACATCAGGGTGATAGATCCCGGCACGGCCAAGGTGCTCGCAGCCCACCGTTTCGACACTCACCTCTGGGCGGATGAGAGCAGGCGGCTGCAGGATTTTTTACGCCGCCAAGCCAGAGGGCGAATAGTGGCCATCGCTGTCGGAGACTCGGCCGCCAGGAGACTGACGCGGTCTGCCAGGAATGACCTGAGCGAACTGCTGGGGAGCAAAGAGGCGATGTATCTGGGCTACAGGTGAGCCGGCTCGGGTCGTGCACGGTTTGATTGTTGTGCGTGGCCGCACCGCCGCGCTCCCACTGCGTGTTGAGGAATGTATTTACATTTTAAATCCAGTTTACTTTCAACAGACAGTAAGACGCGTCCCTGTCGTTTGCTGCTTTCATTCAAGCCGCGTGCTAGATTAAATCTAATCCGGTAAACGAGGCTTTCCGTTTGCTCATTTGGAGCGGCAATTTTTACCCTCTTATCAATGTTTGCCTGCGTTTATAATTGTGTGTCAACAAGATGGAGGAAACCACATCCCTATTCCCCACATGCAGTCGGAAACGTTGCTTGACGTGGAAGGTATCGATTATCTTGTCAACTGGGGTGAGATTTTCAACTCGCAGGTCCTTCATCAGATTTGGATCAGAGCCAAGGGTATACATTCGCTGAAGTATATTTTAATGATTGCAATTTGAGCCACCATGGACAGCTCCCCGGGTCTTTTCTCGGGCGACTGGTCAGAATGGTTGCAAAGTGATAGTAAAACGCAAAGTGCTGGAGCTACTCAGCGGGTTAGATAACATCTGTGGAGGGAATGGACAGGAGATGTTTCCTATGGGGACCCTTCCTCGGTTCCCTCCTCCCTCCACCAGCACAATAAGTTTTGCTCAAGATTCTAGCACCTGCAGTTACCTGTGTCTCTCTAAAAAAAAAAGACCATACTTGAAACCCATAATGTGTATGTTTATATAGTTCAAATTAAGTATTCATTTGTTTCATACCAGCATCTTTTCCATTGTAAATCAATCACGGTGGCAGACAATTTCATCTTTGCCGATCTCGACTTACTTTAGGCAACCATGGGCTGCGATTGGAGTTCTTGGTGAATTATTTGCTATGGAAGACAAACAACTGTATCAGCCTGATGGGTCAACCGGTATGGCTATAGTAAGAAGAGACTTTCAGACATATGATGGGATTCATTTCACAGTCACTGCTTTCAGTGAGTGGGTGAGAGGTAAGTCTCATCAGCAGTTTTGTGTTTTTTGAGGTTTACATTGGGTCTTTTTTAGGGTCACTACTACAGTCTGCTAAGAACCATAGATGCGTGTAAGCGGAAGGCCATACGATTATAAGACATGGAAGCAGAATTAGGCCATTTGCCCTATCGAGTTTGCTGAGCCATTCGATCATAACTGATCTATGTTTCCCTCTCAACTCACATCTCCTGCCTTCTCCCCATCACCGTTGACAACCTTACCAATCGAGAATCTATCAATTTCCACTTTAAAAAATACCTATTGTACAGGTATACCTGATTCTCAATTCTGCCTTTTCTTCCTTCACTGATTAAGTAAAAACATATTTTATTTGTAGAAGAACACAAGCATTTATGTAAACAATTGAGAAACGTAATTGTAGATATTCGAAGCCAGATGTCCTGCAAATGATTTGGAATTTAAAAAGACAACAAAGGTTGACAAAAATATCATAAAGGGGTCTGTTGTGTGGGCTGATGGCATTATGCTGTATTTCTTTGATTATAACTATAAGAGTAGAGAGGTTAAAGTTTGGTTATGTAGAGTATTGGTGAGACTACGTCTGGGTTTCTGTGTCCCATATATGTCTCACTTATTTAAGGAAGGATCTATGTTGGAAGCAATTCCAAGAAGGTTTACTTGAAGGATTCCCAGCATGGGTGGGTTGTGAGTATAGTTGGACAAACTAGGCTTGAATCTGCTGGAGATTAGAAGACTGAGAGTTGACACCACTGGTGCATAAGATGACAGAGCGAATATGGTGAAGATGTTTCTGCAGTTGTTATCACTGGGATATTTGCAATGTCCTCCATCGTGCGGGGGGGAGGGGGATGGTTTGCTGTATCTGTCTTTTTTTCTGACATTAATTTCCCAGCCACATTCTCCAAAGGTACAGTGATGACCTTATCCACATCTTTTATAAATATAATCTCCATAGAAAATTAGCTTTAAGATTGTGCGTTTCCTAATAACTAATTTTTGTTCCCTATCATATGAGAACCTTCACCACTGATTACTGAAAAATTCCAAGTGTAAGAATAGATTGAAAACCAGTTGTTGCGCAGAAAACAGGTGTAATAAATGATACTTTTTTTTCTTGGTTGAATGGATATAACTTTTCAATTATCCCAGGGATATGCTCTTGGTCCTAAGTCAGTCACTATTTATGTTAATGACCTAGAGGCGGGGGTCAGATTTAAGGTATCAAAGTTTGCCATTTGGACAAAAATAGATCGAAGGACATCTTGTGATTTGCCTACTTTGGAATTTAGAAGAATGTGGACTGAAGATAAGATTCGAAGGAGGCGTGACATAGAAACACAGAAAATAGGTGCAGGAGTAGGCTCTTCAGCCCTTCGAACCAGCACCACCATTCAAATTGATCATGGCTGATCATCCAAAAGCAGTACTCTGTTCCTGCTTTTCCCCCCATATCCCTTCATTCCTTTAGCCCTAAGATCCAAATCAAACTCTCTCTTGAAAACATCCAATGAATTGGTCTCCACTGCCTTCTGTGACAGGGTAGATGTCAGTGTGATCACTTGTTGGAGAATAGCTTCAAAATAAAGAGTGAGTCATTTAGAACCGATTTGCATTTAAATGTATTCTCTGTGAGAGTGATAAATCGCTGAGATTCACTGACCCTGAGAGTTTTAGCAGCTAGCTCATGACAAGTATTTCACTTGAAGAGGTAAAGTTTTGGAGAATTTGAGGGCTCTGGCTATCTGGCACAGAGGAGTTGAGATTTGGTTTTTGCATCGAACATTCAGCATGACATTTCTGAAGCAGTTGTCTACAACTCAATTGTTTTTTTTTCTATTATGAACTTAAAAAATCAACACTGAACAGCACACACATGGTTATAGTGAAATATATCATATGCGGGCTGCTATTGATAACTGGGCTTAAATGCAAACACGTCGTTTGACAGTCTTATTGAACTAGATAAGCTTGGAGCAGATAAGAATGAGAACTGACTTGTCACATAAGTGAATCGGACAGTTATATAGTGCAGGAAAGGAAGGGAAACAAACAAATATCATTGTCTAGGGTGGCACAGTGGTTACAGCACCATGGACCCAGGTTTAATCTTGACTATGGGTTGCTGTCTGTACAGATATTGTACATTCTTTCTATGACCGTGTGTGTTTTCTCCAGGTGCCTCCCATACTCTAAAGACGTTCAGGTTTGTAGGTTAACTAGCTTCTGGAAATTGTCCTTAGTGTGTAGAGTGATCGTTGGTAGGCGTAGACTCGATGGGCTGAAGGGCCTGACTCAACGCTGTATCTCTAAAGTCTAAAGCAAAGTTTAGGGTCTAATCATATTGCTGTACCATTCTCCATCTTTAAAGGAAAGCAATGTTTTTTTTCTTTCTAATATTTATTTTCTTAATGTATGTCTTTTGTGCTTTTATAACATTGTGTTATTTATTCCACAGGTGTCCCTCACTGTGGCTTTCGTGTGGATGTGTCAAATGGTGTTATTCTTAATTTAATGGATGATGCCTCAAGCTGGTTGCCTGGTGATCAAATAGTTATTGCAAGCACTGATTATTCTATGCATCAGGCTGAAGAATTTGATCTCCTTCCCTGTCCTGGGTGTAATATTTATCAGATTAAAATTGGTAAGAACTGCGAATCTACAATAATTTTGGGTTTATCTCTTTTTAAAAACTTTATCTCAAAGATTCTATGGATCAACACTTTGGATTTATTTTACTCTGTGGATTTAAATTGTGCAATGCTATTCAAGGTTTATCTGGGGACAGTTCTGATATGCAATCTGTTTCCTGTCTTTTCTACTGTAACAAGAAATGTAGACTATGTTCTGAATTTAAAGTGTAGAAAGCAATACTTTATTGATGTTCAATTTTGCTCAACCAATTTGAATTCCGAACACTGGGCGTTTAGACACAAAATGCTGGAGTAACACAGCAGATTGGGCAGCATCTCTGGAGAAAATGAATAGGTAACGTTTTGGGTCGGAACCTTTCATTGGACCCGAAATGTTAGCTATTATTTTTCTCCAGAGGAGCAGCTTGACCCATAGAATTACTCCAGCATTTTGTGTCTATCTGCGGTATAAACCGGTATCTGCAGTTCCTTCCTACACAGTCTGAGTGATTAAATATCCTTTCATTTTGCTTCCATGCTGAGCCTTTACCTGATTAGAGATTAGAGTTGGTGATCTCAACAAACAGGAACATTTGAATTGCCTGCACAGATTAACACACAAAAATATATTTTTCCATTGGTAATGAGTATATGAACACTGAACAAGAGAAGAGTGTTCTCTGATAAACCTGGCATGTTACACAACTTATAGTTTATTGTTTAAGAAGGAACTGCAGATGCTGGAAAATCGAAGTTAGACAAAAATGCTGGAGAAACTCAGCGGGTGAGGCAGCATCTATGGAGCGAAGGAAATGGGCAACGTTTCGGGCTGAACCCCTTCTTCAGACTGATTATAGTTTCTTGTGATAGTTATCATATGATCAGTTTCCTGTGGTAGGTGGATAAATCATCCCTGAGCTTTCTTACTAATTAGATTGGCTGCAATGTGTTACCTGGTGCACAAGGTTGCAGAGAGGTTTACCTTGTCAGAAGTGTTTGTATCCTTTCCATGTCCACTCTATCTAAGCCTTTCAATATTCAGAAGGTTTCAACGTGATTTCCCCCCTCCCCCATCCTTCTAAACTCCAGCAAATCCAGTGCCTTCAAATGCTCCTCATACATTAATCCAATCATCCCCGGGATCATTCTTGGAAACCTCCTCTGGAACCTCTCCAATGCAAACACATCCTTCCTCAGATGTGGGGCCAAACAGCTCACAATATTCCAAATGTGACCACACCACCTTATAAAGCCTCAGCAATACACCCTTGCTTTTATATTATGATCCGCTCAAAATGAATGCATTGCATTAGCTTTCTTTACCGCTGACTCAACCTGCAAGTTCCTCAGAGTCTCAGAATAAGGAGATGCATTAAAACAGAGGCGAGTCTCTTGTCACAGAGAATTGAGAGCAGAGTCCTTCGGGTGTATTTACTGTAATGTTAGATTTAGTTGATGAGGAGAAGGCAGCATAGATTTAGGAAATCTTGGATCAGTCATGAACCTTTTCAATGACAATGCGGACTCTGGAGGGAGGGGAAGGCGGAGGGGGGAGCTGAATAGTCTACTACTATAGTTGCTGATGGCCAAGCATGAAAGTTAAAATACCAACCCTCCTCCCCCTCAAATAAAAAACATCCTGTATTTCCTAAATGCTTGTTAAATATCTGCATGTTATTTCTACCATTTCCCAGCTGCCGCCTGGGACCTCGGACTTCCCCTCTGGAGTCTTAAATCTGTCTACGCTTATTAACTCTAGCTGTGAAGTCACCACCTACTGATTGCTACTTGTTACAGCCTCTTGCATTTACTTCACTTCATTCCTTGATCACCAAGATTATACTCCTACCTACTATTTGTCTTTTGCTTCTGTGGATCACGTACTTTTAGTTCCTGGTCTCATTCTTGCAAATTTGTCTCCATAATGATTATCATTTGACCTCCAATTTTAATTGTCAGCCAGCAATTTGTTAATTTCATCCACTTTGCTTCTTATTCTATGCTTTTTAAAACAATGCTTATTTGGATTGCACACTTTTCAGTGTTTTATCATTAAATTTTCTGATTCTTAGTTTACTTTCTAGTCTATGTTTATTTTTAACCTACTGTGCCTAGAAGCACCATCTCTAATTCTCAGCTAACTTCCCTGAGGATTTGGATCAATTTTTATTACTAACACTACATGGGTCATTAAAATGTCATGAGTATGTGCAAAAGATCAATAGCAATTTATACATTCTAGTTGATATTTAACTCGAGGGAACTGCAGCACAAGGTGAAGGAAGTTGTGCTGCAGTTTCCCAAAGCCTTGATTTGACTGCAGCCGACTACCCTATCTTGGAAAAAACAAAGTGCAGTTTAAATTTTCATGATGTGTTCAATATATAAAAATGTTTTCTCAGACTTGGATTGCATTCCCTGAAACTGAAGGATAAGGAGTGATTAAATTAAAATGTTAAGATATTGGGCACCAAGGATGGAAAGAGGAGATATCTGTGATGATTGGGAAATCCAGGTTCGATACATATATAATCTAACAATTAGACCAAAGCATTTCAGATTTGACCACTTATGCATTTAAATTATAGTAGAAATATTTAACCTTTATCCATGAGCATTATTGCTTGATCAGTTGTTAAATTAAAATCTGAAATGGATAGATTTTTGTTACTAAAAGTAATGGAGAGAAAATAGACTGAATAACTTGAACTTTTTCCAATATTCCTAAAGTTATTGACTGTAGTAAAGATGATTGGCATCAAATCAACACTTGTAGAGTTGTTCTCTGTACTCTTTACAATCTGCTGTAATCATTGGGGCTTGTCAAATAAATGTCTTCACCTGCTGGTGATATGCCATTTCAATGAGTGGTAGTTTTGAAAAATAATCTTTTATCATAGGCAAGCCACGTTATCTCCATATGGGCGAAATTGTAGATGGAATAGACATGAGGGCTGAAGTTGGACTTTTAAGTAGAAACATCCTCATAAAAGGAGAAATGGAAGACTCCTGTTACGGACAAAACTTCTGCCACTTCTTTAGCTACGATACATTTGGTGGACAGATAAAGGTAAGCAGTGTTATTGAAGGTCCTTCAACATTGTTTAGATAATATTAATTAGAGGTAAAGCAAATCCTGTATATTTGGTCCTGGCCAAAGTACACGCTGTTTGTTGTGCCTTGTGGAGTTTTCAAAGTTGATTTAGGGTGAGAGGGAGGAAATTTCAGTAGGATGAAAAAGTTTTTTTTTCACAGAGGGATCGAATGAGCTGCCAAAAGTGGCAGAGACCGAAACAAAATCACAATGTTTAAAGAAGTCTTTGGGCGGGCACTTGAATAGAAGGAGTTGAGCCCAATGCAGGCAACTGGGATTAGTATAGATTGTGTCACAGTTGGTATGGATGAGTTGGGTTGAAGTTTTTGTGTTGTACAGTTCTATGACACTAAATGGCAGGAAAATGGTGCAGTGAACTTTCTGCTTTTCCTGGATTGGCAATGGCTTCCCAACCCATGCCCTGATTCTCCCCCCCCCCCCCCCCCCCCCCCCCCCCCCCCCCCCAAAGCCATACAGAGCGGTTCAAAGCTCTGTCTTCTATGCTACTGCTATCTAGAGTATTCTGTCATGCCAGAATATTTTAACATTTGTAGACTGTATTTTTCTTGAAAAAACACTTGAATCATGACAGATTGGTATTTTCAAAGATTTGGTTCTCAAATCTATCTCAAGTTCATAGGGAAGAACTAATTTCATTACTTTGGCTTGGCAGATCCTAAGAAACTTTGCCTCAGTTCACTTGTCTGGCGTAGAGTTGACTAACATGGGCCAGCAGATACTTGGGAGTTACCCAGTACACTTACATCTGGCTGGAGATGTGGATCGGAAAGGCGGCTACAATCCGCCAACTTATGTGGACAACCTATCCATACATCACTGTTTCTCTCGATGTGTGGCTATACATGGAACAAATGGTTTGCTGGTACGTGTATCATTCCACCCGACTCTCTAATTTTAACCAAACTAATTAATCGGTACATTCTACATGTTTTCTCATATGGGTAACCAGCAAATGCTAATGACAGATTTGGTGAGTATGACATGCACAGTTACTCCTTCAGACACTATTTGGTGCGTTGTGATATATGAAAGCAAATTTTTCTACTCTTTTGTTAAAACGTGCCCTCCATCCACCACCATCCCAAAACATTGTGAACATTGCACTAGTTTCCACAGTTTATTTAAATAGGGAATATTCTTAAATTTCCAATTCTAACGAATCAAAACTGAATTTTGGGGCTAATTTTTCTGAATTATCCTGTAGCAGATGTGTTAACAACAATTTGAGGAAGGACATTCTTGCTGTTGAGGGAGTGCAGCGTAGGTTCACGAGGTTAATTCCCGGGATGGTGGGACTGTCATCTGATGAAAGAATGGAGCGACTGGGCTTGTATTCACAGGAATTTAGAAGGATGAGAGGGTATCTTATAGAAACATATAAAATTATTAAGGGATTGGACACGCTAGATACAGGAAATATGTTCCCGATGTTGGGGGAGTTCAGAACCAGGGGCCACAGTTTAAGAATAAGGGGTAGGCTATTTAGAACTGAGATGAGGAAAAACTTTTTCACCCAGAGAATTGTGAATCTGTGGAATTCTCTGCCTCAGAAGGCAGTGGAGGCTAATTCACTGGATGCATTCAAAAGAGAGTTAGATAGAGCTCTTAGGGCTAGTGGAATCAAGGGATATGGGGAGAAGGCAGGAACAGGGTACTGATTGTAGACGATCAGCTATGATCACATTGAATGGCGGTGCTGGCTCGAAGGACCGAATGGCCAACTCCTGCACCTATTGTCTATATATCTAAACAACAAGACTGGTCTCATCTAATTAGATATTCTATTCATTCCTCCCTCCCTCCAGCTTCTTAACTTAAAATGAACCATTTTAACTCTTTCCCAGTTCTGAACAAGGATCTCTGACCTAAAATATTTACCCTTTATGCAGATTCTGAGAATGCTATTGTTTATTTATTTATTTTTTATTTGTAGTTTTTAACAGTAGACGGAATAAATCAGAATTTCAACTATTCTGTTAATTTCAGTGGTGAAGATAATTTGGGTTTACATTTGTAATCACTGTATTTGTGCTGCAGATTAAATCAAAATGTATACCTCCATATGCGCTCATACTGCTGAGCTTGAAGCCATACTGTACCTTGGTACTGGTGACAATAAACTAAACTAAATACAGGGAGTGCACCCAGAGCTCTGGATAAATGATCATTTGAGGCTTGTTACATCTTGCACAAATTGCCTTGTTAAGCTTGAATGGGTTACAGAGGGCGTTTTCCTAAAAATGCAGAGAATTACATGTTGACAAGAAGACTGATCATTTGAGAACTATGTTGATTTACATTCAATCCTCCATTCTAAATCCAAGGCCCAATACGCCTTGGCTTACACTGCTATCAAATGTACATACAAATTGGAAGAAGTAAGCTATTTGGCTCCCCTCAGCTTGCTGTGCCATTCAATACAAATGTAGCTAATGCATCCTTAATTATATTTATTTTATGTTTATTTCCCTAATTCAATCTAATCTTTTAATTCTATAGGTCAAAGATACAATAGGGTATGACACGCTTGGACATTGTTTCTTCCTGGAGGATGGTGTGGAGCAGAGAAACATACTGTATCACAACCTGGGTCTCCTTACCAAGCCAGGCACCATCCTCCCTTCTGACCGCAATGAAATTATGTGCATTTCAATCCGTAATCAAGTTTGTGGAAATTATATTCCCATACCAAGTAATGACTGCATGTAAGTTAAACCTGGAATTTCTCCCATTGTTTGAGTCACTATATTGCCACATCATCCCTCTCTAAAACATCTATGCCCTGGAATGTTAAGCTGCCACTCCAGCTCTTCTTTCAACCAAGTTTCTGTAATGGCTGCAAAATTGTATTTCTAGCTCGAAGCACATCTGCCTTGCCCATTATGAACGATCTTGACCTGAAACACTGACTATCCATTTCCTTCCATAGTTACTACCTGAGCCGTTGAGTTCCTCCACCTGCTCTCCATTTTCTTATTTATCTAATAACTTCCCGCATTAAGACAAAGGTACTTCATACCATCTTTCCTATCATGTTCATGATCTTGGACCTACCTGTTTTTCCTGTCAGATTTGCTTGACTTAATCTCCACCCTTTCCTCAATGATTCCACCTGATGATCTACTGCTCAGAGCCCAGTTTAAACCCCACTCCCCACCAAGCAGCACTAGCAACCCTCCCTGAAAACATTGATTTTAATAGTTGTGCTTCTGGTGGGAACTTAGTAATGTGGAATTCTGGATTTTTGTTAATTCAGTCGATCTTTCTGAGAATTTCTCATAAAGTATCTAATTGGCCTATTCCATTTATATTTTAAAATGCTTTAAAGTATTTTTCAATTAAGCTTTTTACAATATGTTTTGAACCTGTTTGAGATTTCTGGCTAAGTCTTATGTTCCACTGAATGCATCTTGAAAAGCTGAAGGCCCCTTTTGAAGTGTAGGGGCTCATCACCAAGAATGTTTCCAGTAGTATTTACAGGTTCCCATTGAGGATTTACTGAGTTTAAAATATTTACTTAGGTTGAAAGCAAGTTGACAGCTCCAGCTGCTGACTACAAAATGTGTCCCATTGTAGCTAGACATTTATAAATGAAGAAGCTGTTTAGTTTTTAATGATGACATGCATCTTCCTACAATGTGTAAGGAACTGATTGTAATTTGAAAAAAAAAACCTTTGGGTAAATGTAATTGCCTGATGAGGTCTAATTTTTCTCTTTCCTAGGATGGTGTGAGTTTCATGAGCAGAGATAATTATAATGTTTTGCATAACCTAAATTGAGAAACATGAGATACTGGAAATCTGAAAGAGAAATGCTGAAAATACCCAGCAGATCAGGCAGTATCTATGGAGAGAGGAAAATATGTTTCAGAGCAAATCATTCCCATAAGCTAAAATCCAACAAGTTTTGTCTACACAAGGAACATTAACCTGTGTAGGTTGATCAAACATCAAGCATAAACTTTGTTTTTCTCTCTACATAGATGCTTTCTTACCATTTGAATATTTCTAATATTTTTTTGTTGCTTGGCCAATTGCATTTCATGTAATTTTTGCAATTTGAATCGGTTGCTCAATTTTTTGGGTATGAGAATAGAAAGAATTTCAGGCCTATGATCTTTCTGGGATCCCCGATTAAATGTATTTATACAGGAAATATGGTTGCTATATTTATGGAAAGGCTTATTTGTGATGTGGCACGGCGGTAGAGTTGCTACCTTACAGTGCCAGAAACCCAGGTTTGATCCTGACTACAGGTGTTGTCTGTACAGAGTACATACATTCTCCCTGTGACAACGTGGGTCTCCTCCCATATTGCAAAGACGTCCAGGTGACAACCACTAGTTTGTCATTAAAAAAATATACAAAGATCTATTTTATTCATCATTGTTATATTCATGGTGGATGTCATTCTTCCATGCCTGGTCAGGTCGACTGTGACTCTAGAATCAAGCAATCTGATGATCCTTTGAAATGGTCCCGCAAAGATCATGATCATATCAAGGGTGCAGAAAGAATATCGGGGAAGTGGGTGGATATCTAGAATCAGTGCATTAGTGTGTGTGCAGAGAGTGGGATAGAATAATAAGGTTGCAATCGGTTTGGAAGATTAAGGTTGAATTGTTATGATGTGAGGGGGATGTTGGTGCCATCGATATTGCAGGGTTTGGTGATAGGGGGATCTGAAGGACACCTGGAACAAGGGTTAAGTTTCTAACACGGGGAATCTACCTGCAGCTGGTTTTCAGCACCGGATCCTTTGGGCTAAATCCTTTAAGTATTATTGAAGCAGGTCTCGTATTGTTCTGCTTTTGCATGAGTGGTTTTTACTGTCTGCAGGCTACACAGTGCAAATTAATTGCTTGAGTTGGGGTGCAGATCTAGTTTGGAAATTTCATGTGCTCAGACACACAGAAGAGTCTGAAGCCAAAGTTATTTTGAAATGAATGTAAGAAGCTGTTGCTTTTCCAGTTCAGAATTCTATTTGGTATTCCACATACATTGTGTTGCACAGTAGAATTGTTGGATGTCATATTTTAATTTATTCTTCCAAAGTCTCCAAGACTACATATAACAAGACTAATTCTGTAGACTTTGCAATGCGTTGAGGGGAAATCCAGAATGAGTTCCAACAGCCCAGTCTTGGCCACATGTTTCGCTTGCAAGTCTTGTGTGGAGTTGCCATGGATCATACTAAATGGAACAAGATAAAGAGCAGTTGTCTGTCCATCCGTTCAGTAATGTAGATTATAAATATTACGATTACCTGCAATTATTAATCATATTTCCACACTAATTTTCCCTGTCACCCACGTCCCCATCAAATGCTCCTTCTTCCCATCACATCTCCCCATCTATCACCCCCTCCCCACCTCCATCACCCCGCCCAACATGCTTGGGCTACTAAAAAGGACACAAAGTACTGGTGTATCTGAGCAGGTCAGGCAGCATCTCAGGAGGACATGGAGTACTGACATTTTGGGTCGGGACCCTTCTTCAGACTTATCCATGTCAGCGAGAGATGCTGCCTGACCCACTGAGTTACTCCAGCATTTGTTTTTTTGTTGTAAGCCACCATCTATTGTTCCTTGTGTTCCCAGACTTAGCCCGTACTGTGGGTTGGAAAGGAAATGACATTCATTTAAACACATTGTCAACTTTCTGAGATATTTAAAGTGCTTCAGAAACATGTCGAACAAACTGACTAATCTAATTAACCATTGGACTGTTGAGAATTTGGATCTCGCTCAAACCTGAGTAGCATATGCTTGAGTTCCAAGTATAAAATTCCGTTAATAATTTTACTGTTGTCACTCTCGTTTTAAGAGGGAATTTGGCTTTATTGGATGCCGTGTTATCACTAAAGTGGAATGTTAATTTGCAGGGCTGTCACAACATTTTGGATATCCAATCCTAACAACCACCTCATCAACAATGCAGCAGCTGGTGCCCAGGTAAGGCAATACTTGGTTGACTTGGAAAACCAGTTTATACAGACAGCAGCCTGGGATTTCAATTTCCCTCCTGGGTAAAAATAAAGTTCTATCGTATCGTAGATGTTCTTTTTCAGAGTAATTCTTGTAACGTCTCCCCATCACCCCTACCAGCAACATGTCCCTAACATTACTGATACTATTTAGTCAGGAAATCATAACCTGGGAATCATGTTTTTTTAATCTGACAGGCTGCTGTCTCTATATATTTGTTTTGTAAATCTGCCCAGTTGTTATACAGGCTCCATTTATACATGAAGTGAATTAGATTTGTTGTCCTTTATTTTGGCTTGATATTTTAGTTAAAGTCGTGGAGTAAACAGGATCACAGAGAGTGGCCTATTCACATGAACATCGTAATCTTCATATGATCATAATGTTCTCAACATGGGCATGGACACCTGTTAAAGCACCAGAATAGTAATCCAGAGACTAGTGATATCTATCAGAAGGGAAAACCCACCAGTAAGAAAATTAAAATTTCTTAATAAATTTGAATCTGAAAAAAGAAACAGCAACTATTCTTCATAATGATGTTCTTGAAAACTACTGGATTGTTATAAAAAAAAAAACCCATCTGGTTCACCAATGTCCTTGAGGGGAAAGCTATCATTCAGATGTGATTTGCAGGTGACTCCAGGCACACCCCATTTGGTTAACTCTTAATTGCCAATGAAGTGGCCGAGTAAATCACTCGGTTCCATTACAGTCAAACTTTAAATTTATGTTCTTGTACACATAATGATATAGAAGGAGAACCGTCGCTTCCTTGCCAAGCCCCCGGGAGCAATTAGTCCCTTTCTTCCCTCTCATTTCACAGTAGTCCTTCAAATTATTCTCTCTCAAACATTCTTATCAACCTTTCCGTCGCTTCTAATTGCCAGTAAGTTACAGTAGCTAATTAACCTTCCAGCATTTCATTAGACCTGGGAGGAAACTGGGTCAGTCAGTTGAAACTGGTGGTCATGAGGTGAGTGTGCAATCTCCATGCAAACAGCATCCAAGGCCAGAATGGAACCAAGGTTCCCAAAGCTGTGAGATAACAGCACTGACTGCTGTGAAATAGTGTCTCTGGCAGAAAATTGGATGAGACAGCCTGGCATTGACTTGAGTGTCGCAATGTTTAAGAAACATGCAGACAGGTTCATGGATAAGACAGGTGGGCCAATTGCAGGCAGGTGGGACTACTGTAGATGGGAAATGTTGGCAGGTGTGGGTAAGTTGGGCAAAAGGGCCTGTCTCCATGCTGTAAGACACTATGACTCTATTAAATCTGGATACAGCAAATGGCTCCCAAAAACATCAGACAAAGACCTCCTCACAAAGATTTGCAGAGTGCTATGCCACTGACCATTCATTCAAAAGCCCCACATAATCATACTTGCAGATTCATTCCTGACAATGTACTAGATCTCCAACACAATCCATGAGTAGAACAGGCTCACCAAAGACAAGACTTGATGCCACACCTCATAAATACACATGGCATCAGGACAGCCATGGACAAGGAAACCTCTTCCTGATTAGAACTTAGTGGTTAGTTTTGGTGTGAAGACAGGGCTTTGCACAATGATTGTGCATTAATCATTTCTACTAATAGTAGCATTGGCAGATCCATCTACTGCTGGTAAATGGTGAGGTGTGGTCCAGGACGTATACGCAGTTATTTCAGTTTTGCCCTTCAGAACATGGCCTGGTCATTATAGTGATGCTACCTAATCACTTGGCTATGGATAATGAAATCCGTGCACCCCAGAATACATTTGGTGCTCTTGTTATTTTCAACGTTTCTCCCACCTCCGTCTAGCACACTTATAACACCAGCGTCTACCCAATAATATGAAAACTGCCTTGCTGTGCTCTGTTTACAAAATGTAGGACAATCCCAACTGGCCAATCTATCTGTTCTCAATCTGCAAAGTGATGGGAGCTGTCATGGACAATAGTATTATGCAACACTTAATTGCTGATGCCAAGTTTGGATTTTGCCAAGGCAGCTTGACTTCAGGCCTAACCAAATATTGACCATCTATATTTGATCTTCTAGCCAAGCAAAACATCATCACGTCATCCAGCCAGTTGAGCCCTGTTAGACACTTGCCTGCTTCAAGGGACTTATTCTTCCAAACTTGAGTCCATCCAACCCCTTCTAATTTAACATTTCATGTTTGGTGAACCTTTGTGTTATTTTTTTTCTATGTCAAGTATACATTTTCCTGGGTAAGGTGACCAAAGGTGTACTGCTCCAAACATGGTGTTTTTATTTAATTGATTGCAAAATACAGCATGGAAACACGCCCTTTGGTCTACTGAGTCCACTCTGACCATCAATCACCCGTTCACCCTGATCTCAGCAAGAATCCATATTCATGCCATTTTTATGAATTTTGGATGAGGTTGTCCAGTTGAGAGCTCTTCTATTCTTCAAATTCATCAACGTGGTTACATGGTAGGGCTTCCATTTAATATCTTGCCCAAAAGGCAGCTTCCCCTCATTTCTGTAATTCGGTATCAACCTGAAATTTTGCTGCTCAAAACACTCGGTCTTTGTTTCCAAGATGCAAGAACTTTATCGCTGAGCTATGACTGATTTATAATGAGGATTAACTTATCCCAAAACAATAGTTTTGTCGCTGGCTTACCAATTTGTGAAAATTCCCAGTCACTTCATTCTTACCATGTAAATAGTGTGTTGATGTCAAATATCACCATCGCCAGGAGTGAATTAATGATGTAGTTATCACAGATCTAACTGGTCTGAAACCTGCAAAATATAACAGTACCCAAAAAGATTCCAAGCAGTAGTTTACAAACTTTAACATATTAATTATTTTATTCAACTTGGGGTCATGAAACAGGGCAAGTTTTGATATGGGATTTGTGGTCTCAGTCTGAAGAAGTGATCAACCCAAAAGGTCGCACATTCCTTCTCTCCAGAGATGCTGCCTGTCCCGCTGAGTTACTCCAGCTTTTTGTGTCTATCTTCGGTTTAAACCAGCATCTGCAGTTCCTTCCTACACAAATGTATAGGTTGGACTGGTGTTGTTCTGCTGGGCCTTTTGAATACATCTACACAAGTGTAACTTGTTGGTGATGAAACTTTGATCTCAAATGGTCATTTTTACCTCTCCATAGATACTGCCTGACTTGCTGAGCATATCTGGTATTTTTTTTTAATGTAAGAATTACAATGGTTTAGCTCACCACAACATTATCAAGAGAAATTATGGAACAGCAATAAATGGAATTGCAAATAATACCTTGATTCCATAGAAATACATTTTTATGAATGTTTCTATTCAGTGTGTGGCAAGTAGGCAGCTCCTTTGTATGAAAGATTACTGCTGCAAAATACTTTGCATGTGGCTGGGAACAGTCCTTGCATGTTTAATAGATGCAAGGGCATTTTATTCTGCATCTATTTCAGATGCTCGGCATTTGCTGATTTTTCCATTTTAATTTCTGCATACATTTGGTCCAACCTACAAAAAGCAATAATTAACCTCAAAACCTATTTTAAGCTGGTTCTCCTCTGGGATGTGTGAATTAATTTAAATGTATAGGTTACACAAAAATGCTGGAGAAACTCAGCGGGTGCAGCAGCATCTATGGAGCGAAGGAAATAGGCAATGTTTCTGCCCGAAACGTTGCCTATTACCTTGGCTCCATAGATGCTGCTGCACCCGCTGAGTTTCTCCAACATTTTTGTGTACCTTCGATTTTCCAGCATCTGCAGTTCCTTCTTAAATAAATGTATAGGTTAGTTTAGTATTTGAATATTTCTACTGAAGCACAATTATGCTTCGAGACAGTGTTTTGTTTAAAAATATATATGTTGTTTTTCCTGGTTTTAACGTTCCTTGTTTAATCTCTTCCTTTCCAGGATGTGGGGATATGGTATATTTTCCACCGTAACCCTACCGGAGAATCTGTGGGTCAATTTCCAGATGGCCAGTCAGAGTTTACCCCCTTGGGAATATTTTACAACAACAGGGTACATTCTAACTTCAAGGTGTGTATACTCTGCTGCAAAAAGAGCATGTAACAATGATTTATTTTGCATGTATTTTTTGTTTCAAAATAAGATTTCCAATTTATTGTTGTGAACTATTTAAAATATAGCCTGTAGGCACACTTGTGTATTCTACGCCTAGGTTTAGATTTCAACCCAATTTTTTTAGATTAGTTTGAAGATACAACATGGAAACAGGCCCTTCAGTCCACCGAGTACACTCCAGCTATCGATCACCTGTACACTACATCATTCCACGTTTGCATCTTACACACTAGGGGAAATTTACAGACGCCAATCAACCTACAAACCTGCACGCCTTTGGAAAGTGGGAGGAAATCAGAGCACCTGGAGAAACCCCATGCAATCACCGGGAAAACATACTAACTGCAATCACCGGGAAAACATACTAACTGGATATCTTGCTGAGAGATGAGTCAAGAACATTAATGTCAAGGGTAATGTCAGATCTCAAAAGTTCCGTGCAGTGGATGCTCCCTACATTATTGTCCATGATGTGTTGCCTCCATTCCTCATTTACAGTGGGTATACTCTTGGGTGAAGAAGGGTCTCGACCTGAAACCTGAAACGTCACCCATTCCTTCTCTCCAGAGATGGTGCCTGTCCTGCTGAGTTACTCCAGCATTTTATGTCTACCTTCGATTAAACCAGTATCTGTAGTTCTTTCCTACTGTTGGGTGTTTAGACCATTGATTGTCTTATTAACCGTGTGTGTTATCAGTGTTGGATAGCCTATGCTCTTCCTCCTGTTTTTTGGGTCAAGTGTTTTGTGTTCTGAGCCGCCTTATATTTAAAGAGCTGCTTTTTTTTAATCACAGTGGTGTTTCTAATCCCAAAACACCATACAGTGAAGGTTGGTTAAGTCTTTCAATAGGTGCTAATTGAAGCTCATGTTGTTTGTAGGGTCATCAGATTGTATGCAAGGTGCTGTCTGAATAGAGTCATCTTTTGTGCGGTACTTGGAAACTCCAAAGTCATTTGTTTCTTGTGGTTTTATTGCTTTGTGCCTGGTGGTTTTAGGTAATGCTCAATCCAACTGACATCGCCTTTGTGGTTTCCAGTTTGAAGAGTGATGTAGTCAAACTGCTGCCTATGACAAGATCAAGCGCATTGTTTTAAAGCCTTGTGATTGTCTCTGACAAAATAGGTTGTTGATTTTGACAAGTCTGCGCTTCAAGCAATTTGTCAGGAGGATTCTGTTGGATTGATCTTTCCCTACTCCCTCCTTGTAAATTCTGTCTTGCTACCAGATTGTCTCTCCAGCACTGAGGTTATCCAGGAAGATTGCTTTGTCTCATATTGTCTCACAGCCAGGGCGTTTCCAAGATTTCTTGAGCAGAAGTCCTCTTTGGGTTTGCCCGTAGTCCCCAATGTGGGGGGACATCCGTGCTGATGACCCTAGAGTATTAGATCCATGATTGAGCTAGTGGGAGAGGCACATGGTATTCACATACTCTACAGGGAGAATCTTTGAGATACCTATCTGACTCATTTTCCACTAGCATTGATAGCATTCCATTAGCTTCCCTAATTACTTGCTTTCTAGCCCATTGAGAATCATGCATAAACACGCGCTCTCGGCATTTCAGAACTCAACTGTCTCTCACTATTCAGATAAAATTCTCCTCCTTTATTTTTCTTGCCCAAATGGTCAGTTTCCCATTTCCCCACATAATCCACTTGGCAGAACACCAAATCCATCTCTAACCTTTCAATGTCTGCTTCACGACATCTCTGTGCCATCATCAAATTGAGCTGTTTTAGCTTTTGGTATCTTGATCCAAGTCATTTACTGTGAATGCATAGTAAGCACGAATTATGGCACTAACACAAATTGCGTTGGCACCTTGCTCATTGCATCTTGCCAATCAGAAAGAGCCTAGTGTGCCTAGTGTTTTCTGCTAGACAGTCAACTCACTTTTGCTGTACATTATCATTTTGAAATGCCCAATCCTCCTGAAAAGAGTGAGTTTCTGTAGTTGCTAATTCTACTCAGTGTTACAAATGTGTGTTTTATTATAGTGCCAGGCTGGAATGTTGGGATTATTATCTCCAGTGATTTATTGATTTCTGGCATCCTTTCCCCTAGGCTGGACTTTTCATTGACAGTGGAGTGAAGACAACCAAATGCAATGACAATGATCCCAGGGAAATCCTTGCACTGGACTTTGCAAGGTATAGCAGAATTAAATATTTCAGAAGATTGATTTACTTCTGTGTATAGGTCTTTCCATATTTTTACATGTTTCTCTATTTAGGATTGTCTTTGTGTACAGTTTTGGTGAAATTATCTTTGATGGTTCAATTTATGCTCTTATTCAAACTACTTATTTTTATTAGAAGGTTTTGTTAGATCATATTTTCTTAAGGCATGGATGCAAGCCATTCGGTCTATCCCAGCTCTCGGAGCAATCCCTTAAATACTATAGTCCACTTAGTTGCCTGTTAACCGTTCTCCCTCACATGCCCATTAACACTCCACAGGCTCTACTTTTGGCCAAGAGTAAAGGTGTGCTCTATGACATAATTGGCTTCATGACGAATGATGGACAAATGTTGGTTGTATGTTCAATAATGCACAGAAACGCTGGGGCTAGTTTAGTGAACTAGTAATGCTTGCTAGCATGATATCACCCTGGGAAATTTGATATAAACGCTATGCAAATTAGCCCAACTTATAAGCATTAATTTTTCCAATGCTTGAAGCATTTTTAAATTGAACGAAGATTCCATGTAAGCATTATTTAGGGAGAAATTATGCAAGTTGTGCTCACTGGTGAGTTTTGATGCTTATTTGTGGCCTCTTCCTTGTGGGAACTAAATAGCTGATTGCTTCCTCTGCAAGATTTGGCTATTTGTTAGGAAATGATTTCATTCAGCCAATATTTTTTTTTTGTGCTTGTTTTGATAACATACAGCTTCCTTACTCTATCCAAGCATGGTCAAATGCTGGAGATTGGTGTTTGTTTTTGGCATTGTTTGATACCACCAGTTACTAGTAAGAGGGAGGTGAGAGTGTGGAATTAAGGGAGGAGGTCAGCGTTAGGGATCTCTCAGTGGGTTGATGCCTAAAAAAGTAGGAAGGGGAAAGGAGAACTTAATAGCTGGGACGTTGTCAACTGGGAGTCAGTAATGAAGATTGGACCAAGAGGCCATTAGTCTGAAGAAGGGTTTCGGCCCAAAACGTAGCCTATTTCCTTCGCTCCTAGATGCTGCTGCACCCGCTGAGTTTCTCCAGCATTGTTGTGTACCCAGGCCATTGGATATATTGAGATGCATGGGGCAGGATTAACTGTTGGGTATTTTGAAGATTGGGATTGGAAAGAGTGTAGAGACAGAGTGATATAGAGTTGTTTCTCACCACTGGCATTGACAACATAGTAATCAAGCTGGGTTAGGTCAGTTGTCAAGGGAATGAGTCAAGCGAGGTTCTTGACTGATGACCCAATAGAGAGCTTGCTAAAATTATCACTTGGTGTCATGGAGACTTACAGCACAAAAACAGGCCCATCGACCTAACTCGTTCTTGCCAATCAGGATGCCCCATCTAAGCAAGTCCAATTTAGTTTATAGCCCTCTAAATCCTTCCTATCCATGTACCTATCCAAATGTCTTTTAAATGTTGTTATTGTACCTAGCTCAAGTACTTTCTCTGGTAGCTTGTTCCATGTACTTGCCACCCTGTTTGAAAAGGTCAGTCCTCGGGGCTGAAACCAAGTAAACAAAATTTATTCTGCTTTAAAATTCTCTGTTACTTCAGAATATCTTGCAACAATACAAGTAAAACTGCATTGTTCTAGCGATACGTGCCAATATACAGATAGATATATCTTCTGCTGTGAAGCTTAAATAATAAATAATGAATAGTGTGGGTTCACATGTAATCAATAATATGTATAAAATATTGGATAATTCTCTTACAATTCTGGCATATTTTGCCAGCAACAGCCATTGGATCTTCTAATAACATGCTCCATGTGCAGCAAGAAGAGTCTTCTTTACCATTCAGCTTGTTTTTATTATTTATAATTGCCAATTTTCTTGATGTTTACACTTTGCTGCAAGCATATTTGGCATAATATGCAATGATTGCTTAATTTTTTTTTGGCTGAAATCATGTAACAAGAAAAGATTTGTCCTTAAATGATTTATTTATATGGCTCTAAATCTCTTATGCTCAACTGATAATGAAGGATTAATAATTAATTAGTGTTTAAAACTGTTGTATTTAGCCTTCTGTTCCCGCTGAATCTTGGTTTCTAATGTCTATTAATTCCTTGGGCATGAGTGTCTGCCTTCTGTTTTCAATACTTTATTTCTCAAGAACCGTGACAGATCTGTAACTCCTGCTCTGTATCTTTGACATAGGTTTCGCCCTCATCAAAATGCTGACCCCAGGCAGCCACGTGTTCCTGCTGTTATTGATGGTCTTATAGCTTTTAAAAACAATGAGCAAGGAGCTTGGGCTAGAGGGGGAGACATTATATTCCGCAACTCCGGGTAAGTTCTGTTATATGCAGGAACATGTCTTTGCAACAGAAAATATCTTTGATTATATATAGAAGCATTGAATGAATTACTAGAGATGGTCTATCTCAGTCACTGAGCTAGAGGTTCCACTGCTTGCATGGTACTGAAGATATAATGCAGAGGTAGTTACTACGGCTATACAAAACAATTCGCTGATCACATATGTTTCACAAAGGAGTTGATATTATGTTGCTTGCTGTATATTGTAAGATGCATGAAATTCTGGAATGTGACCCCATTCTCTTTGCTTCTGCAGGTTCTCTGATAATGGGATAGGTCTGACTCTAGCAAGGTAACTTTGATTTTCTAATTATTCGGTGACGAGCTTACCCAATCAAATCATTTTGGGTTAAAAACCAATATGTGCAGGAACAATGCTTATCAATTTCCAATCCCAACAGATTCAAAAATCATGCTACTGATAAAAGTCATAGGCCTGGAATGTTAATGTTTCTGTTGCCACACATGCTGCCCAGCATTTCCAGTATTTTCAAGTTTCAGGTAGTCTTTGTTTGCAGTTGGTTTAGTGACAAGATTCCTGAGGATCATTCAATCCATTATAAAATCTTTCCTGCATATTTTTTCATCCCTTTTTAAAATGAAAAATTCTCGCAAGTATATGGCCTTGTTCAGGATGATACAAAGTGTTATAGTTATTCCGATGAAAAAGTTATTCTAAATGTGATTAATAATTTCCAATACAATGTTGAAAAGTGTACAGTGTAAGATGTTTAATATTCTAAATGAATTCTGTTTTATACAATTGTTAAACTGTATGCAAATCTGGCAAATTTTTTACATTTGTTGTAAAGGAAAATTAGGTAGAAAAATAATTATCCTAATTCCAACAATGTTTAAGAAGGAACTGCAGATGCTGGAAAACTGATGGTAGACAAAAATGCTGGAGAAACTCAGTGGGTGAGGCAGCATCTATGGAGCGAAGGAAATAGGCGACATTTCGGGTCGAGACCCTTCTTCAGACTGATCAGTCTGAAGAAGGGTCTTGACCCGAAATGTCGCCTATTTCCTTCACTCCACAGATGTTGCCTCACCTGCTGAGTTTCTCCAGCATTTTTGTCTACCTAATCCCAACAATAATCAGTTATGCCATGAAGTGCAATAAAATATAGAACAATTGAAAACATAACTAAATCTCTCAACGTGTAACTGGGTTTGACTTTGTCAATTTGGTTTAGCCTGCTTATTGGCCAAGGACAACACCGTATAAGTTCCCATAATGTTGTTGCCACCGCTTAGATCCTGCAATTGCTCTGCTTTTGTGCTCTGGTAGTTCCTCCAATTGCTTTTCTGCAACACATGTAACCTTCAAAGCATCCCTTGCTTAGAGAGACACAGTATCTATAAGCATAAACAAATAACTCATGAGAGAATATATTTAAGTGTGTTAGGAGAGTATTGTTGACCAATACCGCTGGGACAATGTACATGGTGACATCCAACTCTGCTTTAGTCTCATCTAATACATCATTGACAGTGCAGCAACCTCAACCTTGTGATGTTCATGGAATCAGAGTGGGCTGTTTATGTCCTCATGATAAACCTATCAATTCACATGTTTATCCTTGATTTTCTACCTCTGTGTTGCTATTCTGCGCTAGCCCCACATCCCATGGTTTATTTTAATATCTAAAGAGCTATTGATCTCTTCCTTGAACATACTTAGTGACTGGGAGACACAAGTTTGGAAGTTTGAGTTTAAAAAAAACAGTGCTGGATGAACTCAATGGGTCAGGCAGCATTGGAGGGAAGTGGACAGATAACATTTCAGGTAGGGACCATTCATGATGGAATGGGGGAGAAAATGGCATTGAAGAGGGTGTGATGGAGTGTAGTAAGAGGCAGAAACATGTTTGCTTTTGATTTGCTTTTTGTACGCATTAAATTAAATGTGGCTTGCAATTTGGTCTTCAGAAATTTGCAATGGTTGCAATTTTCAGTATTTTATGCAAAGTAACTAGTTTTAATGTACAGTATTAAATTTATGTGGAGATGCAGTTCCAGTTTCTCTTGACTACTTCAAAAAATAAATTATCTTCTAAGACAACGTGCAATTTAGTTCTTTCTTCAGATATACAAAGAATAATCTTCAAAGAATTGTGTACAAAGGATAACTAACTATCTCTACTTGATATCACTTTTTTGCTGAAAATTCACAATAGGACGGATTCTCAACGACTATTGTGGTTTTGTTTCCATAGTGATGGAACATTCCCAACTGATGAAGGCTCGAGCATGGAAGTGACAAGATCAGTTTTTGTTGGTGAAAGCATTAACGTGGGCTACAATGGCGGACAGAACAGATACTGGGGCAAGGGTGCATATGGAGAGTACAGAACATTGCCAAGAAACAGGTAGCACATATAAAGCAACATTATAAAGTGTATTGCATCAAACTGTTGCAGGAAGCTACAGGGCGAGCTAAATTTACGGGTTTTCTTGCTTTCCAGAACATTTCCCATCCGCGGATTCCAGATGTATGATGGTCCAGTCAGGTTGACACAGTGCACATTTAAGAAATACTTACCTAACCATGAAAGGTATAGTAGTGCACTTGGATTCTTTATGAGGAATCCCTGGCAAATCAGCCCCCAAAATAATATATCTCAAGTCAAGTTGGAGACTAGTGTAAGTTATGATAATTTTACTGTATACTTTACTATATTTTCTCAAACATCAGAAGAAATCATTCCTTGGTAGTGGAGTAAAAATAGTGACATTTTAGATTGTAAATAATGTTATTGTGAAAATATTTGGGTACAAGAGTAAAGATTGTTACAATTATGTTGAATTTCGTGAGACCAGGTCTGGAGTATTTAGTACAATTTGAGCTCCTTACTTGGTAATGGGTTGCTGTAGATAAAGTCCAGCGCATTTCACTCAACTAGTTCCTTGGATGGCAGTTTAGTTTATTTAGAGATACTGTGTAGAAACGGGCCTTTCCACTCACTGAGTCCACACAAGCCAGCTCTCTCCCTGTTCACTAGCACCATCCTATGCACCCAGGAATAATTTACAATTCTTATTTGAAGCCAATTAACCTACAAACCTAGTGTCTTTGGGTCTGCCATTTGGGGAGAGATCGAGTAGGTTGGGTCTTGGGGCAAGAGATCTGTTTCCCGTTGCTCTGAGAATTATATATTTATATATTGGCCTAGAATCATTATTACATCTTTTCTTTACTCCACTAATATTTGCATGGAAATAGGCTGTTTGGACCAATAGATCTACATTAATTCACCATTAAACCTTCAACTTAATGCTATCATAATGTTCCATTTTTCCCCACATGGAATCTATCTAGTTTTTATTCAATGCATTTCACCCCTCACCTCGGCATTCATAGCATGGTGAGCAGATACATTTCTTCTGAACTCAATAGTCCTTATTGGACTAATTGGTAATTTACATCATGTTTGTGCTCTCTCGTTTTGGTATCCACGAAATTGAAACAAAAGGCCAGAAATTCTACTGCTTAGTGCAATGTTTTTACCACTAATCATATTGCTGTGGTGATAATTATAGAGTGAAAATACACTTATGAAATGACGTGAGCCTTGAACGCTGGAGCAGATTTTTTGCACATTTACAGGAAAGGTCCAGACTGCATCCACAACTCCATCACCCCTTGTCCCTCCATCCCATAGCCACATTCAATGACATTATTTGGTCGAGAGGTGTCAAGGTTGTACATAATTGTACTTTTTCCAAGGAACTGATGCATTACAATGCTGAGAACTATGTTCTGCACTCTGTATCTTCCCCATTGCTCTATCTATTGTCCTCAAATTTAAGCTTACTTAATCTATGTGTGGTATATCTGATCTGTCTGGATAGTATGCATAATGAAGCATTTCACTGTACCTCAGTACATGTGACAATGATAAACCTAAACCTAAATTTAGTTTTTCAAGGTGCTTGAGGTTGAGGGAGTTTGCATTTGCAGCTGGTCTTTGGTGGCACAATTGTCAAGGGCTCCTCATATCTGCCCCTTTTGCTCATCCGTCACTTGAGCATAAATTTATTCTTACTACTAGATTAGTCTTACTGCTAGAAATCCCCAAGCTATGTCAGGAGAATGTGGTTGAAAATTCAAGCTGCTAGCTGGTCACTGGCAATACAAAGTTTGTGCAGAGGAGTATATTCTCAGTTTTATTGTGTAAAGGTATTGCATGCGTGTGTGAGGACATTGGTTCTACACTGCATTGAATGAAACCAGCAGACATTCACTGCAACCATTGTTTCAATGCGTGTTCCATGTACAGAATGATTTATTAGTTCCTCTGTGAATTTTGACCTCCAGAATGGCTTTTCTGTGTGGGGGGGAATGACTGAGGACAAGTTTCCTTTTCTGTATCTCTCCTAATTTATTTCCTTGCATTTTCCCCATCAGGCTAATCTTGAGGTATTTTTTGGCACGCCAGGGCAGTGGTTTGGCACCAACAGCCTTGATGGTGACCAGACTTCTATCTTCCATGATTTGGATGGTTCAGTGACTGGATTTCCTGATACATTTGTGGTCAGGGCTGATAACTACTTGGTCCGTCATCCAGGCTGCCTGAGTGTGCCAAGGTGGAATGGTGTAATCTGCACTGGCAAGTATGCACAGGTGAATTTTAGTTCCGCTAATAAAATAACTCGCAATTGTAGAATTTAACATATTTTGCCATTCAGAAGTTTTGTTTTACAGCCGGAATCCGTAATGAATATTCTCCTTTCTTTTCCACAGCTCTATGTTCAAGCATGGCATCCAGAGAACCCATCTCTCCTGATTGCAAAGGATTTGTACCCAAACCACCCACTGAAGCTGCAGGGTGTAAATCGTAGGGCACCCTATCAGCAGTACCAGCCTGTGGTCATGCTGGAACAAGCCTACACATTATCATGGAATGGCAGTACGCCCGAGCAGATTGTCCTCTACCCGATCAATTTTAACAGGTAAGGTAAAACCGTAGTGCTGGGAATGCTCAGCAGGTCAGGCAGTATCTGGAGAGAGAAATTTAATTAACTATTCAGGTTGAGTCCTATGCTGCTTTTCTTCTTTGTGTTCTGTTCACCCTGTGCTCAACACTCTATAATTTGGTTATGATTTATTCACAAAACAAATAAAAAATGCTTTCTGGGCTCTTTGTGGAAAATTGAAACTTGCTCTAATAAAGAAACCATTGGACATGTATAGTGAGTCTCTGCCCTCTCACCCATCTTCATCAATCCTGTGGTTTTCGCTGACTGGGCCTCCCTCCCTTACGGAATCAAGGGATGTGGGGGGAAAAAGCAGGAACAGGGTACTGATTCTCGATGATGAGCCATGATCATATTGAATGGCAGTGCTGGCTCGAAGGGCCGTATGGCCTACTCCTGCTCCTATTTTCCATGTTTCTAAACAAGTTGTTTATTCTAATAACGTAAAAGAAAATCCTTAGAATTCTCCTCGGGAGTAATTTGATTGACAAAATGTACTAGCATCAGTGTTTTTCCATTGTGGTTTTCAAATTTCCAGCTATTGAAGCTTTTTTTCATGGAATCACAATATTTACAAGAAGGGGAACATTCAACTGTTGAGTCATCGCTGGCTGTGTAAAAATAATCCAGCTAATCCCATTCCACTGCCCGCTTTCCAATCCTTTCCTTTCAGATACTTATCCAGCTCTCTTTGGCACACCACAATTGAATCTGCTGTCACCAATACCACATTGGTGTTTTGCAAACCCTAATTACTTAGTAGTTTGGAAAAGAAATATAAATTTCCTGGTGTCACTTTTATCTATTTTTTTGTCAATTCCTTCATTCTATGTTCCCGAGTACTTAACCACTCACCCATTGAGGGAGGTTCACACCAATGATAGACTGTCTGCCCCACTGAGTTACTCCAGCATTTTGTAATTTTCTTCAGTTTGTACCAGCATCTGCAGTTCCTTCTTTCACAGGTTCACACCAACCTCCATTGAAAGATCAGCTTCTCCAGACTATTCACGTAAACATAAAAACATAGAAAATAAGGGGGTGTATTGAGAAAATGACCTTCAAAATAGAGTCAGAGAGCAAAGAAGACATGATGAACCTTTTACAAACAAAATTGTCACAGCCTCTTATATTCCATAGCCTTCAAATTATCAAGCCTACTTTGTGGCACTTTAACTTGGCAATTTGGATTTCTGGCTTATGAGAGAGAAGAATTTTTGGAGGGAAAACGACAAATGAGGGCTTGTGTTGCCTTAGTCAAGGAACATCATAAGTATGGAGAAGTTGTATATTGTACTATCGCTATCCAATGAGGTGTCATTACTGCTTGTTATTAGGAAGAAAAAACGCAATTGTTTAACTTGCTCTTGAAACAAATTCAGAGGCATTCTTAGTTTTTTGACAAGTTGCAATACATCCATTTTACTTAACTAATTCCTTGTTCTTGTTGATATGCACATCAAATGTTAGGCTCAGTTGGGTTCAAGATCAGGTGCTGTACGATGATGCTGAATGCCATCTACAAGTCGTAGCTTTCACCTCGGAATCAGAATGCTGTGAATGTTAATCTCGCTGAAGAGAATTTGTTGAATGTCATTAGTTTAGTACAGAGGTACAGCGTGGAAACAGGCCCTTCGGCCCACTGGGTCTGCGCTGACTAAAGATCGCCCGTGTACTAGTTCTATCCTATACATTAGGGACAATTTACAGAAGCCAATTAACCTCCAAACCTACATATCTTTGTAATATGGGAGGAAACCGGAGCACCCATAGAAAACCCATGCAGTCACCTGCAATCTCTGTGCAAACAGAACCTGTAGTCAGGATTCAACCCGGGCCTCTGGCGCTGTTAGACAGCAACTCTACCACTGCATCACTCTGTCATCCCAATCCTTCAATGACATTTCAGTGCACAATGGAAAGGATGCTGCTTTGTTAGAGATGCTGCAATTCAAAACCAGTTGGAAAAACTAAGCCTCTGATTGAATAATAAAGATCTTGGAGGAGGCTTGGCAGGCCTGTAAATCTGTCCATTTCATCCATTTTGGGTGGGATTGCAGGGGTGGGTAGTGAGGAATGGTGGTCTGCCTGTCCCCTTGCAAGCCACCCTCACCCCTACCCCACCCCTACCGGCCACTGGGTGCAAATGTTGGTTGGCGTTGAGAGACCGTGACAAAATAGCTGTCAGGAAAGTAGAGGTAGCACAGTAATCATGGAAGTCTTTAGCCTACGGGTATACTGGACAAATTATACTTACTGTAATATAGCAGAAGATACATTTATGGAATGTATCTGGGATGCTCTTCTAAATCAATATGTTGAGGAACCAGCAGGGTATGGGCTATTTTGAATCTTGTTTTGTGAAATTAGAGAAGGTTTATTGATCCATTTGTCAAGAGAACATTAGAGAGAAGGGACCATAATATGAAGGCGTTTGAGATTGAACTGCATCACTTTAAACCCAAAGTGAAGTTGATTTCTTAATTTTAAGTAATGAAGGTATAATTGGTGATTTGGCTGTGGTTGATTGGAAGAACACGTCGCAAACTACTGTCAGGACCCGGCATTGGTTAGAAGAAAATGTTTAAAGAAAAAAATACAGAAGCTGCTGAAACAAATTTCTTAAGTCATAAAATCCAAGAAGGAAATGTGATTCATCTATGGCAGGCAAGAGAAATTAAAGATGGTATTAAGTTCATGTCATAGTAGCAGAATTAGGTCATTCGGCCCATTGCATCTATTTCACTATTCAATCATAGCTGATCTATCTTTCCCTCTCAACCCCATTCTTTTGCCTTCTCCCCATAACCCTTGATACCCTCACTAATCAAGAATCTGTTCATCTCCGCCTTAGAAATACCCAGTAGGTTTGGATTTCTACCTTATGGGAGAAAACATTTTGGAGGGAAAATGACACATGAGGGGTTGTTAATTGGAATGGTGTATAAACAAACCCATAGAATTCTCCTCACGAGTAATTTAACAAACAAAATGTACTATCGTCAGTGTTTTTCCAGTGCGGTTATCAGATTTCCGGCTCTTGAAGGTTTTTTCATGGAATCACAATGATTACAGAAGGAGAACGTTCATCTGTTGAGTCATTGCTGGCTCAATGCCAGAATAATCCACCATTTGTGGAAAGAGAAACAGATTTAACGTTTCAGGTCATGCACCCTTCAGCAGAACTGGGTATAAGAAACACAATGAGTAATTTTAAGTATCAGAGAAGTGACAGGTGGAAGGGAGAGAGCAAAAGAGAATATCAATGAAACCAGGTCAAATGGGGGCAGATATAGGGTAAATATGCTTAACTGCTAATGTTATTTGTTATTTATAGTAGAGTCATAAAGCTGTGATGAACAATATAACTATCTTTGATGTTGGAGTCAACAGCAAACTATGTGCAGTCTCATTATCAGCCCACACGTCAATGCTTCCTGCGTTTCTAAGTTTGTCCCACTTGCTATTATGATATGTGGTCGATTCCTTTATTATTTAATCCACATTTGGTGCTCAGTATCCACAATAATTGTTCTTGAGATCTTAATTTTCTTGAGATATTAACATGAGCAACATAAAACAGTCCAAGGACTTTGTTAACCCAACACCACCAAAGTCCCAATTATGCTGGACTATCAAAGTTTCACTGCAGATTGGTTTGCCCGAATATAAATTCATAAGTCATAGGAGCATAATTAGGCCATTCGGCCCATCGAGTCTACTCCGTGATTCAATCATGGCCTTTTCCCCATGACATGATAACTGTGCATTAGGAATGGATGACACTGCATTGCTCAACTGGGATTGTTCCCATCTTTACTCTCCATTCCCTTTGTGTGTGTGGGTGGGGGGGGGGGGGGTAATTTACCATCAAAAGCTCTCCTTATAGCATAGATCAATGAAATGAGTCCTACCCTGAGTGATGGAAATCATGGATAAAACAGAGAGTAGCAACAATTTATCAGAAAATATATCTGTTTTAAATGTTAACGAGGACAATAATTAATGTGGACAATAATTAATGTGGACAATGATTAATAATTGTAATGTGGAGGTGCTAACTTCAATGTGTTATATTACATTATAGAGGAGACTGGATCCAAGTCGGCCTTTGTTATCCCAGAGGAACAGTTTTTAAAGTCATGTCCGATATAAACCAACGAACAAGTGGAAGAGTGCACAGTGTGAAACAGTACAAAGCAGCATCGTCTTTAAGCATTCTTCAAAAAAACCCAAGCAAGAGCCTGTACTTTTTTGACATTGATTCTGGGTAGGTACATACCTTGTTGCATGAGTGGTAATTTTAACCAAAGTAGGTGATGCTGGGTCAGTTGATATTAATGTATCTCTCCCACTAAGTGCTTTAAAGAGGTTAGCCCGTTTTCCTATTTCACACCATTGCTCAATGTACCCGCTGCAGTTGGTCAGAGAGCTTCCATCTCCATGTCTTCCATTTAATGATCTACTCTTCAGGAGTTATAATAAATTGGATACATTTGTTAATCTACTTAATTGCATTTAACCTTTACTGGCACCATTCCCGTACTCAATTAGAATAGAAAGATTCCAAGTAATCAATGCTTCCATTTACTTCACTGCTGCTTCAGATTTTCATTCATTCTCATGTTCTTGCTCTGCCCCACGCTGCCGTCTTCCGCACTCTCTCCTTTGCTCTCTACCTCCTCTTCGCCCTTTCTTTATCTTCTGTTTCATTGTATGTTTACATGTCCCAAGTTGGCCCTTGTATATTAAAATAGACTGAACACTTTTAAAGAGGCAGCCAGTTTTCACTCCATTCTAACGGACTTCCTCTGATACCATAGCTGTTAGTTAATGCACCACCTTCTTTATGGACAGCTGTCCCTCTATCCCTGCCTGTTACACCCTTAAAATAATAGAGCAAATTTGTTAAACATGATTAGCCTTTCTTAATTCTATGTTGACCAGGTTTATTTGTATTTAGTTTTTCTAATGATTAGCTGTTTCTTCTTTGATTATTAACTCTAGCATCTTGCCAATAATACTTGTTAAACCAATTGGCCTGTTGTCCCCTTCCTTTTGCCGCTCTCCGTTTTTGATCAAGGGAGTTACATTGGCTGTTTCCCACACTTCTAGTAACCTGCCGGAGTCAACAAATTATGAAAAATGTAACCGGAGGAACAACTTATTTTAAAACCCTATTATGCAGTCCTAAAACATTGTCCATTCTTAAACACCCGGGTTATCCAAATCCTTTCTCCTTTGTAATTGGGATTTTTGTCAATGCTGACATGATATTTGAGATTATCCCATTGGGTTTTTCACAAGGTCTTCCACGGTGAGGTATGATGCAAAAATTAATTCAACGTGTCTTTGCCATTATTCATTCACCAGCCATGTTTTCTGGAGGCTCTGCATTCATCCCAGGTGCACTGTTCCTTTTTATATCTCCAAAGTAACGTTCACTGTTTGTTCTTGTACTACATACAATGTGAATCAAATGAGGGCTCAAATAAAATGAAAGGAAGAAAGAGATTTATAATTGTGGAGGTCTCTGTGGTATCTCAATAGCGTCTGGATTAACTTGCCAGAGTAATTGTCTTAATTCATCATTAAACAGACTGTGGTAGTATACATTCACATTTGACACTTTACCCTTAGTGTTGTAAATTTAGACTGAGCAACAGCTCTCTGTCAGTTCAAGATCACATTTATTGTCACATGCACCAATTAAGTTATGACAAAATTCTCTGGATGTTTGGAAGCTTTTTATTGACAAACTTTTTTTTAGGCAGGTTTGCATATCATGTTTTGCAGGCTCATTTAGCTGCATTATCAACAGGTCCAGACACATACCTATTGTGTAAACCATGGCTTGCAAAAGGCCCATAAACTGCATCTAAAGTTTAAAATTAGGATTTTGACAAGAATAAATTGTTTCTTAATAAAATAAAGTGCCCACTGTCTCGGCGAGCTTCCACTTTTATTGTTGCAAACTTGTAGTGTCAGATATTTCCACAACTTTAGGTTAGATATTTTTTCATTTGTGATATGTACGGTGTCTGCTGGACAGTACACTACATTGTACGAATAGTAAATGGGCAATTTGCAGAAAACAAGTTTGCAGCACAGCAATGTGGCATTGCTTTCCTCAAACACTGTTTGAAGGATGTATATTGGCCAGGTAATGAAATTGGTAACAAGTCTCTTGGGACTCTGGAAAGTCCTACTGATGAAAATGGAGCTAACATATTTTTCTTTGATTTGGATTATGAGCCTTCCATTAAAGCTGAAGGTCCCTGAAAATAGTTTTTCTTCCTTTTACCTCTAAAGTTGAGAAAACTGGTGTTATTTGGGCAGCTGTCAAGAACCACTGTAAAAAAATTCGACCCAATAATTTTTCTCTGAACTTGAACCCTATTGAACCTGTTTAATGCATAAGTGCCAATAGTACAGTTCATAAGGTTCATTTCATCACCACCCTTCTACCCCCCTGTATCTCCCAACTCCTCTCCTGCATCTCACACCCCCTACTCTAATTATCATGTTGTATGATTCGCAATCTGACGTTTGCTGGGTACAGTATATGCCAATGTTCATTGTTCACTTCAATTTCCTTCGTTCCTGATAGGATTCTTTTTATTATCCTCCAAGCAAAACAAGCACGCAAAGGTCACAGTTACTGCTCCAAGCATGGGTGTGAGCGAGTGAGGATCTTGGCACACATCAACACCTGGGAAACCAGCTCCTGCTTGCAAACTGGTTATTCAAATAAAGACACAAGTGTGCAGGGCCACCTCATGTCTCTAACTGGGCGTGTCGCTGCTTCCTGCAGTCAGTGTGGCGCACCACAGGTATGCTCTCATAAGATCACGTGATAGGAGCAGATTTAGACCATTCAGCCCATCAACTCTACTCTGCCATTCAACCATGGCTGATCTATCTTTCCCTCTTAACCCCATTCTCCTGTCTTCTCTCCATAATCCCTTACACCTGTACTAATCAACAATCTTTCTATCTCTGCCTTAAAAAATATCCATTGACTTGGCCTCCACAGCCTTCCATGGCAATTAATCCTACAGATTCACCACCTTCTGAATCTCAGCTCTTTCCTAAAGAAACGTCCTTTAATTCTGAGGCTATGACCTCTGGTCCTACTCTCTCACTAGTGGAAACATCCTCTCCACATCCACTCTATCCGGGCCTTTCACTATTCGATAAGTTTCAATGAGGAGCCCCCTCATCCTTCTAAACTCCAACGAGTAGAGGTCCAGTGCCATCAAACACTCTCTACATTGAGTGTGCTTAACATGAGATACAGAGAGGTAAGATAAATGGGCGGTTTCTTGCTCCTGTGCTAGGACACTGAAGTTGACAAAGTCATTGAATCATAGAGAAGCTGTAGTACAAATTGAACTAAATAGTACCAGCGTTTAACCAATTAAGTTGCAAGGACAGCTGGCATAGATTCACTCTTGGCTGTGGAAGCTTTAATGAATCCTCATTAAATTGTAATGGGATTTAATAGGAATGATACAGAGAAATAATTCCTGTGCTTCAGTCATCTCAAAGAAGGAAGCACAACCTTACGCTTGGGTGACACAGCCGCGCAGCTGATAGACCCGTTGCCTCACAGCACCAGAGACCCAGGTTTGATCCTGACCTCACGAGCTGTCTGTGTGGAGTTTGCATGTTCTCCCTGTGACCACATGAGATTCCTTAGTCTAGGTGCTCTGTTTCTTCCCACCAAAGACATGTAGGTTAATTGACCTCTGTATAAAATTGCCCCTAAAGAGTAGGGAATGATTGAGAATGTTGGTTAACATAGCACTGGCGTGCTTGGGTGATTGTTGGTTAGCATAGACTCGGTGGGCCAAAGGACCTGTTTCCATGCTATATCTCTACATTAAATCAAATTAGATCTTGCCGGAGTGTAATCATGAAGCACCTCTTACTTCCCACAAAGTAATTGTGATTGTAATCAATTTATTAGCCAAGTATGTAAAAACATACAAGGAATTTGATTTGCCACACAGTCATACCAAAAAGGCAACAAGACACGCAACTACATAAAAATTAACATAAACATCCACCACAGCGCACTGTGATGGAAGACACTAATGTATTATCTTCTTTCCTCCTTTGACTGCATCGACTGCCGATAGTTCGATTGAGGTCGGGGCAGTTGAACTATCGGCAGCCGGAGCGGTCGAAGCCCCCGCGGTTGGAGCTCCCAAAATCAATCCCTAACAAAGGGATCGCAAGTTCCACGATGTTAAATCTGCAGTGCGGACGGAGATATGATACGGAAAAGTTGCATCTCCATCGAGGAAAGAGATAATAAAAAGTTTCCCCCACCGCTGACATAATACAAAAGTAAAGATACAATAAAACATACATTTCACAACAGACTTAAAACAACAAAAGAAGAAAAGGACGAGACAGACTGTTGGCGAGGCTGCCGTCGTACGGCGCCACACGCTGGAAATCTCTCTCCAAAAACTGTGGGTTAATCACAGTGTTGATTAACCCATTGAAACCGAGGTTGCCGTTGGATTAGTGAAATGAAGTAGCACGGGTTGATGGACTTTAGATGTCAGTCAACCATGATCAAACAATGGAGCAGAAACAAGGATGGCCTTTGTCTGCTCATGTGTTTGTGCAGGCAGTGGAAAATTGGATAGCGAGGAATGCAAATCCATGCAGGACCTGCCCTGGTTTTCCATACTTGAGGAAATTAAATGTTCTCGCTTATTCTGCGATTCCTATTCCTAATGCATTTTAAAACCAAATTACATGCTTTGTTTTAATTCTGTTTTCCAGTCCTTCATTTTAAAGCCCTTTCTCTTCCTTGTTCACCCAGGTGATCTGTTTCACAATAACTTTTTTAAGTGATTATTTGCTCCAGTTACCTTGCCTTTGTTTAATCCCTGCAAACCCCATTCTCCAAAGAAACCAAACAAGATATTTTCCTGCATAATGACTCTATTGTGTGATTTTAATGTGAGTTGGCACCAGAGATTCTCTCTAAACAAATTTAAAATTCAATCAGTGTTACCTTTTTTTTTTTAATTTGTTGAGGTGCCAGTAATCATTTTATAAGGTGCCTATGTTTTTGCTTGTTTCCTGGTGACGGGTTGAGAGACAAAGTGTTATTAATGACATTGGATGTTAAATGTAATTATATTTATATCTACTGTATACCAGGTAGCAATCACCAGCGATCCACACACAACTTACATCAGAGTTCAGATACAATCCCAGAGCAGAAGAGACCTACAAAATGGCCATGAATTTGCATTCATTAAGGTAACAGTGATAAATTGATTATTTCTGAAGTTCTCTGTTTTATCCTATAATGATAAAGCATGTTTTGACTTGATAGTTTTAATATTATTTAATTCAATATCTTGGTAAGCCACTAACCACGTTTATATTATTAAAGTACTGCTTTTTGTTTATAATTCTGATTTTTTTTTTTTTTTCATTTTGGAGAAAATGTCATTAACTCCAATTTGAAATTGCACAGACCCTGGGCTTGAACATTAATTTTGTTTTATGCTGGGGAATTATGATACCAGCCAAACAACCCATAGCTCCTAAATTTGAATCCTTTCAATGGTTGTTGCTGCTTTCATTGTCACATGTGCGAAGTACAAACGCTGAGTGAAATTCTTTTCTTACAACCTGATTAGCAAATTTGTACAGAAACAGTCTACTGATCCCACATGCAAGTGGTGCCATTTTCAGAGTCCACTCCATGTTCGAGGTATCTCACTATATATGGATCATAATATACAAATATATCTTATGGATCATAATATACAAATATATCTTATGGATCATAATATACAAATATCTCACTATAGTAACCAATGAAACTTTTGATTTAAAGTTTTTTGACCAATGACTGAGTTGGATTTCCAAACCTATTGAAAATAGCAATCTTGTGTTATCAGTGCAGAATTTATTTGGATTTTGTTAAATCTGTTTCAAAAGTTGAGCATTGGATTTCTTGCAGGCAAAATTAAGTGTTGTCATTCTGTTCCTGTAGGTGAATGATGAAGTTTTGCTCTTTGAGAAGCTGGGGTTGCTTGTTATCACAATAGATGCATGCTCTGGAGAGATATTGGGCAGACAGCACTTTGACACAGCCCAACCACTGCCAATGGCTGACTCTATAGCTAATTACATCCAAGCAATTATTCCAGAAAGGTGAGCAGATGGTCAATTATCTATTTTTCATAAAATGTCGACTGTCAATGTGAAAGCAGCTGTGAAAATGTGGATAGAACAATAGTCACCGTCTTCCAAGACTGGGAATGAGAATGGCTACACAGCATGAAGATAACCATCTATAGTCCAGAGCAGTTCAAGTTTGTGAAGAGCCAACTTGAAGATAAATTGTATAACCTTCTATACACATAATTTAACTGAACTGGGACAGGATCATAATATACAAGACCTCCAAAATGGTTCATTTTACAAGTCAATTATCTGATTTTTTTACCATTCATTCTAAATCTTCCCATTACCTATGTTCAGATATGTTTGTTCTTTATATTCTTCTATTCTGAAATTTGTTATATTATTCAGACTTCTTTTATTAAGTTTTCTTATTGGTTTATTTAGCTTTTTTTCCCTGTGAGTACAGGAAGGATACACGTAAACAACTAGTTATCTGATGACTATATTTCCTGTTGAAGATCTGTATTTCTGCACTTTCTTCTCTGATATCTTCTGAATCTTGCTCATGAAGGAACGTGTGGCTTTCAGGACTGTGTCTCCATTCTCTACCTCTTGTTTGTCATGATGTGGTATGTCGTATCAGCACCAATGTGCGGCATGATATATTTTGCCAAGGTCCACATTATTCATAACATTGCCAAACAGGAGATCCATATGTTGCCAATAGGAGATACTGTATATGACTTACTTGGGGACTGAGCTATTTCTTTAGCCATGCTGACTTACGGGCATTAACCATTTTGGAAAGAATGTCTTCTAACTGATTTAACAATTAACTTTGCTCATCCTTGTTATTAGTTTCTTTTTTTGTTCTGTTTCCTTTGCAGATCAATTACCCTGGTCTGTTCAAGGGGAGATTTCGCCTGGCCACTAAACCGTGTCTCTTCAGCTTTTCTCAGGATAGGTGCTGCAAAGCCCATTAAATTTTTCATGGAAGGTGATTTTTTTAGTTTGTGCTGGTTCTCCATTTTAAGAAAAAAAAGTAATATTGATGATAAATAATCTTATTCATTACCGTGTCATGGGAATGTATTGATAACAATATTGTTGAAATATCGTATGTCATAATGGGTAGTAGAACTTAAAATGTTATCGTTCAAGAACTGATGATGAAGATCCTAGCTTTTATAAGAGGTAAATAAAAATGCTGGAGAAACTCAGCGGGTGCGGACAGCATCTATGGAGCGAAGGAAAGGGGCAACGTTTCAGGCCGAAATCCTTCTTTTATAAACCCCCCCCTCACATGTTCCTTCTTTAGTCAGAGGGTGGTGAATCTGTGGAATTCTTTGCCACAGAAGGCTGTGGAGGCAAAGTCAGTGGATATATTTAAGGCAGAGATGAATAGATTCTTGATTAGTACGGGTGTCGGGGGTTATGGGGAGAAGGCAGGAGAACGGGGTTAAGAGGGAGAGATAGATCAGCCATGATTGAATGGCGGAGTAGACTTGATGGGCCGAATGGCCTAATTCTACCCATATCACTTATGATCTTATGATAATAATACTCACTACATTGTCTGAAAAGTCACATTGGAAGTTGTGAATTTAGTGCATTAAATTAACATTAACTCCGGAAATCTGCTCTTATTGCTAAGAACCAGAACTGAGGAAGTCATCGCTCTTGTTCCCATCGTATTGGAAATTTTACAGCAGAAAGGAGATTACATTCTATTGCATTAAGGCAGTGTTTGTCCAGAGGTATTGGCAAATTTCAGAATCATTCAAAAAGTTTTAACTTCTGTTAACATTTTAACATGAATATCACTTAATGTGGATTCATCTTAGCTGATGATTTTATGCTTTCTGCGGGAACAAAACAAATGACATGCCAAGAAGTTAATCTGGCATATGTAAATTATAAAAGGCTGCAATTAGTTACCAGTTTTGAATTCATTTTTGCTTGTTAATATGTTGGCATAGGTGCTTTCCCAATTCTCGGAAAGAAAAACTAACTGACTTTGCCAAACTGAGGAATACCAAGCAAGGAGGATTGCAAAAGAGTATTTCACCATGTCATCGGAGATGTCCTCATTCTTTAGGAAACGGGAGTTCCCCATTTCCATTATAGATGAGGCTCTCATTAGGGACGCCTCGATATCCTGCAGCTCCGCTCTTACTCCCCCTCCGGCCATTTGTAACAAGGACAGAGTCCCCCTTGTCCTCACCTTCCACCCCATCAGCCGTCGCATACAGCAAATAACCCTCCAATATTTTGGCCACCTCCAACTTGATCCCACTATTAGCCACATCTTCCCATCTCCACCCCTTTCTGCTTTCCGCAGAGACCGTTCCCTCCACAACTCCCTGGTCAAATCGTCCCTTCCCACCCAAACCACCCCCTCCCCAGGTACTTTCCCCTGCAACCGTAGGCGATGCAACACCTGTCCCTTTACCTCCCCCCTCGACTCCATCCAAGGACCCAAACAGTCTTTTCAGGTGAGGCAGAGGTTCACTTGCACCTACTCCAACCACATCTACTGTATCCACTGTTCCAGGTGTCAACTCCTGAACAGCGGCGAGACCAAGCGTAAACTCGCGATCATTTTGTTGAACACGTCCGCTCAGTCCGCCTTAACCTATCTGATCTCCCGGTTGCTCACCACTTTAACTCCCATTCCCATTCCCAATCTGACCTTTCTGTCCTGGGCCTCCTCCATTGTCAGAGTGAGGCCCAGCACAAATTGAAGGAACAGCACCTCATATTTTACTTGGGTAGATTACACCCCAGCGGTATGAACATTGACTTCAAATAGCACTTGCTTTCCCTCTCTCTCCATCCCTCCCCCTTCCCAGTTCTCCAACCTGTCCTACCGTCTCCGACTACATTCTATCCCTGTCCTGCCCACTCCCCTGACATCAGACTGAAGAAGGGTCTCGACCCGAAACGTCACCCATTCCTTCTCTCCAACGATGCTGCCTGTCCCGCTGAGTTACTCCAGCATTTTGTGTCTACCAAAGAGTATTGCACGTTGGCTTAAAACAATAGATAGAAAATGGTTAAGCAGATACGATTCCAGGACTGCAGTCTGGACTATAGGTCCTCCACACTCAGTATGCTGCACTTGTCAACATTTGCTTACCAATTACATTCCAGTACAATACTGATGGAGGCCGGCTAATTCAATATTTTTCATTTGTTTAAAATCAAATCTTTAAACGGTCTGTTACTACCATAAATTGATCATTTACCAGTTATAATCACCCATCAGCTCGTGTTTTTGGATGGGCTCCAATCACTGTATCGAGGGATGACATTTGGAAGCACGTCAGACCAATTAATATCAACCATTGGCTGTGTGTAGGAGAACGAAAATCTGTAATCTTATAAGAGACCAGTTGGATGCTGTGAAGAGGGGAATAAATGTTTTATTCTGTCGAAGCATATAACCTCGCTCTTTTGCTCACTCTTCTGAAATCTCCTCTGCTGCTCAATATAGACATTTAACAATCCAAAGGTATTTGGGTAAAAGATTTATAATGCATTCCATGAGCCAGTAAATTGTTCCCTTTTGCCTTCTTCTTAAACTTAAAGCTTTGTTCATAGATTTTTAGTTTATATATATATTTTTAATATTACCCTGTACGGTATTTTTTTTTTAAACAAGTAAGATTTACAAATACTGAACACTACATTTGTTTAAGTATATAGCTGATATCTGAATATGGAAAGACCGAAATTAACAATAAATTGTTCCTTTCTGATTTTAGGAAGTTTTGCTATGTTAGGATTCAAGGGCCAGCTGACACCAGCATGGATTAAAATTATAAGCCACAGTGTTGGGCAGCTGGCTGCCTCCGTGCAGCAGTATGTTCCATTGAAACTACACGAATACGGCTGTCCTGGAAAACTGAAGGAAAATCGGAAAGATTTAAAGTTGTTTCAAGACTTAATGTCTCCATTATAATTTATAACTAATGATTAGAAAGGGAGAGAATTTGTTGACATACTGACAATTTTTGTATCAGTTAATAAATATTATGTACATGAGCAGTGAGTAAATGGTTTTACTTAAAGGTAAATTAATTTGATGTAATATAACTGTGGAGATGAGCATACAATATTTTTGTTATTCATAGTTTTATTTTGTTGGTCATATGGAAAGCGATTTGTCATTCTAAGGGATGAACAGTTTCCATAAAATGGACAAATGCAGTTCTGGTGATATACAAACAAAAGTAGATGTATTCATGTGCTTGTTGATCTTTGGGGACATGATGTACTTTCTAGCGTTCAACTACAAAATGCTCAGTTTTACGCTTTGTTTTTAACCCCAAGTATGTGGGAATAAATCTTGAATTGTTCACGAGAGTGGTGGTAATTATGAAAAGTAGAACTGTTCATATATCACAAAACCTGTAAGTGGTACCCTCAACCCCAGTGGTTTATAATATTGAAATCCTGTTGGCATTCATGACATCTGATGTAAAATGAATGAAGTATGCATGCAACTAATTTATGGTATAGATCTTTTCAGATTTGCATTAAGTATGGTTCCTGCAAACAGAACTTCCTAAAGATTCATTTGAAAACTAGCTGGGTTTACAGTGATGAGATATAAAGATTGGGTGTAGTGTATGGAATTTCAATGCAGAACCAATACAACCCGAGTATATGCAGCATGAATGTTACCATTAGCATTTTGTATATGAAGAGTTTTCTGCTTCCAGTCACCCTTCAGATTTGCATCTTTGGATGTTGTAGATGATCCAGTTATCATTAAAGCTGTGTATTGAACACTGAACTCATATTTAAAGCTGAAATACATTTATATGAATGACATAAATCAAATTATGTGTTGAGTTAAATCTGTAGCTTGCCTCAGTAGAAACTAATTGTGTACCAGATTTATTTTCAGAAAAGAAGCTTGGTTCCTAATTTTTGCTCACTGTTCGGTTTTACTGAGTTACTCCAGCACTTTATGTCTTTATTTACTTCCCTTACTCTTGTACCCAATCCCAACCAAACGAGGGCAAGCAAAACATATGCTTCTTTACCACTCCTTTTATTTAGGCTGCCATTTTCAGGGAGCTATGGACTTGAACCCTAAGGTGCTACTGTAGCACCTCATAGAATCATGGAGTGAAACAGCATGAAAAAGGCCATTCAGCCCACGGAGTCTGCACCAACCAACAACCACCCGTTGTCACCAATTCTAAATTAATCCCATTTATCATTCTCCCCTCCTTCTCATCAACTCCTCTCAAGTTTCCACCATTTACCAATGCGCATTTACCCTAGAAACCCGCACATCTTTGAGCCGTGGTTCCAATCAGGTCCCAGCGACTTACTTAATGCTCAAAGTAGCAACCTGAGAACAAGAGGTTACCAAGCACACTGACGTTTTAAACATTGCAGGCAATAATTTCCATAGGCTTAACAAAGGGAATTCCCCCCCCCCCCCCCCCCCCCCCCCCCCCCCCCCCCCCCCCCCCCCCCCACCCCCCAAGTTTATACAAAATGACACTGTCAGAAAATGTGTTAGATTTATTGGTGTTTGGTTGAGATTGAAGCTGAACGCTCCAATTGTGCTTTTGGGAACCACCATAATATATAAACAAAAATCCTAAGCCTTTAAGATCTGTAAATATTTGTGTGCAAAAGTTTCATCATTCCTAACCGTCATGGCTGCCAATATGGAGTTTGTACATTCTCCATGGCTGCATGGCTTTCCCCAAAAGTGCTCCAGCTTTCTCCAGTCATCACAAAGATATGTGTGTTGGCCGGTTAATTGACCACTGTGAATAGTTCCTGGTGCTTAAGTATACCAATGTGTGTAAGTTGTGTGAAGAGAATATAAATGGGATCCGTGCAGGACTGGTGTAAGTGAGTGATTGTTTGCCAACCTGGACTTGATGGTGCTGAAGAGCCAATTTCCATGCTGTGTTTGTGACTCCAATTTTAGAGGCTGAAAACTATAATGATAATTAACCTTGGGCAAGAGAAAAACGAAGTGATACATTCTTTAGAAAATCTATTGGAGTTCAACAAGCAGTTATAGATACCATTGGCCAGATTCATTGCAACTTGGAAGTTGATCTGAAGTGTAGTATGGAGTCTGTTAAGGACCTCATAAAAATCTGTTAATGTGAGTTCACGGACTAACAGCATCCCTATATCTTATAAACCAAGTTTCAAGTTGAATACTTTCATATTGTACAATGAAATTTAGATTCTTCCAATGCCTACAAAATGATCATTTTTACTGTGACAATTTTCTACCATTTGTATAATTTTAGGGATCTTTCCTGAAGTATATACCAAATAGTTTTAGAATTTAATTTTTGAACAAAAGAATTGATGCTTACTACACTGCTGATAATTTCTGTAACAAATGTCCATTCTCTGACTTGAGATGTTCCTTCAGATAAAATGAAAATCCTGGCCTTGCCTGCCTGCTCTCCCTCCCCCCCCCTCCCGCTCCCCATTCAACCACCAACATGAATTTAAGATTTTCATCCCAGTGTTTTCATCCATTCATGCCTCTGCCTCTGCCTCCGCCTCCCTCCCCCCCCTTCCCCAAGGGACCCCAAGCATTCCCTTCTTTGAGCTCCCTCAACCCACCAACATTTCCATCTTCCTGCCTTCCATTTAAAACTTGGCCCTGCTGAAGCTCTTGGTCACCTTTCCTAATGTTCCCCTCATTAGCTAAGTATCCACTTTCCATTTTTATTGCTCTGAAGTACTTAAAGGGACCGGTACATTATATATTTTAAGATTCTTGGTTAAAATTTCTGCTTTTCATGAATCTAATGCAAATTTAACTCAAAGTTGTCATAGTGTTTCGGGAGATTTGCCCAAGTTTGGTGCTGAATGTAAAATCTGCAATAGCCGGCAGCACTTTAGAAAGTGTTTAAGATTTACTTTAAACATATCTGCTAATATATTTGAGATTGGTAACTGTGCACTTGCAAATATACTTATTATCAAGCTATCTGTATCAATGTCTGGTCCATCACCTGCCAATAACAATGTTAAGTAAATGGAAATCATTTTATACTATGCATGACTACTCATTGTTTCCTTTATACGTTTAATATTTTTTTAAAAACGTCTAATAGTGTCAAAGTTATTAGCATCCAAAATTGAAATGTTTCTTATGGATGGAGCGGTGAAGCTGGAAATATTCACTGTGGTACAAATAAGGTTATGACGAAGCTTGAAAGAAGTGTTTAGAATTATAAAATTAGTTGAATGATTAAGCAGAGCGGAATATAAATTGTGGCGACTGGCATAAGAACCAAAACTATCATGTGGGGCAATCTTTTTACTAAGCAAATGGTTAGGGTGTGGAAGAGGAAAATCTCCTTGCACAAATTATAAGTTTGATTTAAAACCCACAGATCTGAAACATTAACTCTGTTTCTGTCTTCACAGATGCTGCCCGACCTGCTAAGTTTTTACAGCACATTTGTATTTCAGATTTCCAGCATCAGCAGTTTTTAACTTTCCAATTGTGAAATACCCATTGAGCTCACTTCAGCAATATTATGTACAGGTCTGGTCTCCTAACCTTAGGAAGAATAGAAAGTGCAGCAAAAGGTTCACCCGAACTAAGTCCAGGGCAGGTCCTAAATCTTCCAGTTTAGAAAAGTAAATGGCGTTTTCCAACACAAAAACAATATTTTTGGCCCACAATGTCCAGTATGCCATTTTAATGGCAAGTTATTTATTCCAGGTAATTTCATTAAATTGTACACATTTTTTATGGGGCTTAAGCTAAAAACAAACTGTTGGAGGATCTCAGCTGGTCCGGCAGCCTCTGTAGAGGGAATTAACTTTTATGGGATTTAATCAGCGAGATTGAGGGTCATATTTTCCTTTGCTAGGGTGGGGGTTTCAAACTGAAGAGCTAGCCATTCAGGACAACGATGAGAAGACATTTGGAAATCACAGAATTGCAGATGCAGTAATCTGAAACTATTATCTAGGAATTCTGAGACAGACCCTTATGAGAAACATTCATCACAATTTCTCATTCCACATAAGTTAAGTTCTTCAAGCAATCTTTGTTTGTGCTATGAGAAGAAATGTCGTCATTAGGAGAATAGTGAATTCTATAACAAAAAGGACCACAGGGTCTCAGTCACTGGATATGTCCAAGACCAACACATTTTTGAATGTGAAGGGAATCAGGAAATGTGGGGTTAGTTAGTGCAAAAATGTGGTGGTAAAGTAAAAGAGTGGCCATGATCTCGCTGAGTTTAGTTTACTTTTTTATTGTCACATGTACAGAGGTACACTGTACAATGAAAAGCTTTTTGTCGCATTCTATCCAGTCAGCGAAAAGACCATTTGTAACTATACACAGCCGTCCACAGTGTACAGTTACAGAAAATAAGATATAAAGTACGAGGGTATCAAAGAAGGAAAAGAATGGCCTACTCTTGCTATCTATGTGCTTATGGAATTCACTGCCCTTGATAGTCATGGAGGTAGATTCAATTGAGAGTGGGGCAAGGAATGGAAAGGAAAGTATTTTAAAGGCTTTGTGGAGAAAGTGGAGTCTTGGAAGCACTTGGATTGCAGTCAATAGTGTAAATGACCACCTAGCGTGCTGTGCCATTGCCATTCTGAGAACCAGGTTCTTATTGAAAGATTTAAAGGGGCCAAACCAGTCACCATACTCAATGTCACCTGCAGTCCACTGAAGGCACCCCGATCACGGGGGATCGCAGCTCAGTTTCTGTGGCTTGCTGTGCAAGAAAAAAAACAATCTGTCTTGTATGATCTGAGTCTCCTTGGCTTTTCAAAGAAGGTTTTAACCCTGCAAGGTAGAAGGCAAAGGGGTAGTTAACATTTTTTCATCACTTTGCTCAAAATTATTGCAAACATCAAATTAGAAGTGATATGTTTAAATGATTCAAAAAATATTTACTTTGTTTTTGGTAGTTTTTAATTATCTCCCCAAATATAATACATTGAAACAGCAGCTTTATCAATGGGATAAAGCTTTGCCTTCCACTGCAGTCCATCTGAAGCATGGGAAGACCTATATGAGAGGTTTTCCGTATCCTGCCTAGGTAACCTCGGCAGTGTTTCTTGGTTGTAGACTTCTAAACTATGCCAGAACTGCGGGGAAACCAGTGCCTTGAGAAAAAGCAGCTGGTTTTTACCAGGACAGCAAGCTGAGACCTTGCTCTTTAAAATTAACGTGTATTCAACTTTGAATTATTGCTGTTGCTAAAGATGTTTCTAAAGTGTGAGTGTGTAATTTATCTGCATCACCCATGCGAGGCCTGAATTTGAAGATGATAGTTTAATATCTTGTCTGACGTTGGTTACAAAATGTACTGCTGCTGGGCTCATTTTCGGTGATGGTATTAAGATTCACTCAGCCAACTTATCGCCACTTTCGCAGCCTAGTAGAATTGTAGATAAATATTCCCCACCAATCAAGGCAGCTGAAACGGGCATTAAAAATCATGTGTTTAAACTAATGATTTTTTTTTATTGTTTTCATGCAGAGGTTTGGCCGTGAACAGTAGATCACTCTACATCCTACATCCAGCATACAATCAGACATTCAATGGCTCGTGGAAGGAGGAGAAATATAACAATGATGATGATAACAGACCTGTTCTGGAACATTGGGTGGCTGCTAACTCTAAACCTCACCATGTTATTTGCAGGTATGTGTTCCATTGGGATATTCAGTGTGAATGTTAAATTACTAATACGTAAGGTAAATTGCTGGAAATTAGATTTTTTTGTGTGCTAATTTTGAAAGTTACATGGCAAGAAAATTGATACTTTTAGGAGGGAATCACACACGAACGCGGTTAATCTTCAAGAATTGCGCAGTTTGTGAAATTTAACCCATCACTTCTGATCACTAGTATTTAATCTCATCTCTAACTGGGTGACCTCGTGTTTTTAATTAGTGACTCTTTGTTTTAGATTCTCCCACAAGAGGAAATATCCTCTCCACATCCACTCTGTCAAGATCTCTCAGTAATGTATGTGTTGCCTGAAAATTTAGGAACTGATATATCGGAATGGAAAACTTGCTATTGATCTTGAAAAGGAATTACTTGTGGCCAATTCCATTTGTTGAGGATAGACACACAAAAAACTGGAGTAACTCAGCGGGTCAGGCAGCATTGTTGGAGAAAAAGAATAGGTGACGTTTCGGGTTGAGACCCTTCTTCAGACAGAGTCAGGGGAAAGGGAAACGAGAGATATAGATGGTGATACAGATAGAAATAGAAACAATTTCTGGAAGAAAGATTGGATAGACTCGGTTTGTACTCGCTAGAATTTAGAAGATTGAGGGGGGGATCTTATAGAAACTTACACAATTCTTAAGGAGTTGGACAGGCTAGATGCAGGAAGATTGTTTCCGATGTTGGGGAAGTCCAGAACAAAGGGTCACAGTTTAAGGATAAGGGGGAAATCTTTTAGGACCGAGATGAGGAAAACATTTTTCACACAGAGAGTGGTGAATCTCTGGAATTCTCCAGTTGAGGTAGTTGAGGCCAGTTTGTTGGCTATATTTAAGAGGGAGTTAGATGTGGCCCTTGTGGCTAAAGGGATCAGGCGGTATGGAGAGAAGGCAGGTACAGGATACTGAGTTGGATGATCAGCCATGATCATATTGAATGGTGGTGCAGGCTCGAAGTGCCGAATGGCCTACTCCTGCACCTATTTTCTATGTTTCTATGTTTTCTAAATGAATGAAAGATATGCAAAAAAGTTGAGATGATAGAGGAAACAAGCCATTGTTAACTGTGGGCTAGATGAAAATGAGTTACATACAACTCATTTCCACCCAGCCCACAGCTAACAATGGCTAACAAAGACTCTCACTTGTCATTGTTTTAAAAGTCCAGTGAAAGGTGAAAACTCTGCTGCAAGCATTGTCCTATTGGGTGAGCTATTAAACTGATGCATCAAATGATCTTTTAAATGATGAAAGGATCCCAAAGCACCATCAGTCATTTATCGCATTGTCATTTGTAGAATGCCTGCCCTTTCCCAGTTCTGAAGAAGGATCTCAGATCCGAATTATTATCTGTTTCTCTTTCTATAGACGCTGCCCCTAAGGAGCTGATTGTTTTCAGTATTTTCCTCAAATGCATTATTTCATTTAATGTGGTACTTGCTGTGGTTAAATTTGTTTTAAAAGCACTCTGCATGCCAACATGTCCTCAGAAATCAGTGGGTGGGTGTATGGAACAAGCTGCCAGAGGAGGTAGTTTAGGTTGGGACTATCCCATCGTTTAAGAAACAGTTAGACAGATACGTGGATAGGACAGGTTTGGGGGGATATGAACCAAGTGCAGGCAAATAGGACGTGTAGCTGGGATATTGTTGGTGGTGTGGGCGAGTTGGACCGAAGGACCTGTTTCCACACTGTATCACTCTATGACTCTATGACTAAGCATGTGCCCAACATAGCAAATATCATCCAGTTATATCAGTCCATTTCAGAAACAACGCTTCAATAATACACGATGTAAGCATTTTGCAATGTGTTGAAGCCATGAAAACATAGCATGCATTCTTTCGTAAGCTGTTATTGTCACTGTGGGAACAATTCTTTATTTTTATTTGAAAAGGGATAAATAGTTGGAAAGTGTTTGCTCAGTCATGGGGAAAGATCAAAGGAATAGTCTAATTGGATAATAATTTCAAAGCGTTGGCATTCATTATCTCAGTTGACCAAATGGCTTCCTGTTAATATATTTGGATGTGATTGTTGCCTTGCTAACACTCCTAACCGGATTATAAACGAAAACAACTTGGAACATAACAAGCTTGTTGCTGGAAATATATACATAGCAATATAACTGATAAATGAGAATAGAGGAAATCTGGGCAAGAGAAACAATTTTAACAGAGTGAGTGAATGATTAAAATCATATCTATGGACTCCCTGTAGTGACAGATTTTCATATCGTTCAAGGAATCTTTCCTCTCGTCACTATGTTTGAAGACAGGGATTCAGGGGATAATCCTGACACACTCCCACACTTGCTACTTTTGCATTGGGACAGATAACAACTCGGGCAAACTTAGATGTCATAATCCTCAGCAAAATGTCAACTCAAACGTATAGAAATCCTACCATCCCCAGATTCACTGGTACAAATTGTTGAAGATGTTGGATCATACTGCCACAAAACAGTCCATTCGCCTCAACACCGCTCTACCGACCAGTGGGCACCCTTATTAATCCCATTTTCCACAATTCACCTATTATCTTAACTGCTGTGGGGTTTTAATGGTGTTTCAAAAGCCCTTTTAAACAAAAAATCAATCCCCATGCACTGGCTGATCTTATAGAGATGTACAAAATCATGAGGGAAGTAGATAGGATGAATGCAGAGTCTCTTACCCAGAGTAGGGTACATAAGAACATGAGGATATAGGTGTAAGGGGAGAAGGGAACGATTTAGTGGGAACCTGAGGGACAATTATTTTCTCACAAAGGGTGGTGGGAATAATGAGCTGCCAGAGGAGGTGGTTGAGGCAGGTATTAATAATAATAAGCCTTTATTGTCATTGTACTTAGAAATACAACGGAATTAGGAGAGCTACTCCTGATCAGTGCAACCAAAACAAAAACAAGACAAAAACACAGCCAATACATTCAATACTTTATTTAACAGCTTAAAATAGTAGATAAATTATAATTATCACACCTAGGTAGAACATTGCACAGGGAGAATATTACCCTTTAAAATTAAATAGATACTTTAAAAGAATTAAAAAAAAAAAAAAGAAATATTAACTGAGTGGTCTGTTTTATAGTGGATGACAGCATTCGCATGTCGTGTGGATATTTGAGGAATTTAGAGTTCTAATGGCCCAGGGAAAGAAACTGTTCTTGAGTCTGTTTGTCCGGCTTTTGACGCACCCGTACCGCCTCCCGGAGGGCAGGAGGTTGAACAGGAACTGTCCAGGATGTGAAGGGTCTTCGATTATTTTCCTGGCTGTACAGAGGCACCGAGAGCTGGAGATGTCTTCCAGAAAAGACAGAGGGCAGCCGATGATTTTCTGGGCGGTTTTGATCACTCTCTATAGTGCTGTCTTGCCTGCTGCTGAGCAGCCAGCACACCACACCGTGATACAATATCCCAATATATAACAACATTTAAAAAACATTTGGACATATGGATGGGTAGGAAAGTTTTAGAGGGATATGGGACAAATGCAGGCAGGTGGGTCAACTGTAGATAGGGCATTTTGGTTGGCATGGCAAGTTGAGCCAAAGGCCTTGTTTCTGTGCTGTATGATGCTATGACTCTATGACTTGGTAAAGGCATCCGAGATGAGTGTCCTTGTCAAAGGAGGGAGAATGAGGAAGGCACAAAGGAGGGGGTGGCTTTCCTTTAGAAATGTGAAGGATCTAGTTGTAACTTGGTAAATCCATTCACTGTTCACATTCCTGCCATTAGAACATATAATGGCTTGTTATTTTGTTCCCTCACGCTGTTCATCCTGTCCAGTAGAATATTTTATCGTCAGATAATTGTATCAATTATATCTGTCATTGCAAGCTCAAATACTGTTTTAAGCAATTCTGTGCACCAAAATATCCTTAGTGATTAGTGATTAACCAAGGATCAGACATAACAAATGTTATCTTACCTAGCCTCTTATCTTATTGTTATCTGGTCTGAAGAAGGGTCTTGACCTGAAATGTCAAGACTGTCCAGACTGTGACTATTGTTGCTTGAGTTTGACTTGATTGTACCTATGTATAGTATTATTTGATATGACTGGATAGCATGTAAAATAAAGCTTTTTAAGTGTACCTCTGTACACGTGACAATTATAATAAACCTAACGTCTCATTTCTCACAAATAATGAAACCATTGTAACACATTGAGAATGGTAATTCTATTTTGAGTGAGGGGGGTTCAGTTTTGAGACTGATAATTCTCTATTGTGGATGATAACAATGGGATCTGCACTGAGGGCAAATGTTCTGTTCTGAGGATAATCTGTTTTATGTTGTAAGCCTGCCCTGACCAGGATCCAGATCTCCAAATATGGAACCCTGGACATAACAAGGAACATCATGCCCACATTGGACGTAATCGGAAACTGCTTCTATCATCTTCAGCGACAGTCAATTCTATTCATATCTTTGATGGAGGTACATCTTGACTATTGTTATTTAAGAGGCTTGAAGCAAATGTAGTTTCTTTTCACAGGAAGAAAGATAAAGACTCAATTAACCTTGGTCAATAAAAATGTAACCTGGTTCTATATTTCTACTTTATTTTGTCACCATGTCACCAATATAATTCTGCAATCGAGCATTGGTTTATATGAAACAATAAAATCATTGCTCCAGCAGAATGTAGTTATATTGGTAATTTGATAGTCAAACGAAAGTTAGATTGAGTAAACTGATCCTATTTGTTGAAAATTTATGCAATTGGATTCGCTGAAGCCGTAATGTGAAAATAGTTTTTTTAAAAGATAACGGAAATTGAGCAAGTTATTTGGCCCTTTCACAGAGAATACCTTATTTGGATGTATAGAGGGACAGGTAGAACAAGAGTAGAGAACATGAATTAAAACTAGCAAATGTTGAAAACGCTCAGCAGATCAGGTAGGATCAATGGGGAAAAAAGTCAACGTTTCTGTTCGAAGATTCTTGGGTCACGGTGGCGCAGCGGCAGAGTTGCTGCCTTACAGCGAATGCTGCGTCGGAGACCCGGGTTCGATCCTGACTATGGGTGCTGTCTGTACGGAGTTTGTACGTTCTCCCCGTGACCTGCACAGATTTTCTCAGAGATCTTCGGTTTCCTCTCGCGCTCCAAAGACGTACAGGTTTGTAGGTTAATTGGCTTAGTAAATGTAAAAATCGTCCTTAGTGGGTGGAGGATAGTGTTAATGTGCGGGGATCGCTGGTCGACATGGACCCGGTGGGCCGAAGGGCCTGTTTCCATGCTGTATCTCTAAACTAAAGAAGCAGGATAGTGAGAAAAACAAATTGGTTTGAAGTTACAGAGAAGGTTGGGGTGAGAAGGGGAATCGGAAGGGCAGAGAGAATAACTGTGATAGGGTGAGGTCAGGTAGCAAGGAAAAATTAGACAAGGAGTTGGAATATCTCGGCGGGTCAGGCAGCATCTCTGGAGAAAAAGGATGGGTGACATTTCGGGGGTCGGGACCCTTCTTCGGAAGCGTCTGAAACTTCGCCCATCCATTTTCTTCAGAGCTGCTGCCTGATCTGCTGCGTTACTCCAGAACCTTGTGTCTATCTTTGGTATAAACCAGTACCTGCAGTTCCTTGTTCCTGCAAGGAAATATTGATGAATTGGTGCCAGCAGACAAAGAGTGAGAATTCAAGAAAACTTTACAAAACTCTGAATGGTCAGACCTGCCCAGCAGACCAGGCTGAGCTAATGAAGAAAGGGCCATTGGGTGTGTACATCACTGAAGGATAATGTACAGCAGAAATGGCCAGTCCTAATATGGCCAGAGGAAGGATATAACCAGAAATTGTATCTTCCATTGCTGAGTCCCAAAGGCTGCAGGTTTCCCTGACGGAAGATGAGGAGTTACTGCTCAAGCTTACGTTGGGATTGTTGCAACAGTGCAGGAGGCTTCGGATAGACAGGTCAGGCAGGGAGCGGAATTCAGCGTATCTTCAAGGTGCCCGTGCAGTCTGAACACGTGTTTCACAAAATCCAATAAAACCTACAGCACATCCTAAAAAATTCAAATGTGTACTGGTGGCATTAACCACAAGGCTGCATACTACGAACTGCAAAGTGAGCAAAAGTCTGGGGGGTCGCTGTTTCAGCTAGCATGAAAATAGCCTCATCCATTGCTGTAAATGTCTTAATGCTGTAAGAACCAGTATATATACATGCAAGGTGGGCTCCTCTTTTGTTTTGTGACGGTCTATAAAATTATCTTTTTCTTAAAATCTTCTTAAGGCAAACTAGTCATTTCAGACAGTGGCAAAGATCCTATTGTTCTTCGGACACGAAATATCCTGATTGAAGATGGCGGGGAGTTTCATGTGGGAAGTGAAGATTGCCCCTTTCAAAGAGATGTCACCATCATTTTGTATGGAAGGTAAATAGAATTCAAGATTAATGTTGCAGAATTAATTGCCCTTGAACATATGTTTGATGTTGAGCAGGGGAGGGAATGTCGTGCACACTGCGCCATTTTATATCTACTTAATGATCAAACAGCTGAACCTAACTCCTAAAAATGCTCCACAGTTCTGTAGGGTTGACTTTGTCAAGAGTCAAGAATGTTTTAATGTCATATGTCCCAGATAGAAAAGTGAAATCATTACTTTGCAGCAGCACAACAGAATATGTAAACATAGCACACTGTAAACAATATAATAAATGAGGGGAAAAAAGTTCAGTGTGTGTATATCCATGCACACACACACAAGCATACGTACACATAAAACAACAAACCAACAATAATAGCGCAATAATAGTCTATGTAGTTCGGAGCTTATTTGAGGCTGAAGTGTTTAATAGCCTGTGTTTAATAAATGTTAGATTTAGCTCTTAAAGGAATCAAGGGATATTGGGAATGAGGTACTGGTTTTAGATGATCAGCCATGATCATATTAAATGGCAGTGCTGGCTCGAAGGGCCGAATGGCCTACTCCAGCACCTATTTTTCTTTTTTTTTTCTTCTAATGGCTGGAGAGAAGAAGCTATTCTTGAACCTGGACGTTACAGTCAATCAGTCTCACTTCTATACTCTGACTCATCACCATCTGTAATTCAGCCAACAACGGGTGTGTTGTTGGCGAACTTGAGGATGGAATACGAGGAATTGAGAACTATCTCAAGTAGGCGCTACTCATTTGAATATCATAGCTCTCAGTTTTGATTTCTGTTGACTTGCTCGTGTATGCACACAGCACCCACGAGAATAGATTATGCAATGAAGCAATTAGCACTGTGAACCAGGAGAAATAGGCTTTGTCCACCCTGGTCACAGGCAACGTGGTCCACTTTGCAATTGCAAAAGCTGGCAAGTTTCTGCTGAGGCATTGGCATACGAGTCCTGGCAGCGTAAATCTTTTGTGTACTATTTCCAGTTTAGTAGTCATTCCTCTTGCAGGATGACTAAAACTGAACACAATACATCCAATGTGGCCTCACCAATGTCTTGTGCATTTGCAACATGACGTATAACCCATCTTCTACATTCATTGTCCTTACTGATGAAGGCCAGCATGTGAAAACCTGCTTCACCACCCTTTCAGGGGAATATGCACATACTCCTTAGGCCCCTCTATTCCACATCTCTCCCCAGTACCTGTGAAAGTCTTTCCCTGGTTTGACTTTGCAAATTGTATACTTATGTGTGGCTTCCAGATGTATTTTGCTACCGTAATGATCTCACGCAGTGCTCCCCCAAAGGCTGAAGATATCTCATGTTCTATTTCACACCGAGGTTCATGTCACAGTTTTGTTTTTAATTTGGTTTGGAGATTCCGGTCCAAACCAATGCAAAAACAGTCCAGCAAGACCATGCCGTGCAGCGATTACCCCTTCCACTAGCACTATCCTATACCCTGGGGACAATTTACAATTTTGCCAAAGCCATTTAACCAGTACACCGGAGCACCCGGAGAAAACCCACACGGTCACAGGGAGAACAAACAAACTCCGTACAGACAGCACCCGTAGTCGGGATCCTGGGTCACCGGCGTTGTAAAGCAGCCACTCTACCGCTGCACCACAGTGCTGCCCTGTGGCACCGAGTGCAGGGAATTGCACTCTGAGAAATCTGAGTGGGTATAACGTCCTCTTGAGAGGGCGCCACACCTTTTTAGCAGCCTGGTCAGCCCTGTGCCTCTGTCCCACTGCTGTTCATGATGTGTTTAACGGAAATGGAGGAAGTGATTTGTACAGACAACTTGAAATCAGTAACTGATCCTTCATGTCCTGGCTATCAGATCTGCACAGAAACTAGATAACCCTCAGTGAGGTGTTCATCAACTGACATCCCAAGCCTTTCTGCCATCTACAACACATAAGGCAGGAGTTTGATGAAATATTTTGCACTTGCCTGATCTATGCAACACCAAACGCAGTTAGGTTGTTCAACAGCATCCAGGGCACGATAACCTGCTTGATCGATACCCCATTCACCATCTTAGACATTCATTCCATCTACCAATAACTCACCTTGGCTTTAATGTGTACAAAATGCACTCCCTGCATATTAATTAGGAGTAGTTATAGGCCACTTGTTCTTCAAGCCTGCTTCACCATTCAATACAAAGTATTTGCAATCTCAAATTTATTTTCCAATACAACCACAGTAACCTTGAAGTAGAAACTATCTACTTCTGTCTGAAAAATATTCAAATTGTCTGCATTCACTGCTCATTAGGGAAGGGAGTTCCAAAGACCTGAGATGCTGATAGAAAAAAAAAAAAAACTTTTTTTTTTTGCCATTTCTGCCTTAAATGGATGACAGATTATTAAACAGTGATTCTGGTTCAAGATTCTCCCCCACTCTCCAAGTTACTCACCTTGGCTACTGTGACAACATCTCAAACCTGTTCGTCACACAGGAACACCTAGTGCTACAGGGTTATATAACATCTGACTTGGATCGCCTTTCATCCATCGTAACTTTATCTAAATCCATGACCTTTATTCCCAAGAACACTGTGGGAGCACTTTCATCAGAAGGACCGCAGCAGTACAAGAAGGTGCTAACCTCCAGCATATTCAAAAGTGAATGAACGATGAATGATATTTTATTGTCACAGTGATATTCTTGGTTTTACATACCCAAGGTATGCAAAGAGTCACCACATAACGGGCACTGGCAAAGTTACACAGTGTTCCATTTTACATAAATCATTTTTAGCACATTCCATTTGTGGTCCCTCTTAGTTCTTGGTGGTTCCCCCGTGCCGGGTCCTCCTTTGTCTCCCTCTCGGGAGAATAAGCTGCCAGCTTTGCCATATCCCGAAAGATAAATAAATAAAATTAAATACCACAGGTGAGGACACTATCTGCTGGTGAGCACATCGTGGCTGTGAAGGTTTAAAAGAAGCTGCAGTTGAATTGCTGATCTCCAAAATTAGAGCATGGTATCAAATTATACATGCTGATTCATGACACATTTTGCATGTTCTGGATTCATTCAGCAGTTATCCACAAATGTTTTTGCTAAAACTAGAGTGACTCACTCCACAAAGGCCTACCATTGACTCCATTCTGAAACGCTCAGCACATATGTAGCTAGTAACACTGACCAATAAAGATCCCTATCTCCTGCTCATAAAGCCTGTCCCATATGGGCAATGAAAATGTAAACAATGCTTTATCAGCTGCTGGTTTAATTCCTGACATGTTTAATTTGTGTTAAAACACTGAATAGTATTGGGAATACTCAACCGATCGGGCAGCACCTGAGAAGGGAGGAGAAAGAAACCATTTCAGTTCAATGACTTCATCAACTGATCAATGACTTCATCAACCCGAATCATTGTCTGGGTTTTTTCGTTAGGATTTTTTTCCATATTTTCAGCATCTGTGGTTTAAAAAAAATAATTATTTACTGTTTTGTTTGTAGATCTGATGAAGAAACGGAAAATATTCATAGCTACTTTGGGCTGAAGTATATTGGTGTTAGTCGAGGAGGGACACTGGAGATTCATGGAGCTCATAAACTGTCCTGGACATTTTTGAACAGTACCCTGCATCCTGGTGGGATGAGAGAAGGCGGCTATTATTTTGAAAGGAGCTGGGGACATCGAGGCATCATTGTTCATGTCATTAATCAGCTTGGAGATGTGATCCATTCAGACAGGTATGATTTCACAGAGGCGGAGTAGACTTGGAGTCATACAGTATGGAAACAGGCCCTTTGGCCCAAATTGCCCACACCGGCCAACATGTCCCAGCTACGCTTGTCCCACCTGCCCGCGTTTGATCCATATCCCTCCAAACCTGTCTTGTCAATGTACCTGTCTAACCGTTTCTTAAATGTTGGGATAGTCCCAGTCTCAACTATGGCAACTTGTTCCATACACCCACCACCCTTTGTGTGAAAAAGTTACCCCTCGGATTCCTATTAAATCTTTTCTCCTTCACCTTAAACCTATGTCCTCTGTTCCTCGATTCACCTACTCTAGGCAAGAGACTTTGTGTATCAACCCGATCTATTCCTATAGATTATTGATTTTATACATGATTTTATACTTGAATGGTCCAGTTCTACTCCTATCACTTATGACCTTATTTAAATTGGAGCATTGAACTTTTTATCCCTGCTTCTCTGCTGCTCTGATACACAGGTTGGATCTGCGCCTGTTAGTTTTATTGTTCAGTGTGCTTCTGTTTCCATTCCATGAACAAGGGTACTGAGTGCATGTTTCTTATCTGCTCTCAATATGATTGATGGATTTAATATACAAATGTCCAATTATGGTTTTTTTTTTAAAAATAAAACAGATTTGATACGTATAAAAGCACAGATGAAAGTAAGAGACTTGCTGAGTACTTGGACAGAGTTAAAAAAGGCCTGATAATATCGGTGGCTGTGAATGACGAAGGATCGACAAAGCTGGATGAGTTTGCCAGGAATGCGTTGTCAAAGCTGGGCAGCAAGTATTTCAGACGCCTGGGGTTCAGGTACAACTTTTGAAATATTACATTTTTATTTTGTTGTTAAAGGAAAACCTGAAATATAAAACAACAATGATACCTTAGATAACTTCAGTGCCTCTCTTCACTTGCAAGCAATTTCTTAGTCACTAAACATTCAGATTGTAGGCCAGTAATCAGCCCCATTTTTCAGATGTCGGAACATTACTGCTGCCATTATGCACAATTTCATTCTGATAAGATGTATACAACAGCAATCATTGATAGGCACTGAAAGTGAACCCATTTAAGTTACTGAGTTTTGTTCATCCATAAAAGCCATAAAATCTCTGGCCACAAATATGATATGGTTGTTTGACTCAAATATAACAGCAACAAAATCAGCCACCTCTGCCAACTCCACCTTCAACACATCTCTCAATATCTTGATGTGGTATCTAAACGCTTTGCATCACTCCATGAATTCTACATTTCTCTGTATTAATTTTGTGCTATGTTTCTGTTAACTTGCAAACATTATCTCGCTACATTACCTCTGTCTGTTCTTTTAGCGCTTTCACAGTTATGCTCTCCTGTTTATGCAGTTTATGTCAATTTAATTTTCCTTCCAGATCCAGATGTGAATTTGTAGCAATCTATTAAATTTGAGTCACTTATACAATTCAATGGATCTATGAATAAGAATCTCCATTAATATTCTCACTGCATTTCTGACCATACTCCTACAGAACATGTCTCCCCGACTCACGCAACGGTTACGTTCCATGAACCCTTGCATAAGTCAGATTTTACCCAAGTCGGAATCACCATCCCCATCCCCTGCCCTAAATAACTCACTGAGAGTATTAACTGTCCCAGTGGCTTCTGGCTGTATCCAGGGCACTTTCTGCAGTACACATCCTTCTGGGTAAGCACCACCGCCATTGCCGGCTTGTGTTCCGTCTCACCGTTGGGGCACTTTCTGTGGGGCATGGTATTCTGGGTAAACACTGCTGCCATTGTCGGCTTGTTTCCAATGTCAAATTGAGTGGTCATACATTATTATGGAATTACAAGCTGCCTTGATTGCACCAGGGACTGAATACAGAATTGTTTACGCAAGTGTGAGTTTACGCAAGTCCACAATAAGTCGGGCAATGTCTGTACTATAAAAATAAGTGTAGGAGCAGACCATACTCCCTTTCAACTCTGCTCTGCCATGAGCCAAGATCGGGGCAGAACTGCTACCTGTCTGTTTTCCTATCTGATTTCCTCTTGATTTCCCACCTCAATTTCACAGATAGATGCTACTTCAATATTATATTACTGTAAAATTATACTAATCCCATTTTATTCCTCCTATATTTTCATCAAATCTCCTCACATTCCACCACATACCCATACAGAAGGGTAATGGACAGTGGTCAACTGAAGAAGGGTCACAACCCCGAGCTGTGGGTTACTAACTGAGCTACTGCTCCATCTGGACTTTCCTGTCTTTGCCCCAGAAGGTCCCACTATTACATTATTACTTTATTGCTCTCTATTTATATTTCTTGCAAGGTAACTCACATACTCAATGTTCTTTTTTTCTTTTTTTTTAATCCATTCATCCTTTGATGTTTTATAAAATTTTCCAAACTTTTCGTTTCACTGGTTTCTTTTAATGAGATTATTTTTTTTAGTTGCCTGTGGGCATAACACTTTCCCCATGGAATTTTAATTTTATTTTGCATCGTTGATGACGATTTTCAGCGATTACTTCAAATACATACCTTTATACAGAGAGTGGTGGATGTGTGGAACATACCAGTGGAAACAGTTGCCATAGTGGTGTTTATGAGGCACATGAATATGCAGGGATTGGATGGTTATGGATCCAGTACAGGCAGTGGACATCAATTTGGTATCCGGTTCGAAACTGCCCTGTGCAGTAGAGTTCTATGTAATATCATTGCTACTCTCCCTTTTTTTCTGTTCTTTTGGTAATGTCTTAACACCTAGAATATCCCCACCATTAGTTTCCTATAGCTATGTGTCTATAAAGATAATTAATTCAAATGTTATTAGAGTCATATAGTCATACAGCATGGAAACAGACCCTTTGGCCCAACGTCGATGCCGACCAATTTGCCCCATCTACGCTAGTCCAATCTGCCTGAAATTTGGCCCATATCCTTCTAAAGCTTTACTATCCAAGTACCTGTCCAAATATCTTTTTAATGTAGTTATTGTACACATACACCCATATAGTACACATTTATGTTTTAGAATTCAAAATGTATTTCCCTTGAACCTTACCCTCATGCCTCTCCTGGCTTGTAATTGTAGCCCTATCTATAAACTGGGTTTTCCATTTCTCAGTGCACAGGCTCCATGTTGTAAAGGTGGAAACCTCCTCATTTCCCCATTTCAGAGTCAGTGCTGCACGAAATAAGATCCCAATCATCCACATTATTCCTTGAGCCACACATTTAATTATCTTGCCCATTTCTCCATATTCCAGTTTGCAAGTCAGCTCCCAATCCAGTGATTTTTTTTTTAACGTTCTGTTTTCTTATTTGGTATTGAACGCCTTAACTCTTTCACCCATACCTCATTTATTTGATATAAATGTGCTCAAAGTTCTTCCTCCCCAAAGAGGTCAGCAGTTAGCCAACATTAGAACAGAAACACGTCCCTTCATCAGCAATTTGTGTTAGACTTGATAGTTATTTCTGTTTCTCTGCCTGTAGTGACTGCCAGACCTGCTGAATGTTTCCTGCAGTTTCTGTCTTTATTTCAGATTTTCAGCAATGGCAGCTTTCTTTATTTTGATTCTCAGGCAGGCAACACAACCTTCAGGAGTCCGATCATGGCTGCACACAACCATATCCAGTCTCTGCCTTTCTTATTGTCTACAATTGCATAAAGGTTTTTATTCTCCCAATTGAATGAACAACCCAAGGTTGCTGGGGCCAATTTGCTGTTGTTGCCGGCATCAATCTTCCCCTCAAGTGAGAACAGTCTGAAGAATGACCCCAATTCAAAAGATCATCGATCCATTTCACTCCACAGCCTGACTCGGAGCTCCTCCACCAGTTTGTTTCTTGCTCAAAATTACAAAATATTTTCCAGACATATCAATGAATAGAAGGAAAGCTTGGGATCGATTATTATATTTTGATATAATAGAACACAATATGTAACCATGATATGTTGCGCCTAGAATATTTTGCCCCCAGCGTTTGTTTCCTACAACTTTATCTATAATGACATTTAATTCAACCCCATTTAGAGTCATAGAGCCATACAGCATGGAAACAGTCCCTTTGGCCCAACTTGCCAATGCTAACCCAAGTTTCCCATCTATGCTAGTCCAACCTGCCCACGTTTGACCCATATCCATCTAAATCTTTCCTATCCATGTCCCTATCCAAATGCGTTGTTGATGTGTTGAGCATATACAATAAACCCAAATAATTTAAAAGACCTCTGTTCGTTCACCCCTCAGCTTTCTTTGCTCGAGAAACAAATGACATAGCTTGTCATCATTCATTATGCATATACCTCAGTGTTTCTGGTATTATAATTGTGAATCTTTTCTGCCTCTACATCATTTTTATATTACAATGACCAGAATTGTGTAGAGCATTCCAGCTAAGTTTGGATAAGAGTTTGATACGAACTAACTTTATTTCTTACAAACCACAAAGTGCTAAAGGAAATCTACCGATCAGACAGCTTCTATCAGATGCTGCCTAACCCGCTGTGTTCTTCCAATGCCTCGTGTTTTGCTCAAGACTCCTGCATCTGTAGTTACTTATGCCTTGACATTATTTGTTAATCCGTTATGATATTATTAAAGGTCTTCTGAAAATCCAACTAAACTAGGTGAACTACATTATCATTCTCTACTTTCCCTGTTACCTTTAGTTCAGTTCAGAGATACAGCGCGGAAACATGCTCTTCGGTCCACCGAGTCCGCGCCGACCTGTACATCACTGTACATCGCCGTACATAAACACTATCCTACACACACTGGGGACAATTTTACATTGATACCAAGTCAATTAACCTACAAATCTGTATGTCTTTGGAGTGTGGGAGGAAACCGAAGATCTCGGAGAAAACCCACGCAGCCTACGGGGAGAATGTATAAATTCCATTCAGACAGCACCCATAGTCGGGATTGAACCCGGATCGCTGATGCTGTAAGGCATCAATTCTACTGCTGCACCAATATGCCACCCATTGTACCAATGACATGCACCTTTTATACAAAATACAATTAAGTCCATCAAAAAAGATTTCCCCTTTATAAATTTATACTGTCTGTTTTTTATCATTTTCTTTTCCTAGATATTTTTCTATTTCCCCCCCCCCTCCCCCTCCCCCCATCTTAGTAGGAATTTCAATGTTTTTCTTGCTATTAATACTGAAGCAGTTGCTCCATAGCTCACTGCCCACAGTACTGCTAACATATAGGTACCATATGAGATACCACAACACTGTCTAGCTCTTCACCTTTTTCTAATAAATTATTAAAAATATAGTAATGCTGTTGAAATCTCTTTTTGAGATGGTATTAAATGCATGGATACAATCTATCAAGATGGAAATTTTATTCTGAGCATGATTGGTTAAGGATTTTTTTTTAAGTACACTTATCTCCTTGCTTATCTCAACTTCCAATGTCATGTCAACTTTCTCAGTCTTGCTACTAAATAATGTGTATACTACTGCCTTAGTTGAATATGGTTTATTGTCTTGTCTAGTCCTTCGTGACCCTATTCTGAGCTTTCCTTCTATTCATTGATATGTCTGGAAAATACTTTATAATTTTGGGCTAGAAACACAAACTGCTGGAGGAACTCTATGGGCCAGGCAGCATCTGCGGAGAGAAATAGATAGATGATGATTTGATGGGATCCCTACTTCAGTGTAATAGCATTGATAAGGAAGAAACAATGAATGAAGTGATTGAATTTTCAGAAGACATTTAGTCTTAGACTCGTACAACACGAAAATGGCCCCTTCAGCCCAACTTGACCGTGTCGACCAAGATCCCCTATTTGCACAGGTCCCACCTCCCCATGTTTGGCCCATATCCCTATTGTTCTAGCATCTGTCTGAACTACCTCCTCTGGAACCCAACAATTATCTATAGACTGTTCTATGGTATCCTAGTTTCACATCCTACACATTCGGGGCAATTTACAGAAACCAACTAACTTACAAACCTTTTGAAAGTGGAATGGAGTATCCGGAGAAAAACTACATGGTCACAGGGAGAACGTACATACTCAATATAGACAGCAGCCACAGTCAGGATTGAACCTGGGTCCCTGGAGCTGTAACGCTGCAATTCTACCTATGTGCCACTGTGCTGTATATCTCTATTATGGCATTAAACAAAATGTACAAATTGGAGTGAAGTGCACAGTGACACTTCAGATCAGCTTGATAAGAAGATGCAACATGTGTTAATGACAAAACCTCCATAATCACATCATCGGGGAAGTAATGTGGTTTATTGTGACACAGACTCTGGGCTGGTAATTTAATAATTTAATTCACTAGTTTTTGTCGTGGGAGTGGATTAGATGGAGAAGAGATGCTCAAGGCTTGAAATAAAACTGCAAGAGAGAGATAAATCTCACCAAATACCTGTCAATTAATGGGAATCATCAGATTTTCATTTACTGCCTCACTGGTTTAAACGTTTAAAAAATGGGTCAAATTTTAATATAGTTCAGGTACTTTGTACTTGCTGTGTTCAGATATTATCATTTTTAGAGCCTCTTTGAGAGGATTGGTTTCCAGTGCTGGTGAATATTTTGCAGTTTTCTGCACTGTTGCATATGGGCCCATTCAAGGTTTGCTCTAACAGCATGTTCTTTCCATTTATATTTAAAGGCATCCTTGGAGCTTTGTCACTGTTAAAGGTTCCCCTGAATCTTCTGCTGAGGATCATGTTGTTTATCAAGGTAACCAAGAAGATATACCTTTAACAAATCACAGCAAGAATCGTCAGTTGAAATCAATTTAATGCATAGTTTCAGAATTAAAGGACGTTCCTTTAGGAAGGAGATGGAGAGGCGTTTCTTTAGTCGGAAGGTGGTGAATCTGTGGAATTCTTTGCCATAGAAGGCTGTGGAGGCCAAATCAATGGATATTTTTAGGGTAATAGATAGATTCTTGATTAGTACAGGTGTCAGGGGTTAGGGGGGGAAGGCAGGAAATGGGGTTAGGAGGGAGAGATAGATCAGCCATGTTTGAATGGCGGAGTAGACTTGATGGGCCGAACGGCCTAATCCTGCTCCTATCACTTATGACCTTATGACCTCAGTGCTGTGTTGGTGCTTGAGGGAATTGAATGGTTGTTTCCTGAATTCCCTGTGAACTTTCCTTGTAACAAGCCTTGGGAAACTGATCAAAGCAAAGACATTGTTTATGCCTGCATAAATATTCAGCCTTTATTATTCAAGAATATTTAGCAACGTAATTTCCTGGAGCAATTTATTTGCTTGTGAAACGTCTATTAAAAGAACAAACATGAATGTAAAGCTTTCAGGACAAGAAACATTATTTTGATCAGAATCCATTCTCTTGTTGGTGATCTCACAGGTGCCAGAGGATCCGCTGCAGCAAAAGTGTTCAAACTTTTCCAGTCCCCAAATGGTGATCACTTTACTGTGGGTTCAGTAAGTGAGTGGGTACAAGGTAAGCAACAATGTATTGTCAGGGTTAATTTGTGCCTCAAATTCCCACATAAGACTTTAACTTTCCAGACCATGAAGCATTTAATGTATTAGTGCAATCCAGATGTGCTCAAATTGGCAAAATGCGAATCAAGTTTAACTGAAGTTGGGTTTTTGAAAGAGATTGTCTATAAAATTAAAATATATATCCCTTTTATCTCCATGCCAGAGTCCTAACCAATATAGTGCTTGTGCAAAGTTCTTCACTATTTCAGTTCTGAAGCTTGGCTCAGTGCATAGCGCTGTCAATTCTGAATCAACTATAAACTTGTTATGGGCAAGGCTATGGGGATTTGAAAATAAAATTGAAATGTTTTTTTTTAATTAATTAGTTACTTAACTGGAAAAAAGAGTAAGTCAACAAGAACAGAGAATGGGAGTTGATGCAAGTTAGGCGATGGGCAGGTCATTTATATCGCACCCGTTCTCTCCAATATGAGAGTCCAGTCACCCAGCCTTAAAATTGAACGGTGGAATAGATAAGGGGAACTAGTGTGTCCGGTATATTCGGGTTTCCAGAAGATCTTTGATAAGGTCCCACACAAGAAATTGAAGCATTTGTAATTGGGGATACTGTGTTGACAAGGATTGAGATTTTTTATCAGATTGGAAATAAAGCACAGATTGGAAATAAATACATCTGTCTCAGATTGTCAGGCTGTGACTAGTTGGGTCCTGCAGGAGTACTACAATGTGGAGTGTATTGCAAAGTCTGAGGTGCAATAGGCTCCTATAATTTAGAATGTATTATATCAAAGCTGCAGGAGTTCAATAACTTAGTTTTGGAATGTTAGTCTATCAGTTATCCTGATAATACTGTTGCTGGCAAATGGGCAGTGAATTATAGCAATTAAGTTTCAGGAAAACGCACTGTAGGTTCAAGAACAGTGAGCAGACACGCCAATAACTCGATTGTAATATTCAGCACGTTCCTCTTTTGTCATCCATTAACATGTGCAGCATTCAATCGGTATGCTTGCAGTTACCACTGGAACTTTCATTTGCTGCCTCTTGCTTGCAGATGTGGAGTGGACTGCCTGGTTTAACCGGGATGATGAACGAGGCTCAGGAGACTGGGAAAAATTGACGGACTTGAAATCGGCTTTTCCTGGAAAAATCTGTGAGAGTCCAATTGACATGCAGGTAAACCCTCATATGTAAACTTTCTTGGTTGTTGCTTCAATAAGGGTGATCCAGGCCCACTTGGGCTGAAGGGCCTGTCTCTACGCTGTATGACTCTATGATAAGCATGCAACTGTGACTACTAGTCACCTTCTTAAATGAAAACTCTTAATTTATAAACCAATCCCAATTAATGAAACACCCCACATCCAATCTTGCTGTACTACTGGTTGGAACAGTGATACATAAACTGCACTCTGTATCTTCTTTCATAAATGTTAATAGTCTTGGGGTATTCAGACTTGTTATAAAAGTCTGCAGTGATGTGTTCATAAGTGAACTGTACCCTCAAGGGTCTTCAGGATATCAAACTAATTTCCAGAGGAGGATAAAGCAGTGGAAAGTTATGAAACTAAATTTGTGGTTGGTAGATTTGCAGACCAATTCTCTAAATTAGATTTTAAGCTCCCAATGATATTTTAACAAGTCTCCACCAGATTTGGCAACATGTCCTGGTGCCTACACGATGGACAATGACAATCAGGCAGTCACTGCAAGGGGAAACAACATGTAAGATATTGCTTGCTTGACTAGTCTGCACTGGGTTAGAACTTCACTCCAAAATAACAAGTTTTCCAAAGCATAGTAAAGCAATTTTTGTTTTAGGTGATCTTATAGAGGTGTATAAAATCATGAGAGTAGATCGGGTAGATGTACAGAGCCTCTTGCCCAGAGTAGGTGAATCGAGGACCGGAGGCCATGGGTTTAAGGTGAAGGGGAAAAGAATGAATAGAAATCTAAGGTGTAACTTTTTCTTGCAAAGGGTGGTGAGTGTATGGAACAAGCTGCCAGAGGAGGTAGTTGAGGCAGGGACTATCCCAACATCTAAGAAGCAGTTAGACAAGTACATGGATGTGGACTGGTTTGGATGGATATGGGCCAGATGTGGGCAGGTGGAACGAGTGTAGCTGGAACATGTTGGCCAGTGTGGGCAAGTTGGGCAGAAGGGCCTGTTTCCACACTGTATCACTCTATGACTCCAATTTTCTTCTTCAACTCTTAACATTTAAAAGTTGAACCTGTTGAAAGTTTGCAAAATGTTTGCATTTTTGCTCGTGAGCAAAATCTATCAATTGGGTAAAAATTTAGTCAAATATCACACTTTTAACTTTTAAAGAAAATCAGAAAAGTGCAGATGTACATGATGTGAGTCCAATTACTCTGAAGTTTTGTCCAACATCAAATCAGGAGATCAACAAGTTGCATTTCAACATGTGCTGTCAAATGTATCAATTGGGCAAAGGTTTCTCCTCATTTCACAATGTTAACTTCATTAAAACAGAAAAATGCAGATGTAAATAATACGTCTAATTACTCTGCCATTTTCTCTCTTTTGTTAGGTTGCAACCGTTGATGGGATTCCAGCCCATCTAACAGCACAGGTTTTCCATAAGCATGATCTGGACTATGGGTTTGTTTGCCGTAATAAGGATCAGGTTAATGGCATCTGCCATAACTACAAAGTACGCTTCCTTTGTGGTAAACCAGGTCAGTCCTAGGTCTGATTATCTCTTATTGCGATGCTCTAGATATAATATCTGTAACATGCATGACTAGACCCTGAAAATTACTTTGAAACTGTTTTCATGTCAACATTTAACAAGCTAATTAAATCCACATTTATGGCAAGCAACCTTTTATGTACATAATAAATCTTAATTTGTTCTCTACAATTTTTTAATCATTTTATAATAGGAAAACATTGTCTCGACCTTGTTATAGTAATTGCACTGGGGGTGTTGTGACAAAGTGACCTTGGCCTATTTCATCCCAGTTTTTCCCAGCCGCTATCAACGAACTGAACCATCCCACCAACAACTGGAGAGCTACTATCTAGTCGGACTATCTTTGATTGGCTTTACTGGACTTTATCTTGCACTAAACGTTATTTACATTATTCCCATTGTCATGTATCTGTACACTGTGGACGGCTGGATTGTAATCATGTATTGTCTTTCCGCTGACTGGTTAGCACACAACAAAGGCTTTTCACTGTACCTCGGTACATGTGACAATAAACTGAACTATAATTAAACTAAACTCTTTGGTTCATTCACACAATTTCTGCATTTTGTGTTTGCATGGTTGATATGAGACCATCTCACCTCAATGTCCAAAACATAAACTGCCAGAGGAACTCTGCTGCCCAATCCTCTGACTCCCCCAGCAGTTTTATGTTTGCACAAAATTCCAGCAAATGCAGTCTCCTGTGTCTTCATTTTATTATTCCCTTGGCGAGATTTTTTTTCCTTCGGTAATAGCATACCCATCCCCAATACATTCTGTTTTCATTTCTCTGCAGGAAATAGCCTGTCATCAGGCTTGATGTGATCCAGAGCTGTGTGTGATGGTCGATTCTTAAGCTTTCCAATTTGAAATTCACACATTCCCTTCCCACTACCTTCATCTTCTGGGCTTTTAACTTTTTATGTTGTGCCTTTCAAACCCCACTATGTGGGCGAGCAGCTTAGAAGATTCATTAAGCTTTCCACAAGCATCACCCCAAGGTATTGATAAGGAAAGCGAAGGCAGAATACAGAGGTATTCTGGCAAGCAACATAAAGACAAATTGTTTGGAACAGCTTACCAAAAGTTAATTGAAACAAAACTCTGCTAGCGCTGAAAATCTTAACCAAAAAACAGCAAATGCTGAAACCACTCAGCATGTCTGGCAAAATGCAGTGTTAAACAGAGGCAGTTTTCCACATCGATGATTGTTCATTGGGAATTGGAGCCCAAAGAAATAAATCACAGAGGGTGTAAGATGGAGAACTAAGGTGACTGGAAGTTCACCCGGCCCGAAACGTCCCCTCTCCATTTTCTCCACCGATGCTGCCTGACCTACTGAGTAATTTGTGCTGTGCTCAGGATCGAACAAAGGTGTTCTGCAAAGTGATCGCTCAATTAGAAATTGTCAAAGAGAAAAATTAAGTGAAGAAGAAGGAAAGACATCTGAAAGACATGGGTGTGGAAAGTCTGGCCATCAGAACCAATTCAATTGAGATAGGGAAAGTGATATCTGTAATGGAATTTCTCCTTTAGCTCCAGATTAAATCAAATATACAAGACACCTTTGTATCTTTGTACACCAATTTGGCCCACCCCTGCTCCCAGTTTCCTTGCAACATATTCAAGTATTGCTGAAAATGCAAAGTTAAGATGGGCACTATCAGCTGTGAGGAAGATGCACAGTTAACTGAAAATGAAGCTGAAACTTTTAATGTTGCCTTATTTTAAAATAATTACAATTTTTCATCAAAAAAGTGTGTATACAAAGGTATTCATTTTAATATTCAATCCATTGTATAGGAAAATAATGTTTAAGTTTTTTTTTAATGTTTATATTGCTGCAAGATTGTTCTGTATAAGTTTGATTATGATTCTGCTTTGCAATGTAAAAATTGGCAGGAGATGTTGCTTAATGCATGCACACTCACATCATTTATTTGTCTTGTTTCAGTGTGGCCCAAGGTGACGGTTACCATAGATAGACATATTAACAGCAGTATTGTGGACTTAGCGGAAGATGCCAGCACATGGAAAGCCAGCGACATCGTTTTTGTTGCCAGCACAGATTATTCTATGTATCAGACTGAAGAATTTCAACTTCTACATTGTCCGGAATGCAAAGAAAATCAAGTCAAGCTTCAAGGTACAATTTCCCTATAATTGTAGCAGGATTGTAGGCTAATTGACTTAGTAAAAATTGTAAAATGTCCCTAATGTGTGTAGGATAATGTTAGTGTGCGGGGGTCGCTGGTCAGCACGGACTTGGTGGGCCAAAAGGCCTGTTTCCACGCTGTATCTATAAAGTAAACTATCTAATGTATTTCCACACATTACAATCCAATAGTTCAGCAGTCCTCCCTCGTCACCATTCTGCGCCCGAAACAGCCCTTTCAGGTCAAGCAGAGATTCGCATTCACGCCCTCCAACATTGTGTACTGAATTTGGTGCTTTCATTGTGGCTTCCTCTACTCGGTGAGATTGAGCGCAGACTAGGTGACCACTTTGCTGACCACTTACACTCCGTGTGCATCGGTCATCCTGAACTCTCTTTTCTCAAGTTCCTTATTTATTCCCTTCACTTGACGGACAATTTCACAGATACTGATCCTTTTTGTTTTGCTGCTGGTTATAAATAGTTTCAATCTCATTTGTTAAATATGTTGTATGAATACATGTTGCCTTTCCTCTTCGTTGTCTATTCAAATTCTGTTTCATTCACTGCGATGCTTGGATCCGGACCCTTGGTTAGAGCTGTTAGGGAATCAGTGTTCAATTTTGGACCTGACTGAGACCAATACTTATGCTACATGCACAATATTATAAATAACTGTGACTTCTGTTTAGGCAGCACCATTATAAACATTGTAAATTGTAGGGAACTTGGCAAAGTGTATAGCAGATTAATAGACTTTGGGCTGTCATAGAATGGTGAAATGAATAAGAACATGGCAGATAGACTTCGGTACAGATAAGGACAAAGTGATGATTTGAAAATATTGACATGGAAAGACATTGCACAATGATTAGCGTGATGTGGATGATATTTAGAGAAACTTTGATGTCCATATACAAACATTCCCTGAGGTTTTCCCAGTGACTGCTCCAAACGGGCAGCTGTGGACTTCAAATTATGATCACCAAACCTTGATCAATAAAAGTCTCTCTCTCTCTCTCTCTCTCTCTCTCTCTAATCTTGTCAATGTTCTAAGTTGTTAAAAAAAAAGAAAAAGATTGTCTAAAAAATGAAAGAGAATGGTCAAAATCCCAACCACCACCAGCCTGCATTTATCATCTACCATACATCAATTCTCAGGATGAATTTACAATCAGGCTTTTGCAATTATATGTGAGTGTGTGACAGTGGCATAGAATGAGCCAAGCCTTGTGTTACTGTTCCTTCATGTGTTGTTTACTTGGATTGATCTCAAGAAAGGAGACTTTATCCCAGTTCAATGGGAATGTTTACAGAATATGCTAATGTCCTGATGTGTGCCAGATGTTAACAATTCAGAATTGCTTTGATGAAGTACAATGGTTGAAAATATTTAGCAACTGTGATTCTCAGGGCAGAAACCTGGCCCTGGTAGATTACCAAATAATTAGGCAACATTGAAAAGTATGCAATTATTGAAGATTAACATGTTGGAGATAATTTTAGGGATAGGAATTCCTAATGCTTTAGTTTAGTTTTGAGATACAGCACAGAAACCAGGCCTTTTGGCCCACTGAGTCCTCACCAACCAGCGATCCCCGAATATTAACACTATTCTACACACACTAGTGACAATTTTTTTACATTTAGACCAAGCCAATTAACCTACCAACCTGTACGTCTATGCAGTGTGGGAGGAAACTGAAGATTTCGGATTAAACCCACGCGGTTACGGGGAGAACGTACAAACTCTGTACAGAGATCACCCATAGTCAGGATCGAACCCAGATCTCTGGTGCTGTAAGCGCTGTTTGGCAGCGTTTCTACTGCTGCACCACCATACTACCCTAAATGCTCTAGCTATAAACATGGGGCAGGTTTGATGGGGCTACAGCTCTTGGGTTGTAAGTGTTCATAAAATAACAAATTTAGGGCAACCAATTTTGGGGTGATTCATTTTACAGCTAAGTTTTTGTTTTTTTTTGGTTCTCACACTTTATCTTCTCATTAAAGTTCTCATAATTTATAAATGGAAGGAGTGTGAATACATCATAGATAGTTACGGTGGTCAAAAAGTAATTCAGCACACTGGCCTTCATCAGAGTATTGGATTTAAAGGTCATGTCACAGTTATACAAGATGTTGGTGAGGCACAGTTAGATTATTGTGTCCAGTTTTGATCACCATGTTATGGGAAAGGTGTTGTCAAGCTGGAAAGCCTAAGCGACGTGGATGAGAATTAGGTGGCATTGTTAGTAAGTGCACGGATTACACTAAATTTGTGGTATAGTGAAGAGAGAAGAAGCATATCTAAGATTACAATGGGATCCCGAGCAGGTGTGTTCATGGGACAAGGAATAGCAGATGGGGTGCGATTCGGATAAATGCAGAAGTGTTGCAATTTGGGAAGGCAAACCAGGGTAGGATTTGCACAGTAAATGGGAGAGCTCTGGGGTGCCATAGAACAGGGAGAGCAAGGGGTGCAGGAGCATAATTCCATATCATACAGATAGACATGGTAATGTAGAAGGGCCCTATCATTTACTGTCTACCTCCTGCCCCTGGTTGGCACGCTTGCCTTTGTACTGGGTACAAGAATTGGGGCATCATTTTATAGCTATACAAAAAGTTGGTAAGGCCATATTTACAGAATTTAAGTGTGGTCTTACCAACTGTGAGGGTACAGTTCTGAATACCCTGCTCCAGGAAGGATGTCATTAAACTGGAAATGGTGCAAATAATATTTACAAGAATGTTACTGGGACTGGAAGTTTTGAGCTATCAAGTGTGATAAAGAGGATCAGTTCAGTTTCAGATTAATTTATTGTCACGTGCACCGTGAGATGCTCTTGAGGTTAATTTTGAAGTTAAAGGATTAACATGGAAGCTGACTTCCCAAGTTTCATGCAGTCTTCAGCGTGTGGGATTTCCAGGACACTTCTTGTGGTCTAGGTGGCCACATCTGCAGCAAGTAAACTCTGAACCTCCTGACAAGCGGCAGAGGGAAAATTGGGGATTTTATATGATTGGTGACAATGTGATTCTATTTTACGAGTCGACAAAATTTAAACCATCCCTGTCTCCATCAGAGGACCAGTGAAAAGATGACAGCAATCCTTCCTAATAAAATATTTGTTTTCCACCTTAGTGAAATCCAGGGTGATAGTTCTTAGTGACTGACTTTCAGTGGAGGACTTTTCCACTCAAAGTGGACTTTTCGTTCTTAAGATTCCAGCATCGGCCGTGTCCCGTGTCTCCAGTCACCTTTGATCTCCAGTCAGCCTCCTGAACGCCACCTCGCATTACAACACATTTCCTCATTGTTCTATTCTCTGCTCCTGCTTTGAATCGTGGTCTCCAGACTGCTGTGCAGCAACATCGTTGTCTGTTCTGGAGACCTAAACCCTCTTGCAATGCTGTTGGTGCATCCCTGCCCTCCATCCCCACATACTCCACTATAAGGCCAGTGTGCCTCCATTCATTTCCCACCCTCCTGCTCCCCCCCCCCCCCCCCCCCCCCCCCCCCCCCCCCCCCCCCCCCCCCCCCATCAAATGCTGGGCTTCAAGGAACCCAACCCTAGATTTTGGCAAACCACCCACTGTGCAAATATACAATGCCTTGGGCGTAGGTTGTAACAGGCGTCTGTGTTAGGACAACCAAAGTACACTTTGCCTTTGACCAAGATGTCTAATTTATTTTTCTTAATGTTTTCATTTTCTTTACTTTTTTTTTCTATCATGGAGGAAACTCAGTTGAACACAACACCGTGCCATAGATTTGGAAATTCTAACTGTTTGCATATGTTTCTGATTTTCTTCCACATAATCCATTAATCTCCACTGAATTTAAATAGCTTGATTCAAAATCAATTTAAATCAGCAATACTAAACAAATAAAATTAAACCTACCGCATAGTGAAGCTGCAGTACAGGGATATGTGCATGCCAAAAACCTAAAAAACATGTAATAGGCAGGGCCAAGCTATCTTACAACCAGTACTCATCATAAATCTCTGCAGCCTACCACATCTAAACTACAAACACAAAGATGAGACTCCCAACACTATCCTCATCTTCAGCGAAGGTGGGGCCCAGCATTTGAGTGTTAGACACAACGCTGGTAGCTCAGCAGGTCAGACAGCATCGCTGGAGACAAAGGATGGGTGACATATCCGATCGGGACCCTTCTTCAGATCATTTCAGTCCTAACCCGAAAAGCCACCTACCCTTTATCTCCAAAGATGCTGCCCGACAAGTTGAGTTACTCCAGCACTTTGTGTTTATCGTTGGTATAAAACCTGCATCTGCAGTTCTTTGTTTCTACAGTATATTCACAATCATGTTCAGCCTGAAGTGTGGAATAAGTGATCAAGCTTGCTTCCTCCAGAAATCTGATTCATTGCAGAAGCCAGTCTATAGCCAATTCAATTCACTCCATGTGATATCTAGGTCAGCACTGTGGCACAGTGGTACAGTTGCTGCCTTACAGCACCGGAGACCCGGGTTTGATCCTGACTACAGGTGATGTTTGTATGGAGTTTGTACGTTCTCCCCATGACCTGCGTGGGTTTTCTCTGGGAAGCTCCGGATTCCTCCCACACTCCAAAGCGTACACGTTTGTAGGTTAATTGGCTTGGTATAAATGTAAATTGTCTGTAGTGTGTGGTATAATGTTAATATGTAAGAATCGCTGGTCAGCACAGACTCAGTGGGCCGAAGGGCCTGTTTCTGCACTGTATCTCTAAACTAAACTAGACTGAGAGCATTGGATACTTCAAAGATTATATCACCAGATTTTTTTACTCTTGATAGTGAGGTCCTGATTTACCTTCCATTCCCACCATAACTACACGATGGCCCCTCCACCTGCCCCAGCCATACCCAGCTGTTTGGGGATTGTAAATACCCCCCTATTTCAGTCCCTGACCACTGGCTGTCTTTCCCACAAGCAACCCCTCATCATCTTTCCAACCCCTCAGAAGGTACATTTTGATGTACATGAATGAAGCGGGTGAAGGATACTGTGACACGAGTCTGAGTCGGCCCAAACTTTGAGGTAATGGGCACATAACCAAAATAGTTGTGGACTGTCGTGTAGGGACCATGAAGCATCTCTTTTGTGGTACATAATTATTTCCACGATGCAAGGCCTAAAGGATTGGAGTTGAACCCACTGCATTCTCTCCAAGTCCACAACTCTGTGTAACCACAACTTTCACTTCTACGCCCGAGTGGTTTTATTGAGCCAAAGCTGACTTTCATTATGGATGTGAATATTGTCAGTAATTTTGACATTATTGAATTGCAGCCTCTCATCTTCTTTGTTATTTTCAATAATATATCTTTAAATCATACGTGAGACCACACTAGGAGTACTGTATGCAGTTCTGGTCACCCAGCTTAAGGAAGGATGTCATTAAATTGGAAAGGGTGCAGCAGTGATACCACATGGTGTTACCTGGGCTTGTGGGTTTGAGTTACAGTGAATTAGAAAGGCTGCCTTTTTCCTTGGAATATAAGTGGCTGAGGGTGTGACATTGAGGTGTACAAGATCACAAAGGGCAAGGATAAAATGAGCACTCGGTCTTTTTCAGAAGGTAGAGCATACTAAAACTAAAATGCACAGGCTTAAGGTGAGTGGAATTTCTGGGGCAACTTTTTTTACTCGGAGGGTAGTCTGTGTCAGGAATGAGCTGCCAGAGGAATCTATAGAAGTGGATACAGTTACGACTTTAAAAAAGAAAAAGACATTTAGACAGATATGAAATGGGCCAAATGCACGCAAATGGGGTTTCAGGGTTTTTACCCAGTGACACTGAGGAGCACAGAAATATTTTCATGTCTGGATGGTGTGTGATTTGAAAGGGATTCTGAAGTGGTAGTGGTGCCATGTACCTGCTGCCCTTGCCCCACACTGTGGTAGATAGTTTCTAGCAGATGTCATTAGATCATGGGCATCACAGGAATAAAGTTGTGCTTCAACGAGGGTTGAGAGCAATTGGAGTTTTTCTGAAGATAGACACAAAAAGCTTGAGTACCTCAGCGGAACATGCAGCATCTCTGGAGAGAAGGAATGGGTGACGTTTCAGGTTGAGACCCTTCTTGGTCACGACCTGAAACGTCATCCATTCCTTCTTTCCAAAGATGCTGCCTGTCCCACTTAGTTACTTCAACATTTGATGTCTTTCTTCAGTTTAAACCAGCATCTGCAGTTCATTTCCAACACAATCATAGTTTATACCTGCTTTAAGATTAACTGACCCAATACATGTTAGGAGTTGATGTTAAAAATTGTAATTAGGAGGAAGGCCCTTTAAAAAAAAGCATCTGAGTGGTTATTTTACTATAGTCAATGTATTTTGAATCTGCAATCTCTAGTTCCAAAGAGGAAACATCAACATTGTAAAGCCCACCTATTGAGTAATTGACTTGTATGATGTCTTGGTGTGCCTCCACCTTGTATTCACAGTAGTAACCACGTTAATAAGAATATGAGGAGATGATATTGAAGGTCATTGAGAAGAGGTACAGATGTTATTGTTAATGTCTGTTAAAATTAACCAGCAATTCTTTATGCAAAATCCTGCCTTCAGAGATGAGCATACAGTATTCCTTTTTTAAGTTAGCCCTTTTATTTAAGCAGTAGCTCAGGATTGAGGGATGACTGGTTTACACTAGTCCTTTGTGTCCAAGTTGGCTAACGAGGCCCATGGATCTTTCCGCAGATGGGTCGGGTGGTGACTGATGTGGTGGGATAGTGGTCAATTTGTGAGGCGGTGCATTCCTTCCGCTGTTGATGCAGAGCTTCTGTGTTCTCCAGATTTTTAGCCTGAAGGTTTGAATTCCCAAATACTCCTCTTTAAAGTTTAAGGGACGGTGATTCCCTGGAGTCAGCGGGAATGTTTACAATTCTCAAGATTGCTTTGAGCACAACCTTGAATGTCTTTTTGCTGTCCACACGGTGATACCCTCCCATGGCACACCTCGGATTAGGGGGTCTGCTTCTGGAATTGGCTGTCAGCCGTGCAAAGTCCATGACTTGCCCAACATAAACAACTGAGGGAAACCAGGGCCTCAGTGCTGGGGACGCTGGCTTGGCAGAGAATGCCAATGTTGGTTTGCTTCTCCTTTTATTGAATTTGGATGATTTTGCAGAGCCACCTTGCAGAACAAAACCTCAGTGACTTGGCTCCAGCAAGCATATAATGCTGGAGCTGTGTTACGGAGTTTGTAATGCTTACATTTGCACACACTTTGAGACCGAACCCAAGACATTGTTAACATGAACATAAAAGACTTTGATAGACCCTTATGCCCAAAGATCCTATAACAAGCAAGATAGACCACTCCTAAATACAATGGGCTGACGTGTTGTACGCAACAGAGCGGAACGTGGGCCTTTTTTTCATCCATTTCAGTAACCGGACCCGACCCGACTCGCAGTGTAATCAGCGTTGTGGGGGAACAGTTTGTGTTAATAAATAATAATTCTGAAAATGAGGAGAACATTTTTCCCAAATAACTTTTATTTTTACGCGGATGTTTCCGTTACCGGCTTCCATCTCCGCACTAGTATCCTACGGGATCTTTGGTGCGGAGACGGAAGCCGGTTACGGAAATGGGGCCGAAAATTACCCACGAATCTGCCCATGACCGTACTACGTCTTTTTGGTCGAGTGATCTATCTTGCTTGCTATAGCATCTTTGCTTATGCCTTGCATCTTCAAGACCACCTTTACTACCTGTCCCCCACCAATAAAGGTTCACAATGAAACAATGGAAAACATGAAGTACAGTCCACATGTCTAGAGCAACCTCTCAGACTAGGCAGACATTGATGATGAAGTTTTCCAGCACCTTCATTGTGCCAGCACATCCTTTGTTTGATTGAAGAAAATTTTATTTGAAGATTAAGCTCAGATCTGGCACAAACCTCCCAGAAAACAGTGATACCTGTCCTCTAATAAGCTTCTGAACCCTGGGCTACTTTCAACAGCTATTAAGGTTGTAACCCACCACTCATACAATGTGTATCTAAATAATTGAGCAAGTTGTTACTTGTTAATGAAAATGATCTGACATATATGCCACTCATGTGACCAACAGCCAGACTTCTGAAACATGCCCTATTTCCAAACTCAAAAGCAGAAGAGGTTATGAGTTGTATAAAGGGATAGGTGCAAAGAAAGTGCTCAAAGCTTCCTTGAAGTGCAACATCCGTACCACCCCCTGATAATCTCTGACGTTTAACTGCTCAGAGTGGAGAAGGAGCATTCGGAATGAGAACCCCAAAGCTGTGCTTCGGACTCGGCAGAAGCAGAGTGTGAGACCTCACACTACCCTCCCACTCATCCTGACCCGATTGAAGAGTCTGTGGTTCCCACATTGACATCATCATCCACAATACCCCCACACAAGCATGCTGGAAGCAAGCCGTCCTCATCCCAAAGATTTTAAAGTTTAACTTGTCAGGAAAATATAAGCGGTCTGTTTTTCATTTGCAAAGCAATTGGCTAGGTTCCACTTGCCATGGCCAGACCTGCATTAAATGTGTTGCAGTACCTAGGTCGGTGTGACATGGAAAGACAAGACAACTTTTATTGTGTCATTCCAATCATCCTTCCTCTTCTGTGTGGCTGGTGTAGACATAGAGCATAAGCTATAAAGATTTTAGATGTCGAAGCTGGTAAAGGCAGTGGGGTGGCCTATCATCATATAACCTCTCTGTCTGTGAACTGGGCAGTATTTTGGATGGGCTGAATTAAGCCAGCCAGTGCCATATCCCTGGACTCACTGCACAGAATCAGACACCCCTTTTCCAGATGCAGAGGGCGGATTGCAAGGATATCCACACCTGTCCACTGTGCCACAGTGAGGGGTGGGCTGGCCCCGAACATGCCCCAGGGCATCACTGCACTTGGAGAATATTCAAATAGATTTAGATAATCAAAAAAAAATTCATCCATATTTTAGATAATGAAAGGATCTTCAAGTATGAAGAATAACTAAGAGCAGTAAGATGAAGTAAAATAACTCTAAATATTTATTGCGTTGCCATATGCTCACGGAGTCAGCAAGCCCATTCAAATGAATTTGATCATGATCAGTGTGTTAGCCAGGCCTGAAGTGAAGCTGAGGGCTGGATGGAAAATGCCCCATTGGCCCCTCTCTTTGGCCCACGGTGATCCTGGTGCTGGAGCTGCTTGGCAGGTGAACTAAGTTGGTACTGACTGTGTACTCTCAATCTTTTAGGAAAAGCCAAGTATTTGCACATGGGACGGGAAGTAGATGGTGTCGACATGCGAGCAGAAGTGGGAATACTATCCAGAAACATCGTCATCATGGGAGAAATGGAAGCACAGTGCTACGGCAACAATGCCTGCACGTATTTTGAGTTTGACACAGTTGGCGGCCATATTAAGGTAGGTGAATATTCAATGAAGTAAAACAAACTATTCCTGACATTGATGGAAATACTAAATTAAAATAATTGTCAATCGTCATTAGCAGAGTTAATTTAAATAAATCTCGACTCTGACATTGACCAGGGAGAAAACACTTAGCAGTTCCAACATTTAACATCATTTGTTTATTGATAACAGGAGAGACACAAAATGCTGGAGAAATTCAGTAGATCTGGAAGCATTTCTGGAGAAAAGGAATAGGTGATGTTTTGGGTCAGAACTCAATGGATAACAGGCAGGAAGGAACGTCAGATGCTGGTTTAATCCTACGATAGACACAAAATGTTGGAGTAACTCAGCAGGACAGGCAGCTTCACTGGAGAGAAGGAATGGGGTGACATTTTGGGTCGAGACCTTCAGACTTCAGTCTGAAACATCAGACCCGAAACTGCACCCATTCCTTCTCTCTTGAGATGCCACCTGTCCTGCAGAGTTACTCCAGCATTTTGTGTCTATTGAAGAGATGTAAAGATTTTCACCATAGGTTGTTGCATGGGTTATTTGATTATTCTGGATTTACTGAACTGAGTGCAGTATATTTATACTTGAATGTTGCCTCTCTCTTGTGTTCTGCAGATGGGTGTGGGTTTCAAAGCAGTTCACATTGAAGGTGCTTTGCTGAAACACATGGGCCAGCAGTCCATGGGCCACTACCCTATTCATTTCCACATGACAGGAGATGTGGATGGGAAAGGGGGCTACACCCCTCCAACATACGTGAAGGAAGTCTCTATTCACGATTCTTTCTCACGATGTGTGACCATTCATGGATCCAATGGATTGCTGGTGAGTAATGGCTAATCAAGAAACCACATTTCGTTTGAACCTCTGGGTTCAAATGACAACAAATAAATTGTATTGTATTGTATTGCAATTATATATGTTCCAACAGTTTTTATGTTACAGAACAAAATGACCCTACAATAGACATAAATTTATCCTTCTGAATGCTCTGAATTCAACAACATTAAATTATAGTTAGAGTCTTACAGCATGGAAACAGGCCCAACTTGCCCACACCGTCCAACATGTTGCATCTACACTAGTCCCACCTGCCTGCGTTTGGCCCAGTTCCCTCTAAACCTGACCCTCCGCCTTAACAAATTCCATTCAAATTGTCATTATGTTACCCAGAGACTTGAGCTATAATTCAGGCTTATGTTCCAATGAACTAATCAGGAATGGTGATGGAGGTGTTGTTGTTCAAATATTAATTGGAGATTAAGGCATCACCTTTTGCAAGTGGATATAAAGGGTATATTGTGGGACTATTTCTTGTGTTGGAAAGCTCAGCAGTTTGATCAAGATATATCCACATAAACAATGAACTGACTATTTGATGTGCAAGATAGTGTTGTGTAAGGGGATCGCTGGTTAGTGCAGACTTGATGGGCCGAAGGGCCTGTTTCTGCGCTGTATCTCTAAACTAAATTAAACCATTTGCACATTATGGTGTTTGCACGGATCCTGACGTGTACTAATTAGTGATCATATTTATCACGTAGGTAGACCATGCTGGAGAAACTCAGCGGGTGAGGCAGCATCTATGGAGCGAAGGAAATAGGCAACGTTTCGGGCCGAACCCCTTCTTCAGACTCTTAAATGTTTATCTTAAATGTTGGGATAGTCCCAATGGAGTCCCAATCAAACCCCTTCTTCAGACTCTTCTGAAGAAGGATCTCAACCCAAAACATTGCCTATTTCCTTCGCTCCATAGATGCTGCCTCACCCGCTGAGTTTCTCCAGCTTTTTTGTCTACCTTCGATTTTCCATCATCTGTAGTTCCTTCTTAACTTATTTATCACGAAAATAACTGCACATCAAAAATTACTGTACAGGTCAGTTGGCATCTCAGAAGGATGATTTTTTTTCAAGAGGCCTTCAACAGGAAACCTTAACTAGTATTTTTTACTCCACAGATATTAAATGGTCTGCTGAATATTTCTGGCTTTTCCTGATTTTATTTCAGATATGCAGTACCTGCAATATTTTACTTTTTCATTAAAAAGAACTCCATCCATTTTAAAACAGTGTGGTACCTCCTGAGGTTGTAAAAGTGGCTATAGAAGTGCAAGATTTTTTAATTATGTGCAGGTTTTATTTATGTGCAGAATCATACTGGGATAAACACGATCTGACATTTTCCCATATTTTGGATACCTTTCTAAATTTTAGCAGGATATTTCAAAGTAATTTTCGTTTGGTTTTATAACATTCTAATCTTTAGATAGAGCTCTAGGGGCAAGCGGAATCAAGGGATATGGGGAGAAGGCAGGCACGCGTTACTGATTGCGAATGATCAGCCATGATCACAAAGAATGGCGGTGCTGCCTCGAAGGGACAAATGGCCTCCTCCTGCACCTATTTTCCATGTTTCTATAACATGAGTTACTTACAGATGGATTTGTATTCTCAATTATAGAATTCCATTCTTCACATGGAGATCAGTTCATGTGATAGGAGCAGAATTAGACCATTTGGCCCATCATGTCTACTCTGCCATTCAATCAACCCCTGGCACCCATACTAATCAAGAATCTATCTATCTCTGCCTTACATATATCAATCGACTTGTACTCCACAGAACTTGACTCGTGTTCTGTGCTCCAATTATACATTACCAAGCTCATTTGCTTTCCAAACCTTGGCATCCAAGCATCAGTGGAAAGTTTCTGCACTGACCACTCAAACACAGCGAGTGAAGTCATGACTCTACCGAGACATAAATTAAAATATTGTTTGCTCGTCTTAACTTTATGCTGCTTCCATCCTTCAGTCCAGTAGCAATATTTAAACCTGCAAACCAACATTATTCAACCACACATGGCACGATACAGTGCTGTGTGACTTATTCCAAGAACGAGTCAAGTTACCCATTTTAAACAATCACACGCTGTGTGTTTAGTTCTGATGTGTTTTTCACTTGTAACTTTAAACTAACCTTTCAATGTTTACTGAATCTGGTGTATGTTTCATTTGCCTGTTCCCTGTCCGGATTTAATGCAAGCTCCTTTTTAACAGTCTTCAGAATTAATCTCTTGGAATCTTTTAGCTGGTCAGATATTCCCATGGATGGCATAGCAATGCGGGTGTGATGTTTTTTACACGTTTACCATCTATGGACTGGTAGCAGAAATGGCAATTCTGTATTAACGCCAACAACACAACTCTTAAAACTTGGCTCTCTCTCGAGTACTTTGGGATTAGTGAATTTTGCCCTGCAGCAACAGATGAATCACCATTGTACAATAAATCTATTCAGTGAAAAGTAAACTTAGCATTAGTCAAGCATATTTCCTAATCATATAAAAATATATCTTGCTGTACCTATTTCTTTAAAGATGTATCAGAAAAGCTATTCTAGGAATCTCATTTCAGAATTGAGGAACATGGGTTCAAATGCTGTTCCAGAGATATGAGCATAAATTTTGCGCTGACCTTCAGTGCATTACCAAAAAAGTGTTATATTGTTGAAAGTCCTTCTCGATTCAGAGTTAAACTCAGGACCATCGTGTTAGATGTGCTTTTAACTCGACAGAGGAGATTTAGAAAGGCATCTGGTTCCATCCTGACCTCTGGTGCTTAGAGTTGAGACTTTAGAGATACAGTGCGGAAACAGGCCCTTTGGCCTTACGGATCCGCGCCGACCAGCGATCACTACACACACTAACACTAGTCACAATTTTATCAAAGCCAATAAGTCTATAAACCTGTACGTCTTTGGAGTGTGGGAGGAAACCGGAGCACCCAGAGAAAACCCTGGCGCTCACAGGGAGAACGTACAAACTCTGTACAGACAGCACCCGTAGTCAGGATCAAACCTGGGTCTCTTGCGCTGTAAGGCAGCTGCCATACTGCTACGTCACTGTGCCACCCTACAAGTAGTGTAGGAATAATTGATCTGATGCTGAATGGTGAGCACTAACTAGGGGATGCCACAGAAATCAATGCTCGGGCACCAGTTGTTCAATGACTTGGATCAGGGAACTAAATGTATCATCTCCACGTCTGCAGACAAAACAAAGCTGGGAGTGGGGTGGAATGTGAAGAGAATGGAAAAGACGCTCCAGTGGGATTTAATTAACTTGAGTGAGTAGACAAATGCAGAGCAGATGCAGTATAATGAGGATGAACGTTGGGATATCCATTGTTGTTCTGAAAACAGAAAGATAAGTTGGATAAAAGGTCTCCCACTGTTATAAGGTAAAACAAAATACAATAAATGTTTGGAGAATATGTGCTACTGGAAGTTTAATAAGGGTTCTAAAACTCGGAAGGTTTTAGAACTCGGGCTTCGGTAAATAAGGGCAGCACGGTGGCGCAACGGTAGAGTTGCTGCCTAACGGTGCCAGGTTCAATCCTGACTACGGGTGCTTGTCTGTACAGAGTTTGTACTTTCTCCCGGTGACCTGTATGGGTTTTCTCTGAGATATCCGATTTCCTCCCACACTCTAAAGATGTACAGGTTTGTAAGTTAATTGGCTTTGAACAAATGTAAATTGTCCCTATTGTGTTGGACATTGTTAATGTGGGGGGATTGTTGGTCGCCGCAAACTCGGTGGGCCGAAGGGTCTGTTTCCACGCTGTATCTCTAAACTAAAACTAATGTAAGTAAAAGGACTTGGGTGATGGGGGAGTAATGCTGGTTTGTCAATGTGACTTTGAAGCAGGTCAAGTAGTTGGGTGGTGAGTCCACCAACTTCTCATTGAAGTTATCAGTTAGGGTGAAACTCTGCAGGACAGCCCAACTGAGGGGCATGCATTGGGAGCTCACGGTTACTGCAGTGCTTCAGACAGCTGCATGTGCAGAAGCTTCACCAGCTGTTGCAACCTGAGCCCGGCGTTTTGGAGATGGAGTCACTGTGGTGCATCCATGAGGCTGAGTACTTGGTGGATAGCACACTGAGTGAGGTGGTCACACCACAAGGTTAAGAGTGAGCAGGCAGAGAGGTCATGGGCAACCACCAGACAGAGTAGAGGAGCGGGCAAGTGTGGTGCAGGAGTCCCCCGAGTCATTCACACTCTCCAACAGATTGCCTCGACTATGGAGTTCTGGATATGACAGCTCTTCAGAAGAGCACAGCCAGAGCAGAGAGCCTGGCAAAATATGTCAAAATATCATAACCATGATGTTTTCACTGGATATGAATTCTTTATGTGCTGGAGATTGGAGCTTAGTACTAAATAGTGCATTGAATTAATGCTGTCATTATTCAACCTGCCATTATTGATGCAGTTATATAAAAGGAACTCTGTTTCTGGGTTCCTGCCCAATCTGGCTTCATCCAAATGCCAGTAATCAATGAGTTTAAGTCTCATTTTACTTATTCTTCTCTCTAATGATTTATGCGTTTGGAAGGAATTAGCCAAAACTGACAAATATCACTTTAATTATCAGTATAATCAACCACTTGCAAGATGGTGTCATTGTTTTTAACAGCATATGATTTGAATATCTTGAAAACAATAGGAATATATAACATTGAAAAAATAGTTTTAGTATGCCCATGACAGCTCTTTGCTGAAATATCAACTTTAAATGTTAACTCTATTTTTCTCTCATTGTCAGACTCACTGAGGATGTTGTAACATACTTCTGTTTTTATTTCAGTCTTTCGGCATATGCAATCTTTTATTTTTTGGACCAAAACTAATCTTGCTGTTTTCTCTTCCCCCCAACTTCAAACCAGCTTTTGTCAATTAATATTTTGGAATATGCTTGTGTTAGATTGGTGTAACTGATGGCTAAGTATTGAACCAATATAACTCGTGATTAATCCCCTCTGAATATTTAAAATGTAATAATCCTAATTGTATATAAATCCTACAAAAACCAGCAAACGTGTATAATGACAACATGTAAAATGAATGTGCGCCATTGCCTGTTCCTCACTGTGTGGTAAACTGTTTTCTCATTTTGACATTATGTATTTAAGTAAACAAGTCATGAATGGTTTTCAGAACAAGATGGTGTTGAGTTTCTAAAGGGTGGTTATGATAATCCTGCTCTTTAGCCAGCATTCTTCGTGGACTTTGATCCGCTGGTCAAGTTAAAATTCCATGTTTTGAAATTCCCAGAGAAAATGAAGAGCGCTTAGCAAGACTTTTTTTGTCATCATTTGAAGTATAGCAGTTGTAATATAGGTAACATGTCAAATAAGATCCCAATAACACCAATATGACCGGGAAAGATGTTACAGCTATCAGGTTGTGATTTGCAGTCAGAGCCTTTATCCCAGAGTGGAAATGTCCAACACTAGAGGGCACAGATATAAGGTGAAAGGCAGATATTTAATGCAGATTCCTGGATGTTTTTTTTATACAGAGAGTGGTGAGGGCCTGGAATGCACTGGCACGGGTGGTGGTGAAGATATACATGACAGTGGCGTATTAGAGGCCTTTAGATGGGCACATGGATCTGCAGGGAATAGAGGGATATGGATCATGTACAGGCAGATTAGATCATTTTAACTAGGCATCATGTTCGACACAAACATTGTGAGCCGATGGGCCCGTTCTTGTGCTGTACTGTTCTATGTTTTATGATAAAGACTGCATAACTGAGAGGTATAGACAGGATAGATGTTAAGACATTTTCTTCCCCATGGCAGACGTGTCAATGTTCAGAGGGCATGGTTTTAATATGAGGACTAAGGGTTCTACAGGGCTCTGAGGAATTATTTTTTTTTCACCCAGAGGTGATGGTAACCTGGGGTTAATTATTTTTTTTTTACCCAGAGGGTGATGGTAACCTGGTGTGTGCTGCCTCTAGAGGGGGTTTAGAAAGGTGCACTCAACTTTTATGAAGCATCTGGATAAGCACATGAATAGTCAAGGCATTGTAGAGCAATGGGCACGTGCTGGTAAATTGGATTAGTAAATAGTTACTTGATGTTCTGCACTCTAATGGTAGGTTGTATGAACTGTTTCTGTGCTGTATTAGCTATGATGCTGTAAATCTGAAATAAAACTAGGACATGCTAGAGAAACTCAGTTGGTTAGGCAACATCCATGGAAACAGAATCAGAGCTAATGTTTTAGGTTTAAACAAAAAAATTAGATGAAAAGACATCAGGCAGAAATGTTAAATCTGTTTCTCTCCTTGGCGATTGAGGCAATGTCTATGTATTTCCAGCATTTTCTGTTTTTATTTATGATCTGCTGTAAACTGGTTTGTGGCAAATCCTGAATCATTTGTAATCTTTTAAACTGAAAAGTTGTCCATTTTGATTAATTTGATTTCCCTCTGTAACTTTATTTCCACAGTCATAGAAATAGATCCTTTAGCCCACAGTGGCTGTGCCAGCCATCGTTCTTATCTACTCATTCTATTTATCAGCACTAGTTGTGTAGTTGGCAGTGGCATGACTTTCAAGTGCTTATCTAAATATTCGTGAAATATTGCAAGTAGCCACTTCTACCACCTCCTTACATTGTGCACGCTGTGATTTCAACCACCCTGTGAGTGGGGAAAACACATTCAAATTCCCTCTAAGTCTCTTCCCCTTTATCTGTAACCTATGCCCTTTCGTTGTGACCATCTCTGCTGAGGAGAAAACGTTCTCACAATCTAAATGCAATGTTAGCATTTATTTCAAGTGGACTAGAATATAAAAACAAGGATGTAGTGCGGAGGCTTTACAAGGCACTGGCCAGAACACATTTGGAGTATTGTGAGCAGTTCTGGGCCCCATATCTGAGGAGGGATGTACTGGCTTTGGAGAGGGTCCAGAGGAGGTTTACGAGAATGATCCTGGGGATGTTGAGTGTTTGTAGGCACTGGGCCTGTACTCGCTGGCTTAGAAGGATGAGGGGGGGGGGTCCTCAGTGAATTCTACTGAATAGTGAAAGGCCTGGTTATAGTTGATGGGAGACGATGTTTCCTCTAGTGAGAGAATAGCCTCAGAATAAAAGGAAGTACCTTTAGAAAGGAGATGAGGAGGAATTTCTTTAGTCAGGGGGTGGTGAATCTGTGGAATTCGTTGCCACAGGCGGCTGTGGAGACCAAGTCATTGGGTATTTTTAAAGCAGAGATTGACAGATTATTGATTAGTAAGGCTGTCAACGTTATGCGAAGGCTGCAGGAGAATGAGATTGAGAGGGAAAGATAGATCAGTCGTGATTTAATGGTGGGGTAGACTCAACAGGCCGAATGGCCTAATTCTGCTGTTCTGACATGAACTTGTATACACTTTATAATACCAGTCATAATTGTGTATACTGTACCTCAATTAAAGTCTTGATTAGTAAGGACATCAAAGGCTATAGGGTGAAAGCATGAGAAAGGGATTGCATTCAAGCTGTCTGATACGGGATAACGGGTATAATGTTTAGTCCAATAATAATGTCCGATTAATGATAGCTGGAATGTTTCCAATGAGGTATTCAGCATGGAAACAGGCCCTTCAGCCACTGAATCCACATCACCCATCAAGCACCTCATTTACACATCACTGCATGAGGAATATTAAGAATCGACATTGGACAGGAGGTTAAGGAAGGTGGGGGCAGGATTGAATCGAATTGGCACCAGCGGACATAAAGTTTTAATAGGTTAAATTTTCCCTTTTAGGTGAAAGACGTCATTGGCTACAAGACCTTGGGGCACTGCTTCTTCACTGAAGATGGGCCAGAGGAACGAAACACATTCGACCACTGCCTCGGTTTGTTGGTCAAAGCAGGGACCCTGCTCCCGTCAGATCGCGACAGCAAGATGTGCAGGATGATAACGGACGGGGTGTACCCAGGCTACGTGCCCAGACCTCAACAGGACTGCAAGTAAGTCATCCAGCCCAGTCTGAAGAAGGGTTCCGACCCGAAATGGCACCTGTCCTTTTTCTCTAGAGATGCTGCCTTACCTACTGAGTTACTCCGGCACTGCAAGTAAGTCATTTGGCAGGTTCCCACTTTGAATGTAGATGGGTTCCGACAGCCAGAACCGTTGCCCAAAGAGAAATTGCCCCCCATCGTTTCTCCATATCAATTCATGCTGCAGTCACCCGCTGAACTTTTAATAGACAATAGGCCAGAAGTAACTTTCGGGCCAGCACCGCCATTCAATGTGATCATAGCTGATCATCCTCAATCAGTACCCCGTTCCTACCTTCTCCACATATCCCCTGACTCTGCTGTTTTTAAGAGCCCTATCTAGCTCTCTCTTGAAGGCATTCAGAGAACCCGCCTCCACCGCCCTCCTATTGACCAGCATATTTTGGGATGCTTACCTTGCTTTTGATGTGGGCCTGAGCTATACATTGCCTGAACACATCTCCTTTCTTGTCTATTCGTTTTAATGTGGATCTAGCCTTACAGCAGGCCACACAGTTTCAAGACTTGCATTCATGGCCGTGGAGGACAGTATCTATCCCCCTAACTATAGTATCTGTCCCCAATTATCACAATATGTTCATTGTGAAGAAAGGTTACAAGTAATGGGGGGTATTCAAGATTAGTGCTTGAAGTATTCTGAGCATTGCAATATTAATTGGTAGAAACAAATAATGATACAACTGGAAAATGTATCATTTTTTTGAGGAAGTAACCAAGAAGGTCAATGAGGACAAGATAGTAGACAAATTCTATATGGACTTCAGCAAGGCCTTTGATTAAGTTCCGCATGGTAGATAGTTTCCCCTGTAGATAGACTTCCTCCCAGGGCTTTTATCCTGGATCTGCAGCGAATAAACTCTTGTTAGTTTTTTTTTCCAAAAATGGATTCATAACCGCATCTACTGATTGAATTGTGAACTAATTTTCTGCAACCACAGGTCCAGGAGCCAAATTCCACTGTGAATTTCTATTTAATATTCTAATTAAAAAATGGACCATTTTGGAGAAAGAGGCATCAAAGCCTATTCCGTACAACATCGTTGATTTTAATGGCTTCATGATGGCTAGAGATTAGAAATAAATGTGCCTCTTGTGAACAAGGTCTACAATATAATGGCAATTAGCATTTTTGAAAAATAATTGGCAAATAAAGTTCAATTTCTAGCTAATAAATGACAAATGGCAACTGCCTCTATCAATCTTTCTCATTCATGACCTCCCAATTGGTCTTCGGTATTCTCAAATGGTTAAGTGATTGCATCTCTCTCCACCCCCTCCCCCCCCCTCCCCCCATCCCACCTCACTCATCTCTCCCACCTCACTCTCCAACCTCCCCCTCTCTCCCCATCCCCCCCTCTCTCTCCATTCCCCCCCCCCCCCCCAACCCCCCCCCCCCCCCCCCCCCATCCCCCCCCCACCCACAGTTGGTGAGCAGAACCGCACACATTATTTCAGTTTAGGCCTGACCAAAATGTTCTAAAGATGGACCCTCCATGCTCCAATATTCTAAGCAATGGCTAGTGCAGGCCAGTATCCTGTATGCCTTCTTCACCACCTTATCAATATGTATTGCCAATCATGGGGAACTGTGGACTTGTGAAACAGGTTTTTTTTTGTGTTGGTATGTGCCACTACGACCTTCCTGAATCTCTAGAAAATGTTTGAACTAGATTGATGTACAGCACCCTATAATGGTGCATGAGCAGTAATATGTGAACCGCCAACTTTTTGTCTACAAAACACCAGTGTTGTAAAGTCCCTCTGTCCTCAGTTGACACTATGACCCTGCCACATATAGCATATGTCCTATCCTTATCAGACTTCCCCAAATACACCACCTCGCACTTATTGGAATTATATTCCAGATGTCATTGCTTTTCTCAATTTACCAACTGATCGATATGATTCTGTAATCTAAGGCTGTCCTCCTCACTATAGGCACCACTACCAATATCCAATCTATCTCTCACCCTTCTCTGCAACATAAAGCCAACATATCTTTTCTTTCTCCTTCCCATTTCTATTCATAAAACATTAAGAAGATACAAGGAACTGCAGATGCTGGTTTACAAAAAAGACCTAAAGAGCTGGAGTAATTCAGCAAGTCAGGCGGCATCTCGCGCTGACCCGCTGAGTTACTCCAACACTTGTATCTGTTTTTTGATGAAACATTTACTGCTCCTCCTTCCAAGGATGCTGCCTAACTTGCTGTGCGCTTTCAGCATTTACTATTTCTATTTCATATTTCATGCATTGCTGTTTATTGATTCTCATTAAATTGATTCTCGTTAAACGGACTGTAAATGTTCTATGCCAATACCTCCTATGCTGCTTTGTTACAGTGCTGTCTCAACATTTTGGATCGCAAACCCCAACAATAGCCTCATCAACTGTGCTGCTGCGGGATCTGAGGTACATAATCTTATGCTGTGTATGCTAACGTTTAAGTGGAGGCCAGATTCCTCTGCTGCCAATAATTCATGTTTAAATGACAGCGGAACACCTTTTTAGAAATTTCAAACATTCATCAACATGTTTACGTTACAGGAAACAGGGTTTTGGTTCATTTTCCACCACGTGCCCACGGGGCCTTCAGAAGGAATGTATTCCCCTGGTTATTCAGAACACATGCCATTGGGAAGGTTCAGCAACAATAGGGCTCATTCCAACCACAGGGTAAGTCTGCACGCAATGGCTATAATGCTAAAGATTGCTGCTTTGCAAACGCAGCCAATCTGCTGGCGTTTGTTGCGCTATGTAATTTTCCATCAACATTTACAAGACATTCCTAAGCCACTGTAACTTCTGCACATTTGGAAACGGATCAAAAATAGCTTTGTTTTAACCCCCTTCTCCCCATACCACGAGTGTCTCTATAAATATCATTTGAAAACACAACAGAAGCACACAGATAATTACGGTCCAGACCAAGCCTTCAATCCACCCTACAGCTTCGCACATATACATCCCTCCGGGGAAATCTTTTTGCAGAAAAGAAAAGGATCCAAAAGAATTGCTTTAGATCCAAGCATTAACGTGGCGGCACAGCGGTAGAGTTGCTCCCTGACAGCGGCAGAGACCCGGGTTTGATCCTGACTAAGGGTGCTGTCTGTACGGAGTTTGCACATTCTCCCGGTGACCACTTGGGCGCTCTGTTTCCTTCCCACACTCCAGAGGGGTACAGGTTTGTAGGTTAAGTGTTTAAGAAGGAACTGCAGATGCTGGAAAATCGAAGGTAGACAAAAATGCTGGAGAAACTCGGCGGGTGCAGCAGCATCTTTGGAACGAAGGAAATGGGCAACATTTCGGGCCAAAACCCTTCTTCAACTCCGAAGGAAATAGGCAACGTTTCGGGGCGAAACCAAGGGTTTCGGCCCGAAACGTTGCCTATTTCCTTCGCTCCATAGATGCTGCTGCACCCGCTGAATTTCTCCAGCATTTTTGTCTACCTTCAGGTTTGTAGGTTAATTGGTTTCAGTAGAAATTGTAAAATTGTCCGTGGTGTGTAGGGTTGTGTTAGTGTGATCGCTGGTCAGCATGGACTCGGTGGGCCGAAGGGCCTGTTTCTGTACTGTATAATGTAGAACCCATCCCAATTGAGAAGGTCCACAGACATTGTTACTTGTAAACGGGTAAATGCTGGTGCTTTTTATCACTTCGCAGTAGATTGGCCATTATGAAGACAGTGCATGTCATGCTACATGTGTTGTGGATCTGGCTCAACTTTTAGAATCATGATTGAAACATGTTCATTAAAAACCACTTTGAATTCCACACCTTAAGTGCATTTTGAATTTTGTTTCTCAGGCTGGTATGATCATTGATAATGGGGTGAAGACAACTGAAGCTAATGCACGGGACAAGAGGCCGTTCCTCTCGCTGGTTGGCGCAAGGTGAGTTCCTGAAAAAGCATGCAATGATGAAGAGGGGAGAAGTTTGAAAGCTATCTCACCAGGGGCAACCGTGCATCAGACTGCTAAATGGCATAGATGCCATCCCCAGAGAGCTGTGGAAGTGAAGGTATTAGGTGTATTCAAGGTAGAAAGCAATAGACATTGAGGGAAAGAGAGTCAGGAGAGATGGGAAAGTGCTGCTGACATGAAGGTTAGATCATCCATGATCTTATTAAATGGGAGAGCAGGCTGAATGGCCTCCCCTTACACCTGTTTCTTACGATCTCATTCAGTGGACTGGTGACCATTTTAGGTGTTTGTCTGCTTCATTAGATGTCTGTGCAGTCGATAATAAAATACTATGTGTTTTTACTGGTGAAGATGCAGTATCCAGCTCTCCTCTCCCACGGCTCGGGAAGTCAGCCATAAGTCTGATTAGAGCTGTAGCCAAAACCTGGATCTTGGGACCCTGCAGCTGGGAATTGGAGAGTAAACTTCCTTGCCTGGGCTTGGTGTGTGGCAGGAAGATTGAGTGAAGGCTAGGAACGAGAGTAAGAGAAGTGGGGAAATCAGCCAAAGGATCACCGTGTGCCTGGAAGAGGGGAGGGGGTGGGGGGGCAGTTGTTTGGCATTGGCTCCTGGGGAAGGTTGATGGTGGGCATGGCAAGGAAATGGTTGAGTGGAATCCCTTATGGTTCGAGTGTATAGGAGAAGCAGGGAGGGGGAGCAGCGAGAGAGGGTGTTGCAGAACTCTCGTCGGAGAGAGGAGAACTTCTTCAAAGTAGATATCGCAGTGGAGCAGATGAAGCCTGAAGAAGGGACTTGACCCGATAAACATCACCCATTCCTTCTCTCCAGAGATGCTGCCTGTCCCACTGAGTTACTCCAGCATTTTGTGCCTCCCTTAAGGGTGGAGATACCTGAGGTAGAAAGGATTTGGGTGCCCAGAATGCCATCATTATGTAAATCCCTGACACAGAAAATGGAATAAAGCCAAAGACTGCAAGAACCCAATTGACTTCATCCAATGACTCAAAATAACCTGGATATGACCAATACCACGTTTCACTCATGAAAAGATCTATTTTTAATTTAATGTTGCCCTATGTCTTTAGGTACAGCCCTCACGTAGGAGCTGACCCGTACAAGCCAAGAGAACCTGCTTTAATCAAGAATTATATTGCCTATAAAAACCAGGACCATGGCGCCTGGCTTCGAGGTGGGGACGTGTGGTTGGAGGACTGCCAGTGAGTTCCAGTTTAAACTGTTACAAATGCTGAATCAATATGTTTTAACTGTTTGCAATGTGTTTTAAATTTGAGTATTCTGCACACTGCAGATTAAAAGTATCTCCAGTTACTTTAGTACAATGACATTTAAAAAATGAATCCCTTTGGCTTGGCATCCGCATAGGTTTATCAGATATAGCAACAACTTGCATCAATATAATTCTTCGAGTTAGGAAAGCATCCTCTCCTGTTTCATAGGAGCCTAGTCCAAGTAATATAAAGATAATATTGCAGAGGAGGGAAAGATGTTGGTTGGAGCTGGGTTTTGAAGAGTCCCCCAAAGGGAAAGATGGAGTGATTTAAAGCTCTATACAAATGAAGAAGGGTGCAGGACCAAATCTGTAGGGTGAACTGTGCAAATTACTCAATTGACCACTCATTATCCTGTCAACCAAAAGAGCCTTAGTTAACAGCCATTCTCAAAACACATATTATTGATACATCTATAAATCACAGTTGTGTTTCTCATTGCCTCACCCAAATTATTCCAATCTTGACACTTTGAATCGAATTTCAGCATTTCTTTCATACCCAGTCCTGAGCTTCAATCTGCTATTCTATTGAATTCCGTCTGTTGTTACTTTTTTCAATATTCTTCAATGCACTCATCCAGGTTCCTAGTAAATCCCCTGCATGCACCCTGGTGTTGGACACTTCCACCCTGGGGGAAAAGGTTATGACTGTCTACGCTATCTTTGCCTCTCAGAATTTTATATACTTCTATCAAGCCTCCCCTCAACTTCTGCGTTCCACATATTTCTGTAATGGGGTGACCAGAACTACACGCAATACTCCAATTGCTTTATCCACTAAACCAATATCTCCTTATTCTTAAATTATATTCTGTATGATTACCTTACCACCTTACCTACCTGACCGGCTGGATTCAGGATGTGTTGGACATGTAGGGTGAGACCAGTACTCCCTGGGATCTGACCATTCATTATGTATCTCCTTGCATTAGAACTCCCAAAGTATATCACCTCAGTAAATTCCATCTTCCATTGCTCTGACCATATTACCGATTCATCCACATTATTGTATGGTCAAAGACCAACACTACCAGATGTAGCTCGGCAGATTGAGCCATCCAACTGGGTGGAGTGAACAACAGTAGCACAGTGCCGTCTTGGTATTGAGAAATGCTGGCGATCAGAAAGCATGCACATCTTAGGTGGGAATGGCCCGGCTTATTTTTATAGATCCCAAACAGCGTGAGTTCTCATTTGGAGCCCATAAAAAAAAAAAATGAAATACTATAAATTAGGCTAGCTATAAATAATTCTGCTCAGGTCTGTCAGTTGAGATCCTAATACATTAGTGGAACTTTTGAAGGGCAGACCAGCTGATAGAGGCTGCTTTCAAACTGGAATTGGCTTAATTGGAATAAGTTGGAAGGTCATACATTGAGGTCCTGAGCTCCCCATTGTTGCCATCAGAAATGAAGGGACAATGATTAACAGCTACAGGGAGAGATTGGGTAGACTTTGATTGTTTCCTCTGGAGAGAAGATGATAGAAATATATACAATTATGAGATACATAGATAGGATAGATGGTCAGAGTCTTTTTCCCAGGATGGAAATGTCCAACACCAGAGGGCATCGCCAGATTTGTTTTTGCAAGGAGCAAACTTTGACACTGGGATCTGGTATTGTGATATCCATTTAGCCCTGTTTGGTTTAATGCCTTGGGGAGGGGGGGTTGTGAACTAAAGGGCTTAATTCTGTGCTGTATCTCTCTGTGGGACTCTGTGACTTTTTACTATGTTTGCCTTTTCCTTAGGTTTTCTGACAATGGAATTGGATTAACACTTGCAAGGTAAGCACTTGTGGTTTATGAAAGCCATTTCAATAAAACAGTCTGGGTCAGTTTGGGTCAGAATGAAGAAAAGTCCTGACCCGAAGTGTTAGCTGTTCATTCCATTCACATATAGTGCCTAACCTGCTGAGATCCACCAGTCTTTGTTTTTTTGCTCAAGATTCCAGCATCTGCAATTGCTGTGTCTACGTAAAACAAAACTTGTTTTAAAATTTTTAAGAAATCGTGATAAAGGATTAAAATTGAGGGTCCAACAGACAATTAAGATTGCAGAGAAGTCTTAGGAATGCAGAAAAGGGGACTGCCAGTGATGGTAAAAAAAATACATTTTATATCTCTGGAGATTATTGGATGAAGGAAGAATTGAAGGAGATGAGAATTTGTAGACAAGATAGACAGAGAACAGATTAGCAAGAGTATAAGTAGTCCAGGCACTAAACACAACCAGGAAGGCATTGAAGAAATATTTGAGAGGAGCATCTATCCATTGAAACAGAGACAAAGACCAGAGGTCATAAGGGAGGGATAAAAGAGGAGAGAGGTGAGATCCAAAGAAAAGTGGTAAATGTAGAACAGAATCATCTCCAACAGAGAAAACACCTTAAACAACAGACAATGGAAGGTGAGTCCAAAGGGCAACAAAGTGGGGCTCAGAACAAAACTATTGCGATTGCACTGAGAAACAAAATTTTCCTAAACGTGTAGGAAGGAACTGCAGATTCCTGTTTAAACCGAAGATAGACACAAAAAGCTGGAGTAACTCACTGGGTCAGACTGCATCTCTGGAGAACAGGACTGGATCTGAAGAAGGGTCTCAACCCGAAACGCCACCTATTCCTTTTCCCTAGAGTCTGACCCGCTGAGTTACTCCACCTTTTTGTGTCTATCTTAAATTTCTTATACATTTCTATACATTTAAAAAGTCGTGGGCCATGGTCTCCAATTCGGTCAAAGACAATGTCAAGAGGCACTTCTGAAACATGAGGCACAAAAGTGTAAGTTGGCTTTATATATAGTGGCTTCCCATATTCTACGGAGTGGATTTATTTTGAAGAATCCCCACTCTTGTGATATAAACAAACTGAACACAGCGGGAGTTAACAAGAAATGGACAGTGAGAATTTTGCATTGAGTGATACAAACTACCAAGAAAATTCCTTGTTAGGTGTTGATAAATGGTCTGGATCTTTTACATCCCCCTCTGAACAGACTTTAAAGCTGCATGCAGAAGATGGCATCTCTAATACAACTCTCCATCAGCACAACACACACACAGACCTAACCAGTTTGTCCCATTACTAACAACCCTTTGGCTTGCAGGTAAGACTCCTGATAATGGAGCCAAGCTGATATTAAACGTTTCTGTTTCCAGTGGTGGAACTTTTCCAGATGATGACGGGGCCAAACAGGAGGTAAAGAACTCGTTGTTTGTTGGGGAGAGTGAAAACCGTGGAACAGAGATGCCAGACAACCTTTTCTGGGGTCCTGGTGGCTTGGATCACAGTGGCCGAGCTCTTCCCAAGGGAGAGTAAGTAACTCAATGAGTCATCTACTCACTCGTGTATTAAAGTACTTCTCTGACTTTAATGTTTAAGAAAGAACTGCAGATGCTGCAAAAAAAACTCAGCGGGTGACACAGACGCGGCAGGTTAATTGGATTCTTTTTATAAGTCACGTCACAAGTAGATAGGGAGGTCAAGAAGGTTTTCATTCCATTAGCCTTCATCAGTCAGGGTATTGAGTCTAGAAGTTGGGATGCTATGTCACAGTGTAGGAGACATTGATATTGTCACACAGCCCCTTCGATGCGTCAGTTCGTTAACCCACTCCCTCCTGCTTCCTTGCATTCCAAACCATTTTATTTCCTTTCCCCATTTCTAGGACATTTCCTATGCGAGGGATACAGATCTACGATGGCCCAATAAACGTAGAGAACTGTACCTTCCGTAAATTTGTTGCTCTGGATGGTCGTCACACCAGTGCTATTGGGTTCCGGTTCAACAACTCGTGGCAGACCTGTCCAAATAACAACATGACCAACATCACATTCCAAGATGTCCCGGTAGGTCGCCTGATTTTAGTACCTCTCTCTATTCATGATTAGGTCAACAAATGCAAATGTGTATTTAGTGGGGGGTATGTTAATGATAAAATATCTACAGAAATTATTAACACGAAGAAATACTGTTCGGTAACGGCAGTGATAAAGCATGGGTTTTAGAATATATGTTTCTTTACGAAAAGTTAAAGGAACATACAACTGGAAGATTTATGAAGATGTTGCCAAAGAGTGTATCTCCTTGCTTTATGATGGATCATGATGTAGAATTAGAATAAATCTGGGTTGAGCTCGCGAATAGCAAAGGGCAGAGAATGTTAATTGGATTTCTACGTAGAATATATATTAAATGTAATATTGGGTATGGCCATCTCTTTTTCTGTGACCTTTCTTTGTAGCTTTAGCGCGTCCTGAGTTGATGAATGTTGCACCAGTTACGTAAATAATGTTTTGTCCAGCATGTACGTTCCCCAGAATGCTGCCTGGATTAGAGGGTTTCTGCTACAATGCGAGGTTGGATAAACATGGATTGTTTTATCTGGAACGTTGGACTTGATCTAAGTATATAAATTTATCAAAGGCATAGATAGGGTAGACAGTCAAAACTTTTTTCTCCCAGGGTGGAAATGTCCAAGACTAGAAGGCATAGGTATAAGGTGAGAGGGGTGAGAGGGGGGGAATTTATTGGAGATGTGCAGGACAAGTTTTTTTTCCACAGAGAGTGGTGGTGACCTGGAACTCATTGCTAGTGGTGATGGTGGAGGCAGATATGATAGTGGCGTTTAAGAGACTTTTAGATAGGCACATGGAAGCGCAAGGTATAGAAGAATATGGATCATGTACAGGCAGATAAGATCAGTTCATGTTCGCACTAACATTGTGGGCTGAGGGGCCCATTGCTGTGTTGTACTATTCCATGATCTATGTAACACTTGTTTATCTCCACCTTTAAGATCGCATCACGAGTCTTCTTTGGTGAGCCAGGCCGCTGGTTCAATCACTTGGATTTGGATGGTGATAAAACAACAATCCTACATGATGTGGATGGCTCAGTATCAGAGTATCCTGGAGCCTATATCGTTAAGCATGATAACTGGCTCCTCAGACATTCAGATTGCATTGATGTCCCAGACTGGCGATCTGCTATCTGCAGTGGTCACTACGCCCAGGTAACGCTCATAACTCCGGTTATCCAAGCTTCTGAATTTCCATTCATGCAGTTGCCCATTTTAAACTTTGCACTGTGCCGGCAGAAATAACATTGCAATTGCATGCGCCAAGAAAAGTAGCTCTCTATTCCTACAACAAACATTTCAGAGGTGTGCCCACAATTTTTGTTTGTGATATTAAGTATCTGATGTGATGAATTGTGTCTGATAATTGAATATAATTTTTAATTTTTTCATATATATAATACCCTCAACCAACCCCGTCTCACTCTCCCCCCCCTCCCCCACCTGTGTGTTTGGCGGTTGATTAGTGTGAGTGCAATGCCGCAGCCCCCCCCCCCCCCCCCCACCACACACAAACGCGCGTTGGGGAAACAGACCCAACGGGTCTGCACTTGGTCTAGTATATATATATATATATACATATAGCAAATGAGACTTTACGTGATATTTACATGATATAATTTAATTACACCATGGCAGAAACATGAAGGAAAATGTTGGCGCAAACTAATTCTTGAAGCAGTTCAGTTTAAAGCTTTGGCAGCATCTGTATGGAAATATCACAAGCCTGTATGATGGTCTGGAAAATTTTCCAAATTAAAATGAATGGATCTCACTCCATTTATGCCAAGTTCTGCATTGGCGCCGTCCACTTATAAAGTTGCCTCTGAAGCCACTGTTTGAGACACAGATTGCTATTCCCTCTGTGGTACTAGTTTCTAACGTGAAGGTCAGCATTTTGCGTGGAAGTCAGGTGGATCAATAAGTTCCAATAACTCTGGAATTAATTCTCAGAGTTGATTAGCAAAGTCCCAGTTTCATCTATAGAGAGACACAAAATTCTGGAGTAACTCAGCAGGTCAGGCAGCTTCTCAGGAGAAAATGGACAGGTGATGGTTTGGGTCAGGACCCTTCTTTAGAGTGATTGTAGGGGGTGGGGGGGGGGGGATCTGTCCTGTTTTTTGTTTTTCTGGCTTCCTATTCTCTTTCTTCCCTACCCCCTCCCTAAAATCAGCCTTAAGGAAGGGTTCCAACCCGAAATGTCACCTATCAATTTTCCCTGATCTGCTGAGTTACTCCAACACTTTGTGTCTATCTTTGGTATAAACCAGCATCTACAGTACCTTTTTATACATTATCCCAGTTTCTTCTTCTGGCTGATTGATGAGGAAAATAAAAAGATAACATGGAAGGACCGATCCAGGAGCCAAACTAGTCAACAAGGATGCCATGTGTAGTCAGAATTATACAGTGGCATCTGAGTCGGTTCAAGATCTCTAAAGCAACAATTACATTGACCTTAATCAATGGCAACTTGAAGATGTTGTTTATGGTTAAAGTACCCCTCCCTGCGGCTGCCAGAGTCTCAGCTGTATTGAATCATTTCACTGTTGAATCATTACAATTACCTGAAGCAGGACCGGGTATGCAAAAGCATAAAATACAACACCATTTAAAATATGTTTAGGAAGGAACTGCAGATGCTGGTTTAAACTGAAGATAAGACACACAAAGCTGGAGTAACTCAGTGGGTCAGGCAGTATCTCTGGAGAAATTTCAGGTTGAGACTCCAAGAAGCGTCTCGATCCGAAATGTCACCTATTCTTTTTTTCCAGAGATGCTGCCTGACCCATTGAGTTACTCCAGCACTTTGTGTTTTGCCAGGACATGTTGTTCTCATCAATTCACTTTCAACTGATGGAGGTGCCAAGTGGACCAAGTTCACTGTCTGCTCATGTGGCGGTGATTACTCCCAGAGATGACACATGTTGTGTGTTGTGCTGGTGCTAACTGCATGATAAGTGGAGAGCTAGAATCCTAACACACATCTGGGCAGAAACAACTCTATCTCAGTTGGACATCAACAGGTTTTAATTCGTGGTTGAAAATGTTAATATTTTCTCATTCACATTTAAAAAAAACAGAATTTGGACAACTGCAAAATAGGCTCAACATTCTTCAATTCGAGTCTCAATTCACGAGTCTCAATTCACCAAACTGACAAAATCAAATTATGACCATACCTGACCTCTTCACTATCTTTTTTTTTAATGACTTGGATTAAAGAAAACTGTAAACTTCGTTCAGAAAGTTGTGGCTTATTTAGCCACTCAAGCTTGTTCTGCCATTGAGTGTGATCATATCCATTGAACTAGTGCGTACAGGTGACTGATGATTGGCGGGGACTCAATGGGCCAAAGGGCCTATTTCCATGCTCAATCTCTAAACTAAATTAAACTGAACATCTAATTTATTGCTTAGCTCAATCAGCCCATATTTGTTCATAACTCTTACACCCATCAAACTTTCCTCATGGAGTCATGGAGTTGTCAGCACAGATGTACAACCTCTCTGACTCCGTTTCCCTTTCCCACCAATACTCGGTCTCCACGTCATGGCACCTTTCCTTGCACCACCTACCCATCTACTTCACCCTTTCCTGCCACCAAAATACTCTGGGTCCCTTTTTACACCAGACTCCAGCATCTGCAGTCCCTGGTGTTTCCTGTGTACCCAAACACTTCCTTCAGTTAATCAACAATTCATTTGGACTTCTTCAACTTCAATGCACTGAACATGGTGCTTAAACACTTCTCCACATAGAAGAAGTGAAGCACAGATTGGCTGGCCACTTTTCAGAGCACTACCACCCTGTGCACATGTCAGAGCTTCTGATTGTCTGCTGCTCTAACCTACACCCCACTGCCCCTTTGACCTTGTCATCTTCATCTTGCAGCATGTTGTTTACCCATGTCGGTCCTCAATTGTCAACTGACACAAGACAACATTGTTTATCTCCCCCTCAAGTTTAGCATCTACTTTGTGCATCGATGCCATGGACAAACTTGCCCTCTTTCCTGAGTTCTGAAAGCTGCCTCTGCCTGCCTTTGTACTAATTATTGTGCTTAACCAACATTCGCTGGTTTGCATGGTGCATTCACACAGCATTGTTGAAGATTCACTATATCTATTATCCTGAGTGAAATTCACATTCCATTTTAACGATCAAGTCAACCGAGGAAATGTTAACAAACAAATCTCCACACTGCATCTAATATCGAATTGTGAAAGGGCTCTAGATTGTTAGTTAGAGCATAGAGCAATGTAGCACAAGGATAGGCCCTTCGGACTACAATGTATGTGCCAAACATGGTACCAAGTTAAACTGATCTCATCTGCCTGTACATTATCCAAAATACCAAAACCTGACGTTTATGTTGCGGGAGAATTTATTTTCCAATTTAAACCTTTTAGCCCCATTCACAATGGACAAATAATCTGAAAGGTTTATAAACTACATATTTTATCCTTGACTTCAGATTTGAAAATGAGCTGCTGTTATACAACAGTGTGCATCTGACATCATGTAGAGAAATATTTTAATGGGGAATATTTTATCAACTTTTCCTATTATAAAAAGGATATATATTGGAGAGATGGTAGAAATTTGAGCACATTCCGCTTTGAACCTCTGATGCGAGCCGTGACTGCCAGACATTGCTGGCAACTGCTTTGTTTTTCACTCTGAGAGAAGTGAAAGCAGAAGTTTGATCTGAACTACAGGGTATACTGCCATTTCTCAGCTTGACTGTGGTTTATTTTGCTGGAAGGTTTACATTCAGGCCAAGCATCCATCAACGCTGAAGATGAAGATAATTAAAGATGAGTATCCCGATAAACCGCTCTTCCTAAAGGGAGCCCTGGGCAGACATTCCCATTACCAACAGTACCAGCCTGTGGTGATGCTACAGAAAGGATACACAGTGCACTGGGATGGATTCGCACCCCAGGAACTCACCATATGGCTCATCAACTTCAACCAGTGAGTGGTATTTTGTGATCCAAGTTGTGACACTTTCACAAGTCATAGGAGCTGAATTAGGCCATTCGGCCCTTTGAGTCTACTACGCCTTTAAAAATGGTAGAATTAAAAAAATTAAAAATATTAAGATAAAAATTAGATAAGAGCATCAACCAACGTGGTTGTGGAAGCCATATTCTTGATTAGTATATTAGTATATTGACATATTCCTGATTAGTAAGGATATTGTGGGTTATGGGGAGACAGCAGGAGAATGGGGCTGAGAGGGAAAGATAGATTAGACATGATCAGCCATGAATGGTGGAGTAGACTTGATGGGCCAAATGGCCTCATTCTGCTCCTGGAACTTATGAACTTATGAATTGTTAACAACATAAGAATACAAGAACACAAATAATAAATCCAGTTCCTCCATTCAATAAAATCAGAATTGAACTGTTACTCAGTGCACTTACTGATGCTAATCCCATGTCACTTGGATTTCTATTCCATAGAACATGCTACATAAAGTCAAGTTGTTATTGTCAAGCAAGATTTCCAAGCACAATGGCAGAGCAGATGTTATTGGGCTCGGAGGCTTGAGATTTATGCCTTACACACGATGTCCAGCAGTCCCAGTGTAGACAACTTGAACGCATTGAAACTGTACAGATGGTTTTGTGTTTAGGATGGTTTGGATTCAATGTTCTTTGTTGCCCTTGATCAGGATGTGAAATGCAAATACAATTGTGAAGTACAAAAAAAGCTATCAAATCCAACACTGATTTTAATTTTTCCCCATTGAAATCCACGCCAGGAATGACTGGATACAAGTGGGACTTTGTTATCCTAAAGGCAGCATGTTTAGCATCATATCGGACATCCATAATCGCTTGTCGAAAAGGACGTTTAAGACTGGAACCTTTCAGAGGACGTACAAGATGAACAACCTGGATCACGGCCACCCGGGCAGAAGCTATTATTTCTTCGATGAAGACACTGGGTTTGTCCCTCATATTTGTAAATGACACACAAAAACCAGGGATACTCAGCAGGTCAGGCAGCATTTGAGGAGAAACAGATTTTTCAATAGGCGCTGCCTAACATGCTGATTACCCCCAGCATTTTCTGTTTTTGTTTCATAGTCATAAGGTTACACAGCACAGAACCAGGACCTTCAATCCAACCCATTTATGTGACAAAGTTGCCTACATGAGTTTGTCCCATTTGCCAGCAATTGCCCCACATCCCTCTCAATCTTTTCTATCGATCTATCCATTCAGATGTCTTTTAAACGTTGTAATTGTACCTATCTCTGCTACTTCCTCCGGCAGTTCATTCCATATATCCACCACCCTGTGCCCCACTATGTGCTCCTCTTTAGATATTTCCCATCTCGCCTTAAACCTCTGCCCTCACGTTTTAGACTCCCTTACCCTGGGGAAAAGATTGTGACCAGATACCATTTTCATAAACCTCTATAAGGTCATCACTCGGCCTCCTGCACCTCTGAGAAAACAGTCCCAGCTCATTCAATCTCAACTTATAACTAAAGCCCCACAGTCCTGGCAACATCCTAGTGAATCTTTTCTGCACCCTCACTATCTTATTCCCATCCTTCCTACAATATGGCAACAAGAACTGCACAGAATACTCTTGGTACAGCAACATCTAATACAATTGTAACATGATGTTCCCAAATCCCTAACTCAGTGCCCCTACCAATTAAAGATAAGCATGCGATGTAACTACTTCACCGCCTTTTCTATCTGTCACGTTCTATCTGTCTATCTTTTCTATCGTCACGTTCAGGGAAGTATGCACTTGCATCCCTAACTCTCTCTGTTCTACGCCATCCCCCAGGGCCCTGCCATGCACTGTAAATATCCTGTCCAAGTTTAAAGATAGCAAAGTCAGGGGATATGTTAAGAAGGCAGGAACGGGATACTGATTGTGGTTGATCAACCATGATCACAGTGAATGGCGGTGCTGGCTCGAAGGGCAGAATAGCCTCCTCCTGAATCTAATGTCTATTGTCTATAACTCCCCAAAATCCACCACCACACATTTGTCCAGGTTAAATTCCATCTGCCATTCCTTTGCCCACTTTCCCATTTGATCTAGATCTTGTAATTGTGGACAACCTACTTCACTGCCCACCACACCACCAATGTTGCTGTCATCCTCAAACTTAGCAACCAGATTACCAGCATCTGTAGATGTTTCTAATTCAAATGTTTGTGACTTAAATGGTCTTTGCTGCATTGCCATGTTGTAATTGATATTATCTCGGGCAGGGAGAAAACCACACACATTATGGTGAAAGAAACTTCTCAATCTGTAGCCATTGGACTAAAAATTCAAGTGTGATTTTTATGATGTTAAAGCACTATTGCATGTCACCTCAATGCTTTTTCTAAATACAAAAACATGGGGTCAAAGGTCATTTGTTTTCACAGAGTACAAAACAATAAAATTGTTGCTGCAGCTTGAAAGGCACATAAATGCAACAACACAACAAATAAAGATACAATAAACAATAGTACAACAAAGAGAGTGGAGTAGGAATAGGTCATTCAGCTACTCCATCCCTCGAATCAACATGATCAAGGACCATCTGCCTGGGTCCCATCTTCTCATCTGTACCATTGGGCAGCACAGTGGCACAAGGGTAGAGCAGTGCCAGAGACCGGGTTCGATCCTGACCTCGGGTGCTGCCTGTATGGAGTTTGCACGTTCTCCCTGAACTGCATGGGTTTCCTCCGGGTGCGCTGGTTTGCTCACACATCCCAAAGACATGCAGGTTTGTAGGTTAATTGGCCTCTGTAAATTGCCCCTAATGCGTGTGGAGTGGATGCGAAAGCAGAATAACATAGAACTAGTGTATGGGTGATCGATTGTCGAAGTGGCCACGGTGGCCTGAAGGGCCTGTTTCCACGCTGTATCTCTAAAATTAAACCTCTAAAACTACTACCAGTTTTAAACTCTCAGTTTTTAAACTCTCAGTTTTTAAACTAACGCATCTATCCCCTGATTGTTCAAAGCCTTACCTGCCTCCGCTAAAGCACAATAGAACTATTGAACCATTTGCATACCCAATGATCTGACTTCCATAACCCTCCGAGAATCACCATCCACTGCGAGGTTCCTGCACTGCTCCATTCGACAACTCTTTCTTTATGATGTTGTATACGTGAATTTCTAGCCATTAGCTTTGCTGTTAGTACAACTAAACACGGAGTCAACATTTATTGCATTTGTACAATTTTCTTCTGTTAGAAAATGTGATTAATGTATTAGTCTAACACTGATTGCTTTCATAAATCTGCTGCAGCTGGCTGACAAACAAGTGTATTTATCTCTTGCTCCTAAAGGCTTCTCTTCCTGAAAGTGAAAGCCCACAAGAAACGGCACACGTTTGCTTTCTGCTCATTACAAGGTTGCGAGAGAATAAAGATCAAAGCCTCCTTTGCTGACAAAAGTAGCGTCAGCGACTGCGTATTGACAGCGTATCCCAAGTACAGCCAAATGCCAACGGTTGATGTCCCTATGCCAAAGAAATTACAAATAGCACAGCTGGTAAGTTGCTCGAGGCTCTGCCTGATATTTACCCTTTAATCCTCAAATTACTACAGTGAGGGTGAAGCATCTTTGAAATTTTTGACTGAGCTGCAATATCTCACCTGGCACCAAAACAAATCACAAAGTTATACGAACAAAGATAGCAGATTGCTACAGGTCCACTGGGCAAAGACCTCAGTGCCTCTCTGGAAGGCAGTAAAATCCACAATAGGGATTCAATAATCGATTACAGTAGGACACCGTCATAAATATGATATACACAAAAAGCTGGAGAAGTCAGCAGGACAGGTTCGGACAGAAGAAGGGTCTCGACCGGAAATGTCACGCATTCCTTCTCTCTAGAGATGCTGCCTGTCCTGCTGACTTACTCCAGCTTTTTGTGTCTATCTTCGGTTTAAACCAGCATCTGCAGTTCCTTCTTACACACTGTCATAAAGAAGGTTGATTATATTTGTTTAGAGCCTTGGTGAGACCTTACCTGGTGTAGTGTGCACTGCTTCGATCTGTTATGCAATCCGTGCTCTTCCAGACAAAACACTCGTACGCACGTATCTGTATACACATTTTAAAAAATGTTTGCTTGGGTACATGCTGCATTGCTGGGAGCCCAGAGCAAACCTCTGCCTTCCTCAGCAAAGGATCATTGTGGACAGGTGAAGGTCGAACAGGCCACGGCCAATGGTCCAGCCACTCATTGCTGAGATCAGGGGCTCAGGGCCAAACCTGGCTGGCACAGTAAGTGTGAGCATTGCTGGGGTACCTGGCTAATTGGATGTATCTCAGAGCTGGGGAGAAGTTTGCAGCCAAACAAAGAGAAGAAGAATCGGCTTCCATCGCCTCCAAATGCCGCTGCTAATCCCAGCACTACCCATGCCTACACTTTGCTGCAGCCCTTTATTCCCTCTCTCCTCTAACTCCCACTTTTCTTCCTTTATTTCTCTCTTCTGTCCTTTCCCTTCTTTGTCTGTCCTTTTCCCCGCATTGCTTTTTACCCATCACATGTGACATGCTTTATTTTGCACCAGTGCTTGGCACGTCATGAATTAATCTTAATGTACCATTATTAATTGGGCAGATACAATGTTTATTTATGCAAAGAAAAGTTTCAAAAAGATCAAGTGAAATAAAATAATGGTTGGTCAGGTTTGGCTTGTATTCAGTGGGTCAATTTCCTACTGCACCTTCACTGGTGCCAAAGTGTTCATCTGCATGAAGGTCAGGGAATAAATCAATGCATCCTTAACTGTCACAACTTTCAAGAAATGCAACCTTTTGCTCAAAGCATCTGGGAACCAATGGTTGCAGCTTCCTTCAACAACTCCTATGGTGTCCAATTGTTGTTCCTCATTCAAGAATGGGCCTCTGTCCTCATGGGTCACACAACACTTTCATTTCCCTTTCGGGGTTTACAGACAATGAGAGACCATAGAATTCAAGGACCTTGAGTGGATGTTGTGGACAGGGACTGTGGTGAAGTGGCACGTTCTTTGGAAGAGGAGTGTTGGTCTGTTGGTTGAAGAGAATTAACCAGAATGATGTAGCAGTCATAATGTGGCCAACTCCTGAACTCTTATTACCCACACTAATACAAGGTCATCTATGGTTTAGCATGATCTGGTGACGGGTTACAAGCTTTTGTGTACTCCATCAAGTGAAATAAATTGAAAAACATTTTTGCCGCTACATTTTCTCTTTACACAGAGCAACAGTGATCACTTCGTTGAGGTCAAACTTGAATCCTATAAAATGAGGTTCTTTCATATAAGAGAAGACATGGCCTATTCTGAAGTGAGTATCATCAGATTAACCTTCCTAGTTAATGTCTTGATTTGCTCAGTTCTTGTTGCCTTGAGATTCTTAAATGGAGGGATTTATGCATCTCGCAAAGGTAAGTCTTGGTCCGTACTGTCCAGTGGCAGTGATCTTTGCAAATAAAACTTCAGTTCCTTGTGTCTCCATTTGACAGCGCCAGTGCAGAGTCTCCTTAAAGTATGACTACTTTGAAGAAGTTCTCTCTCCAATGAGAGTTCTGTAAGACCCTCTCTCCCTGCTTCCCATCTCTAATTCTTGCTGCCCTGCTATCCACCTATCACTTGCCACCCTTTGTCCCATCCCCACTGATTTTCCAATTTCTTCACCCCAACTACAATGAGTCTGAAGAAGAGTCCCAACCCAAAATGTTGCCTATCCTTGTCCTCCAGAGATTCCGTCTGACCCGCTGAGTTACGCCAGCACTTTGTGTTCTATGCCAGATTGTAGCATCTGCAGTTTCTTGTGTCTCAATAAAATGCCCTTGCACACATCAGGGCTTTGCAAGGCACAGTGCTTATTGTATGTACCCTGATTTATACCTGCATTTTTCAGCTATACCACTGCCTGCTTCCTTTCAATCATTTTTGATTTTAAATCTGGGTTTGAAGAAGGGTCTTGACCTGAAACTTCACCCATTCTTTCTCTCCAGAGATGCTGCCTGTCCCGCTGAGTTACTCCAACACTTTGTGTCTATCTTCGGTTTAAACCAGCATCTGCAGTTCCTTCTTACATATTTTTGATTTTAAGATCTTTTGGGCAGGCTGGAGGCCAGAAAATGCTTTCTTGGGTGGATGGGGCAGAATTAGGGATGGTGTCTGGTTATACTGGGGTCCTGCCCCTTCGCCACCCTCTTCAATAGTTCTACCACCAAGAGATAGGACAGACATCAATAATCCAATCTGAATTATGGAGTACACCATATTCCCTATTATTTATGCTCAACAAATACTGTGTGCACAGACACTCCTTGCCTTTCAGGCACCTAGTTTTGATAAACATATCAACATGACTAGATAATTTAACTTGTGGTGCTTTATTGCTAAATGCAATCACGTCCAATCAGTTGTTTGACTTTATTTTCTCACCTTTGTTTCATATTCCTCGTTTCTTTATCCTATAAAACTTAATCACATACCAAAAAGTGTCAATTTAGAGTATCGGCAGCCTTTTTTAAGAAGGAATTCCAGATTTTCTGACAGTCAGGAAAAACGAACTCTTCGAATCACTGTGCCCTTTTACTGCAATTTGCTGCTCTAAGCCCCATTATCATTCTGAAGTGCTAGTTTCTTCCGTCCAACACTGTGGGCTCTTATTTTCTGAGGCACCTTGTTGAATGTCTTCTGGAGGTCCAAATACAATATTGCTACTGTTCCACTTTTCATTCTGTTTTAAACTTCAAACATTTTCCAATAAATCTGCCATGCACGATTTGTCCTTCATGAAGCCATTCGATTAGATTACAATTTCCCAAATGTGCTGCTGTTACTTCCATGGGCATTGATTTCAGAATTTTTCCAACAATAGATATTTGGCTAATTGACAGTTCCCCACATTCTGCCTCTCTTTTTGGATATTGATCTCATATTGGCAATTTTCAAATCCTTTTGTATCCACTAACTCAGTAGCCACTTCTTTATGTACCCTGATATGCAAGTCATCTGTTCCAGGGGCACCTTCCGCTTTTGGCCTAATTAATTTGCTTAATATCACATTTCTAATGATGGTGATTTAATTCCTCCCTAGCATTATTTTGTGACTAATGGGATATAACAGGGAAATATCTCTGATAGGGCAAGGCCAGGGTAATACATTTGCTCGAGGTCTTTGAGAGCATAATAAATTAATGACTCGGTCAAATTATCTTGCAATAGAGGAGGTCATTTTGCTGATCAAATGTATGCTGCCTCTCAAAGTGATCTCTTCAGTTCCATTCCCCTACTTGTTTCCCTGTAATCTATTCCCTCTCACGAGCTCATCAATTTAGCCCTACCCCCAATTTCCTTACTACCCACTTACATTAGAGGTGATTTACAATGGCCAATTGACCTTCTGGCCAACATGTCTTTGGAACGTGGGAGAAAACTGGGGCAGTCGGGGAAAGTCACAGAGAGACTTTACAAACTCACATAAACAGCATCAAAGGTCAGGATCAAGCCGCGAGGCTGCAGCTCTACCTACTGTGCCACTCCACCACACATTCATTGTGTGGGCAAAGTACTGTGAGAAGGGGAGTGGTTGGTGGGAATGGAAGAGAGAACATGGAGGCTTGAAGTGAACAGCTCTTTTTGTGGCCCATGTACAAGTGTCCCCAGCTTCCTTTGTATCTTTGCACAACTTTACATTTTCCAATACTTCCGTCACTCGACCAGGATCGTCTCTGTGTAATAGAACCTATCGAATCCATCAGTTCAGCAGTTTCATGTACTTTCTCTCGGCAGGTGAATGGGAAGAAGTATCACCACGACGATGAAGGAATGCAGATTGTTGTGATAGATGGCAAGACCGGAAAAGTGGTGGATAATAGAAGTTTCAGGCGTGCAATCCTGCGAGGAATCCCAATGCATGTGGAGAATTATGTGGCAAACATGAAGAACAAGTGAGTCACTGGGCTAATTGCCGTTTCACCTTTGCAAACCCGAAAGAGTTGATGACCAGTTCTGAAGCATTAGATTGTCTAGTCCCAGTTCCGGTGAGGAACTCTTGATGTGAAGAGAGTACAGTGGCATTTTATACTTAATGCCCATGTGAACTGGGACCCAGTGTGTGCAAGAACCCTGTATGGTAGGGGAGTCTACAACTAGAGAGCAAACAATTTAAGGCTTGTTTTTGTTGCTATACGACTATACAATCTTTCAGGAGGCAGCCATTACCATCTCTGAAAACTGCTGCAGAGACGGGAAAATAGAGGAAGAATTTTAGACCTATTTAGAATTTTTTTAAATTGGGGCAATTTGTCTTTAACCACAAGCCATCCTGCTGATTCCTGAGGACTTCAGTCATTAATAATTCAAATAGAATAGTGACCATCAATAGCCATCAGATTTTAAGTCAATGATCTTCTTCTTCTTGCGTATGGTGTGCACAGTCTAAAGTTATAGGGCAGCTTGTTCTATTTGAACTAATTTGATTGTGCACGCCAGGTTGATTGCATTCATCGAAACAGGGCGGACCACGTGAAGTTTGCAATCTTCCACCCCATGTCAATGATGATTCCCTGCCTCTGATGATAATCTGAGCTGCTCTTCATTCACTTATAAAAGCAAAAGGCAGTAAATACTTGATCTCTTGGAAAAACATTTAAACACAGTTCAAAACTTATCCCTTTTATGTGTTCTGGGCCAGTGCCTCAAGAACAGGCGCCTGAAGTCTTATTGCAACTTGCAGCACGCTCTGCCTTGCTTTGGCAGCCAGAGTTGCAAAGATAAAGTGCAGGTTCAGGAATCGTGTGGGAGAAAGCTAGTTTGTGCCATAACTTCGAGGACACTAACCAACCTGAAAAATAAGTCTTTCCTTCATCTAATTCCTGGTAGGAAAAGCATGAGGACAGGTTATGTGCGGTTTTTAGCATTTCCTGACAATTTGTTAAAATATTTATCCTGCTGCAGGATTATCAAACCCCTACTTTATGTCTATTGAACATTTTGCAAATTCCAAAATGCTAAAAACCTTAGAAGCAGGAACAGACCACATGGTCCCTCGAGCCCGCTCCACCATCCAGTGAGATAATGGCAAATCTTAGATTCTTCTTGATCATAATATCCATTGATTTCCGACAAGTGCGAAACTCCATCAATCCCGACCACAGATTCCAAATGGATGTTTTACATTCAAACCAATTAATTCTATACTGCGAACTGAAAATAAATTCAATGTTGAACAAAGTTTTGTGGGTTGTTTTAGAACGATACCATTCTGTGTAAGAACTGTGCACGCAATTCATATGTCGCTCACAATTTATTTTATTAAAAGTGGTTTGAGCTGTTACTTTAAAGATCCTTAATGAGGTATTTCCATTTCCAGCTCCATTGCACTGGTAACATCCAAAGGAAGACTAATTTCAGGAAGACCTTGGATGAAAGTTCTGGCAGAACTTGGAGCCACTGACATAAAGCTGAAGGGTAATGTCTGGAGGCACTTTCCTGATGTCACTCTGTATTTGTTCAACATTATTCGTATCTGAATGACTTTACTTTTAGTTTTTTTTTAGTTCCACGTATTCCTAATTTATTGTCAGCTGTGCTGCCAAGTGAGTGAGTATAGAGCAGCTGTAAAATACTGGGAGACCACGGTGCACAATTTATTCCACCAGATCTGTGCAGCATCTGACCGTTACCCACACAGCCTTCCCTGCAAGCACTGGTGTCCCAAATATCCCACTCGTGACCTCGAATCTCAAGCTTTCTTCCCTCCAGACACTCATCAGAGCTAAAACAGTTAATTTATAGTACTTGCCGTGGAGATAAGGATGTTCTTCCATTGACTATAGAATATTAAGCGTTAATGCTGAGGTGATTAACATGATTCATTTATTTAATGAGTAGTAAAAATGGTTTCCTCTGGTAGAAATGGATATGAGCAAAGGAGCAAGGAGGCCGTAAACGTTGTGTTTGATAGCTTTTATTTCAGGGTAGAACAAGGCAAAATCAGAAGATGTCGTTTATCAGAACATTTGAAAAGGTTCCACGTAGAAGGTTAATACATTGGATATAAATTTATGAGTTCCACACAGAAAGTTTAATACAGAGAGTATAAATTCATGGGCTCCTGTCCTTTAACCAATGGTAATATCAGCAAAGCAATTTAATAAATGCAGAAAAAATAATAAAAGGTACACAAAAATGCTGGAGAAACTCAGCGGGTGCAGCAGCATCTATGGAGCGAAGGAAATAGGCAATGTTTTGGGCCGAAACCCTTGGGTTTCATCCCAAAACTTTGCCTATTTCCTTCGCTCCATAGATGCTGCTGCACTCGCTGAGTTTCTCCAGCATTTTTGTGTACCTTTGATTTTCCAGCATCTGCAGTTCCTTCTTAAAAATGAAAAAATAATAAACATTGATCCTGCTTCAACTGGGGTAGTGTTCTGTTCTGTTCTGATCCCCGGGTTGTAGGAAGGGTGTGAGGACACTATAGAAGGTCTGGAAAAGATGTATTACATTTCCTGGTAATACAAATCAGATTATAAAGATAGATTAGAGAGGTGGGAACTGCTTTCTTTTAAGAAGAGAAAGCTGAGAGAAAATGTGATGGAAGTGCATGAAATGATTAGGGTCTGGGCAGAGTAAACCGTGAGAGGCTGCTCCGTTTTGTGGAGGGATTAAGGACAAAGTGTAATATTAAGGGGAAGACGAGGGTGACATGAGGGAAAAGGATGTGGTTGGATGTGGAATGCACTGGCTGCAGATATGTTGGAGTGATGAGACGATGCCTCCGCAAGCTGCACTTTTGTGCTGCCCTTTAAACCTTTAAGAGATGCTCAGAAATGTTTTAACAGCAATTCAAATCATTTCAAAAAAATGTACAAATTAAAAGTTACAAGTAAACATTAAGAATAAAATAAACACAAACACTTATACCATAATCAACTTTTACACAAGATCAACCACCCAATCCATGGGCTTATGCTATATGTTCCAGCCATCCCTGAGGGGCTGCACATGGGGTGATATCCAAGCCCTCAGCTTGCTGGGGGCTCTGCCACTGGGTTCAGTGTTAAGTCCAGAGGCACAGTGGAAGGTTGGACAAGCCACCCTCCAGCTCCAGTCACTCCTGCATTGTGCTCTGCATTACACAGTTGTGGAAGTCTGAGACAAGCTGACCCACGAAGGGGACTTTGTGGCGGGTTCTCTACAGAACTACTGCTAAACGTGGAACATTTCAGGCCAATTGCTTTGTTGAAAAATTCATTGATGATAGAGAACATGGGGGACTGGGTTAGAAAGAGGACTCAAAGGGTTATGGACAGGTTAAGCTCCTGAGCAAATGAGATAGGGAATCATACATAATGTAGGAAAATGAAAGCTTTTGCTCAAAGGAAGAAGGAAAAACATGAGTATTTGTAAACAGTGAGAAGCAAGACATTGTATGGTTCACTGGCTCTTAAGAGGTTTAACGTATATATGCTGGTAGAGAAAGCTGTTGGAAAGGCAAGTATTTCATTGGCCTTTCTTGCTAGAAGGCTGCAATACAAAGATAAGGGCGTCTTGCTAAGAATACAGAGAGTTTTGGTGGGAGTTGATGTGGTGTAATGTGTGCAGATTTTGGTGACCTTACCTGGACAACGATATGCAAGTCTTGGAGACAGCACAGTGTCACCAGGTTGACCATCTGGATGGGGCTTGTACAATGAGCAGAGATTTAGGAGAACTGGCCAAAATTGACAGGACTTTAGGAAAATTAGAACTTTTCTCCACCATGTTCCAAGATTCTGAGAGGGGAGGTTAGCAGGTTAAATATCAAAGGCTGTTTCCCCTGGCTGAAGAGTTTAGAACTTGAAAGCACAGTCTGTGAATAAGAGGTCAGCCATTTCATTACACATGACTGATGTGAATTCTTGGAACTCTGGCACAGAAAATGTGTGCTCAGTGTGGATATATTCAGGGTTAGTTTGTTTACAATTGGTCTTTAGAGTGTAGGTTTTAATAAATAGGGGTAAAAGTACATATATTTATTGTTATGTTCATTATAAGTGTAATAGTCACATCTACTAGGGCGTTAGCCTTGTAGTTTTGAAGCTATTAGCTGGAACACAGTTTCAGTTAAGGAGGTAAACAAACTGCCCATTATGGGGCCCATTGTATTTTTAATTGGGGAGCCTGTTACTGAGGGAATCATTTAAAAACGACAAGATGAAATTAAGACAGCTGACTCAGCTAGTGTTGCAAGAACATGGTTTACCCACACCAGTCCTTAAAGTGTGCACTTTGTTAATAAGGGGCCTCCAGTGAGAACTGTCCCCAATACTCCAGCAGTGGCCTAACCAATGTTTCATATATTTTTTCCATAGGCTCCATGTTCTTGTATTTGTTAGCAGGGGCATAAAATATAAGTGTCCTGTATGCATTCTTCGTCATCTTATCTTTTTACTTGTTTTTTTACCTGCCTGCCCCACAGAATTACTCCAGCTTTTTGTGTCTTTCTTTTCACCTGCCACCTTCACGAATTTGTGGACTTGTACCCCAATGTCCCACCATCCCTCAATCCTGCCTAGGACCCTGTCGTTCACTGTGTGTGTACTGCCTTTATTAGCTCTTCTATAGTGCATCATCTCACATTTATCAGGATTAAATACTGTCTGTCATTGCCCCGATGGGGATATTAAATAACCATAGTCCTCAGTGGGTTAAGATATTTGATCTGATGCCATACATTTTATGTGATATGAAGACTTTATCTTGTGGATATACCCTCTGATATAGCATGTTTTGCTTCATAGTAATAACTTTTACTGTATTTGTGTAATATAACGTCAGACATGTCTAGGTTTTGAAAATATTTTGGGTTGTTTCATGTGCACTGAGTGACACCATGTGGTAGACCATGGATTTAACATTCCGTCTTTCCCTATTCTAAGAACTGGGGAAGATAATCTGCCTTGTTGTGTCAATCCTTGGAAGCTTCCAAGTCATGCTGGGTTTGGGTATCACAGCTCCAGACGATGTGATCATTCTGGTCCTATGTAGTGTCTTGTTTGTAATTCTGGGAATTGGCAGCTGGATTATATCAATCTCAACCTTGAAAATTATAATTGATCTCCAGCATACACAGCCTTTATCAGCTGCAGAGCTTTCATTTCTTGTCGAAAAATCACTCCTGATTTCACAAGTTAAAGTCGAAGCTCAACTTGTGAAACAAAAGGAAATCAAATCAGCATTCACAACCCACCCACGCAGAGTCCAAACTCCAATTGCTACTTGCAGGCACTGTTTCAGCAGAGTGCTGAGAGGGGCAGTTGGAGGCTGTTCATATAATGCATTTCATCTTTTTACTCCATGCTTTTAGCAGGGTTGTCTCCCCCATGGTTCCACAAAGCCTTAGCAACCGTCAAAACTGACCTCCATCCCTCTCACAGCTCCTGCTCCCAGTTGCACACCCTTTTCTTCTGCCTGAGTTTCTGCTAACATTGCAGTGCATCTCCTTTATTCAAGCACACACCGTACTGCAGAAAGTTAGCTTTCACTTATAGTGATGAACTAAGCTAATACTTCACCTAATGCTACCACCTTCACTATAAGGTGACAACACTTTTCACTGTACCAATTGGTACATGTGACAAATAAATGTATCTTGTATCTATCTTGTATCCTCCATCAGCCATGACATCACATCTTGGTTAGCAGGGACGAGTTGTGCTGATGGGGCTGTTTCCATGCTGTATAATTCTAAATGTACAGTAGAGAAATGAGGCCCTTCAGCCCACTTCATCATGCTGACCATCTATGTCTTTCCTATCCAAAAAACTTTTAAACATTGTAAATGTATCTGCCTCCACCACCACCACTGTCAGCCAGATATTCACCACCCTATTCTTAATGGGTGTGAAAAAGTTACCCCTCGGATCACATTCAAATATCTACCCTTTCATAAACCGGTGCACTACAGTTGTAGACTCCCCTGATCTGGGGAAAAGATTTGGACTATCCTATTTGTGCCCCTTATAATTTTATGAATCTCTGTAAGGATACCCCTCAGCCTTCTACTTTCCACTGAGAATAAACCCAGCCTATCCAATCTTTGGTTATAACTCCATGTCCTGATGAATTTGCTTTATATTCACCATTAAAACCACTGTTCTTGGAGTGTGATAATCCCTTAATTAAAAAAATGGTGAAAGTGACCAAAAAGTAGTTTGAAACAGCATTATTGTTTACACTGAAGGATGTGCTATAGTGCCCATGTGTGCAAAATAAGAGCTTGAGGAATTATCACCGTTGCCATATCTTTGCATGGTACACACTTGTAAGATTGGTTGACACTGTCGCCAACAGGGTGACAAGCACGGAGCCAAGAGCTTGGCTTATTACCTGTCCAGATTTTACTACTTCTCACATTTCTGTTATTGTTAATTTGTGTCTGTAAACCATCCAATCTCTCCCCCACCCCAGTCTGATGAATAATTACTTATCTGAAACATTGACCAGTTTCTCTTTCCACAAATGCTACCTGACTGGCTCAGTTCTTCCAGCATTTGGGTTTTTGTTCCTGATTCCACCCTTTCTCTTCCTGGTTTTCACTTTTAATAGACTTCAGGTTCAATTCACCCTTTGCTTGCCAATGCAAAAAAAAAAAATCACTATTTACACTACTGAGAAATACTTAGGTTATTGCAGGTTTTCTGGATCTGTTTACATAGATATGCTTTGGTTTATATACAATAATTGCAACTTTTACAGCTGTTTCTCTGTTTATTACTTTATTTCAGATAAATTGGTATTTGTCGGATATAAAGGAAGTTTCAAACCTGAGTGGGTCAAGCTTGCTGTTGGGGAAGATACAGCCCTACTTCATGAGGTCCTCCCAATCCCCATCACAAAGAAGTTGAAACTATGAGCGACCACACTTCACTGCAGAGGCTGAATGCAAGTCTTGGTATACAGGATCAATCTTGGAATACTACTGAGTTTTAAATGCAGTTTGTTGCAACATAGTCAAAGTTCCCAAGATGTTGCGGTAGTACAATATATTTAACATTGTGTTTATTTGTCTGTGAACAAGGCTTGTTTCAAAAGCTGATATTTGTAGACAGTACTTGAGAAACCATTTTAACTCCAATCTTTCCGTACACCCGAAATAGCTGGTCATTTTCGGATATGCTATTCTTCCTACGTCTGTATGTTGAGGTGTTTTCAACCTGACTTTATTTAGTGTTGTATGTAAATTTCTATTTATTTATTGAGTCATTATAGAACAACACCAAGACACTCGTGGAAATGTATTGTACAATTTACATGTATTTTCCATTTAGCTGTTGCTTTATCTGGTAACACCGCTCTCCTGAAATAATGGCATTCTAAGTGTTGGCTGAGATTGTAATTTATTAGAGTTGAGATGCATTTCAAGGGGACCTTTGGATGTAATTTATAACCTATCATTTGAATAAATTACAGATTGTCTATGTGATGTTTCCTAATAAATGTAAAGCTGAAAAGGATTTGCAGTGACTTGTTGAATGGCACACACTTCCATACATGTCCAAATAATTGCTATTGGAAGGTACATATTAATCATTTTCTGCAATACTGGCACTGAAGTCCAAAGTCTTTCATTGACAGAAAATGCCATTAACATGATCATTATCTCTATACTAAAAAAACAATTCAAAAATATGTAATCTTGGTGTAGACTTGTGCCAAAAGATCAACTATTCTAACTTGTATATGAAGGAACAGCAGATACTGGTTTAAACCGAAGATAGACGCAAAATGCTGGGGTAACTTGGCGGAACATGCACCATCTCTGGAGCAAAGCGATGGGTGGTTTCAGGTTAAGACCCTTCTTTGGAATGCCTGCAAGGAGAACATTATACATCTGGAATACATCAGTGTCAATTCCCTAGAGCAACGTTTGCAGCATAGCAAGACCTAGATCACATTTGCTTTAGGCTGGTCATCTTTTGGACCTCTGAGACCACATACCCATCTTGAGCACACTGTTTACTAACAATTTACACCATTTAAATACAGCACATGCATGGACAAGTTGGGCTGAGGCGCTTGCTTCTATGCTTTATGAATGACAAAAAATTGAAACAAATTTGAAATGAACAGAAAGGTTGAGCATGTCAACCCATAATCAACAGAGCATCCATTCCTCACCAATGCTTGACTGCTGCTTTAGATTTGACACAACATGGAACCAGGCCTTTCTGCACCCGAGTCCACGCCGATCAGCGATCACCCCGCACACTAGCACCATCCTACACACTAGGGACAATTTACAGAAGCCAATTAACCTACAAACCTGTATGTCTTTGGAGTGTGGGAGGAAACTGGAGCACCTTGAGAAAACTCACATGGCAACAGTGAGAACGTATAAACTCCTTACAGACAGCGCCCATCGTCAGGATTGAATCCGGATTTCTGACAGTACAAGGCAACAACTGCACCATTGTGCTGCTGTTTGGACTGAGTAAACTGATCAATAAATGTCAGTAGTGATACTTCCAACAATTTAAAGAAGTAATAGTTGCTGCAGCTAGATTACTAGCATAGCAAACAACAAAGAAATGAAGTTATAGGTGACTCTTTACAGCAATTGCAAGACATCCTGTTCCGACTGTATAGATTTATTCTGTAAAAAATGTTTACCGATTCATAGTTTCAGTTCAGATGAATGGAATACAATTTTCTTTGAAAAATATCAGAAGTTACTGACAATTGTATTCTTCCTACTGTATGAAAAGTACATTTGACATTACTGTATCATTGTAATACAATTAGATACAGATTGAATGTTCTTCAATACAAAGGCTAATCAAAAGAAAGATAATAACATAAATGGACACAGTACCGTTTGTTCCCAAGTACAGTCCAAAAGAAATTTGGTACACAACACAGGTGAATGAAAAATAGCAACTCTTCCAATAACAGAGTTCATGTTATGGTCACCATTCATAGAAGTCATCAACAGTAAATCACCCGAGGATGTGAAGAGTACTTCAATCACAAAGGTACTTGGTGTTTTTTTACATTTAAATATGATTAAATAAAGAGACAGCCCATTCAGTGTTAAAGCACAAAGTGCAGGCCAAAAAGGTGATCTTTTTTTTACTGTACTTCAGTTGCACTCTTTTCATCGAGTCTGAAAGTCATTAGAAAATGATATATTAACAATGAGCATTGGGACCCGACCACAGTTCCAACTTTAAAAACTATCACCGTGTGCTACAAAATTCAGTATTCATGAATCCAACTGCAGCTTCATGTTAAGGAATCTCAACATCAAAAGGCAACACATGTAATGCAAAAAGAAATTTTTGATCTCCATCTAACTCAGTTACTTCACAGCTCATTTTTGTTGGCCCGATTATCTTTCGATGAAGCTGCTGTAGGTTTTTTCTTATCCGGCTTGATGTCATTCTTCTTTTTCTCTGCTCCTTTTCCAGGATATGTCTGCCCTTCAACCGTAACATCAGCACACCGTTCCTGATTTACCAGAAAGTCTTTAATCTCCCAAGCGTAGCTTCCGTCACGCAGCATGAAGATGGCCCGATCAGAACCAACTACAAATCTAGAAGAGGAAAATTAAACAATTATGCTCAAATTTAAGACTATAAATGCTGAAGTAAACACAATATTTTTTTGCATAAAATTATCTTGCATCCAACTAGAAGCAGGCAATGAGGCATAAGATTTAAAAAAACTATCAGAAACTGCACATGTATCTATCAAGCAGCAGCAAGGGCAACAGTAGAAGGATATCCAATCAGGTGCATCATGCACAATTTTCAATGATCACTAGTCAACATGCAATATTAAGTTAGAATGACCAATTCGGCAATTGCACAGAACAAATTCTGCATAATTGAAAGGGCTTCCAAGTACAATATCAACAAACTAGAAATGTTTCTAATACCCTGGATTAGGAAACGTTATACAACACAACTGCCACACTGCCAAAACATTCTAAAACAAAGTTTTGGATGAGCTTTGCACATCCACAATTGTTTTAACCATAATGTTCAGGCGCTTACCTTTGTACATCATAATTTGCATTATATAGACTGCCTTGCCAAAGACTGGTTATCTCTTCAGTTTCCTTCTCTATGGGATTCCCTGCCACTGTTGCAAATATCATTAATGTTTTGCCTTTCTTGGTTAACTTTAGAAGGCCTTCAGGATTGCTGGCATCAAGTTTGGAAAAGTCTATTGGTGGTGAAGTTCTCTTGTGTTCTGGTAAATCCCCTTCTTCTATATCATCATCTTTCTGTATTAAAACAAATAACACAATGAATTTCGACTAAGGAGAAATTATTTTGTCAGTGATTTTAGATTTTTTGATTTTTCACATAGTGATGGAGCGGGTGTGCAAGGAGAAAGCTCAGGACTAGCAGGCGAACACAGACTCTTGCAAACAATTCCACACAGCTAGTCAACCCTTCCACAACAAATACTGTCCATCAGTTAGACACAAAATATTGGAGTAACTCAGCGGGACAGGCAACATCTCTGGAGAGAAGGAATGGGTGACGTTTCGGGTCGAGACTCTTCTTCAGACTGATGACTTTCCATCACAGTATTCCTTGAAGGACTCCTCATCTGGAGTCCATTGCCCCTCATCCAAAGTTCCATTTGCTTCACAGCATTTAGGCTGGGAAACCTGTGGGCTGAACAATCCAATGAGTTTATTTATTTCAATTAAAAACTACTGACAGAAGTATTCATACAAGGTCATTGGATTTTTCGTTTGAGGAGATATAAAAAGTAGTATTTTGGATTTTTTAATAGTTTTATGTTTTTAATAAAAGGTGGCACAATGTCACAGCTGGTGGAGCCAAAGTGTTCAATCTTGGTGGAGTTTACACATTCTCCCCATGTCCGTGTGGGGTTTCTCGGGTTTCCTCCCACATCCCAAAGACGTGCAGGTTTGTGGGTTAATTGGCCTCTGTAAATTGCCCCTAGTGTGTAGGAAACGAAAACTAGTGTGAACAGGTGATCAATGGTCAGCATGGAACTGACAATTACTTGTGGTAATCCTGGCTTGCCAAACGCAGAATAATCCATTTATTCACATTTTCTTCTGTCAGATATCCAACTCTCTATCCATGTCAGTATATTAATCCCATTCTAACCTTAATGGCCAACCTCCTGTGGATCTTCAAAAACTCTCTAAATATCCAAAATACTTTAAATGACCCCCATAGTCACATCCTCAATAGTATTACTTGGAAACATTTTTTTTCTTTCATAAGCCATTGCCACTTCTGATCAGTATTATTGCTCTTTCCAAGATTTTCCTGAACCTGACCCGAAACGTTGCCCATTTCCTTCCCTCCATAGAGGCTGCCTCACCCGCTGAGTTTCTCCAGCATTTTTGTCTACCTCCAGGTTTAGGAACAGCTTTGTCCCAACATCCACCGGGCAACTGAACCCTACAAACATTAACTAAACTTCAAACTAAAAACTGTCCGGTTTACACTGGGGTCTTCTGTGTTTTGTTTTGTACTAATATTGTTTTTGTTGTATTATTTATTGAACGTTTTTTGTTTGTTTTATTATGTTATCTATTGAATATCGTGTTTACAAACGTGTATGAACCTGCGAGAAAGAATGTAATTGTTCGGTTTAGGTACATAGACACAAAGTGTTGGAGTAACTCAGCGGGATAGGCAGCATCACTGGAGAGATGGAATGGGTGACGTTTCGGATCGAGACCCACCTACAGACCGAGTTCCATTACAAACTCCAACAGTTTCCCTACAACTGACGTTGGGCTAATGTAATTGTTCGGGTTTGGTACTTATGCCAAACACGTGTGATTTCAGGACACACACCAACAGGTTAACTACGACTGACCTTAAGCAGTAGGTCAGTAGGTCTCGAGGAAGAGCAGGCACAAATTCAAGAAGCTGTACAAACGAAGAGTCAACCGACTTCCTGGCCTGCGGTTTAACGGTTTCCAAGGTCGGACCCAATTTTATTTTGTTCCATATGTAAAACGGAAAGCCAAAGTGTTTCCAAAGTCTTTCTTTAACTCTGGAGCAATCACTACGCAGCAGAGAAGTGGACTCAGAAGGATATTGGCGCTATTATACACAAAGGTCTGGGTTCGGTAGCGCCCTGGGTCTGCGCCCTGTAGTGTAGTGTAGTGGCCCACACCACCCTACCCACCCCACGGAGAGTGTTACCTCCCATTCCTCCAGCAGCCGCGCCATATCGGCATCGTTGTAGTCGCGGATGTCCTTTTTCTTCTTGCCGGCTTTCGGCCGATTGTCGTCACCGACCACGCCGGCACACATCACGGCCAGCGACAGCAGCAGCAGCAGTGGGCACAACCTGCTCGGCGCCATCTTGCAACCAAAGCCTCGGCGACGTCGTCGTCGGGAGCGCGCGCGGCGTTGCCTGGGCGTCGGCGGCGGGAGCGCGCCCGGCATTACGTGAGCGGCATTGCCTAGGAGGAGACGTGGGCGGGAGCGCGCGCGGCGATGTACGAACCTGCGATCACTGGGCGACGTCGTCAGGAGCGCGCGCGGCGTTGCCTGGGCGACGGGAGCGGGAGCGCGCGCGGCGTTGCCTAGGCGACTTGAGCGGGAGCGCGCGGCGCGGCTGCTTCAGGCAAGTTCACTGAGTTATTTATTTCTCCAACTGGAGATGGGGATGTTGGCCTAAACCAAATTATCTTCATTGGCCTAATCAAAGTACCAATGAAGGCTTATCCTTATCATCTTCAATTGGAATAACGGGCGCAAATGGCTCTTCCGTCACAAAATGGCACATTAAATCTAACGCATAACAATATAAAATGTGTAATGTTACGTGAAGTGCAATGTGCACCTCTATTCGCTACAAACCAGAGTGGGCATTACAGCAAGAAGAGGGGGGGGACAGGAAGTATTAACACGATTGAGGATAGGACACACTCACCTGAACAGCACATTAAAAATATTGGGAAAACACCCTACTGGGCTGTGTGAGGAATGCCATCAACCAGAAACAGTTCAGCATGCCCTAGTTGCATGTAGGAGATATGAGACAGAAAGAGGATTTATGATCATTGAAATGAGGAAAATTGGATTGACAGAAATATCAGTAAAGAACATTCTAGAGTGTGGAGGGAAAGGAAAAGGAATAAAGTTGTTGTTTGATTTCTTGAGGTCTGGGCTTATAAAAAGGATCTAATATAAAGACACGAGTACTGTGGAATGAAGCCAGAAGGTGGCAGCAATGCAACATTGCGGATGCCGGCTGCCGTAAAACTCCAAAGAAGAAGAAGTGTAATGTCAAGTCAACTTCACGTGTACGCATACAAGATGTGAAATGTCGGAAAGGTAGTCAGAAAGGTTTATCCCGTTGTAGGACTTCATTAGATGATAGCCATTATCTTATTCAAAGGCATCTCAGTGGGCCACATGAGCGGCAAGGGTGTTGGGTAAAATTGCGATTTGGGGAAACTGTATTGTATGTATGTATCGTCTCCGAGAATGTTGGATGGAGTTTTGTAAGGATCATGTATTGTATGTATAGGCGCCGCTACAATATTTTGAAATTAAAAAATAAATAAATTTAAAAACCTCATTCAGAGTGTGGCATTATCTGCAAAGCTATTTTGCAATATATGAAGCACAGCAAAAAAATCATTAATAGACTGCAAACGTTATGTGAAGAGTAATGCTGAATTACTTAGACTTAGCACATTGATGAATTACATCCCATCCCCATATGCAGCTCACATAAAGGGCAGCGCCATCAGCAATGCTCATTCACAATGAAGACATTTCTATCAACTGAGTCTATTAGTTGCATCACAGATTGCAAACTACTTCTCCTTTTGTGAAGAGCTTTAGTGGAGTACATTTAATTGTAGGAGTTAACTCTGCTTGGTTAAAAGCAATTGAAGTATGTAGTGAATCACACTTGTGTCTGTGAGCTGAACCTACTGGTTATAATCTTTTTTATGTGAAAAGCATTTATTTGCTGGAGCAAATAAGCTGTTTTGAACTTCTTGGCCAGTGAAGGTTTTGTGAAAAGAGACAGAAGTGTTACTTTGTTCACATATACTTAGATCAGTATAACACATGAACAGGCCAATGTTTGTGCTGAACATGATGCCAAGGTCAACTGATCTAACCTGCCTGTACATGATCCATATCTCAACAATTGTATGTGCCTATCTAAAAGCCTCTTTAAATGCCACGATCGTATCTTCCTCCACTACCACCATAACAAACTATTTTGAAAAATGATAATCAATCATACATCAGACATTGAGTATCCGAGGACACTTGCTCATGCAGCCAGAAATCTTGCTTCATAAATAAGATTAGGAACTCACAAACGGGGAAATTGCAGAAGCAATTTTAATTGTAGCAGTTTACAACAGCTGGAAGTCCCAATACGCCTTTAAGTTTTTAATTTATTTTGATGAAGGCTGATGCAACGACAAATCACATTTAAAATGCACAGATGTCCTCACACTGTGGAACTATTTTCCTGGAGGCTACTGACGCAGTAACTGGTTTTGCAAGTTGCCTCATTTTGGTCATGGTATTGGTGGAGTAAAATACTACTTCAGTGAGGACACAGAACAGATATAGACGCTGCAGAACTGCTCGAGTAAAACATGCATTGTCCTGATATAATATTTCAGGAATAACATGCACGGCATTCAGTGGTAGATTGTATAAAACTATCTTAAAGCACCCAGATGTGTAATCTAAACAGCAATGATAGAGAGAAAGGACAGTAATTGCCCTATCCAATCATTAATAGTATATTGTCTTGAAATCAAACATATTGTTAATTCTTGATAACTTTGAGTAAATGTCTTATTAATAGGTTTTCACAGAATTAAACTTTTACATTGAGTGTTCCCGTTCTTGAACCACATAACTAAATGTAAATTAAGCACACATACTGAACAAAAGGGTAGGTTGACTTATCCTTAGAAATGATGATTACATTTGGTTACATTTTAGAATATAATTTGATGTCATTCCATTAAAGCATTTTATGTACTAGAACATTCACGCACATTACTTTATTGGGATAAATTGTTATGCAAAACATTGCAACTTTCCTCAATTCAGGTGGATTCGCAGGTAATTAAACAGTTTTACTGAGGCCTCTACTTCGTACAAAATATCTAAAGTAGCTTCAAGCCATAAAGATGAAAGTTTACAGTTATTGGGCAATGTCCAAAGAATGTTGTCCACCTCAGACATATTAATTCAAGCCTGTAAAAATTGTATCAATCATTTGCTTTATCTGAAGAATTTCTTTCTGCAGCTGCTCATTATCCAGCTTCATTTTTGCTTCAAGTATTTGACTTAAAGATCTAATGCGGATTTCTCTAACTCCAAGTAACTCTTGCATCCTCACTCTCTCAGTGGTCGTACTAGTTTACTCCTACTGACTTTCCGTGTTTGCATCTCTCGTTATCTACTTCCATGCAGCTAACAATGGACCATTGTGGGCTCCACCTTTCCTTGATCATCGTTGTTTTTCGCATATCTTTCATTTATTTGTTCTATGTACCTTTTCATATCTCTAGTTTCCCTCTCCACTGACTCAGTCTGCAGAAGGCTCTCGACCCAAAACATCACCTATTCCTTTTCTCCAGAGATGCTGCCTGACCTGCTGAGTTACTCCAGCACTTTGTGTCTATCTTCAGTGTAAACCAGCAACTGCAGTTCCTTCCTTCCCATTTCCTATTTTATCCATTGTATTTCCCTTTCCATCTTCAATGCTCCCTCTGGCTTTACATTTCACTATTTCACTTCTCCACTCCTCCCCTCCTCTCCCCTCTTCCCCTCTTCTCCTTTCCTTATCTGACACTTTTTTTTGCCTTTTGTCTCCTTTTCACCTCTAGCCTTTGCAATTCACTCCTTTTATCTGCCAATCTCACCTGTATCCACATCACTTGCCAGGCTTTGTCCTGGCCTCATCACTCCTTTCCAACTTTTTTACCTCCTACTCCTAATCAATGAAGAAGGGTCCCAAACCAAAGAGTTACTTGTCTATTCCCTCCCCAGATTTGGCCTGACCACTGAGCTCCCTCAGCATTTTGTGTTTGTATTTAATTGGGATAAATGGTTTACTTATGTGTAAACGAATACCAGATATAAAAATGGGAAATGGAAGGACAGGCAGACTTGGATAAAGTAGCAGGTGGGGAATCGGAGGGGAGAGGCTTGATTTGAACTTAAACAAGCCTAATATCTGTTTCAATGCTCTAGATGCCAAGCAATTTCATTAAATGGGCAGAGGCACCCTATTAATGTTATTAAAATGTATACCTCTGCACCAATTTAATGTTGCTGAATTGTGCACACTTAATAATTATTAATTGTATTATTTTTGCTGTTAACTCAAATTAGTTGAAAGCTTCTACTGTTTTAATGAACTGGCCACTAAACGATCACACACACACACACACGAGATGACAATCAATCTCCGTAGAGCTCATACAATATCCATTGTGTTAAACTTCATGGAACACTCGTAGACAAAGAGTTCCTGGTGAAAAGTTGCTTGATTGGCCTTTCATTTTATTTATTTGCTACCTATTTGCTACCTATTTCCTCCTTTCTCCATGCCAACATTCTCTAGGTGGGTTGTTTGTGGTTCTTTGTTATTGTTCTCAATAACACAACTAACATGAAATATCTAATATAACCCAAGCACTATGATAAATTTCCATTGTAATTTTTACTTTGTACAATTCATACCTTTGAAACAACTCGGTGCTCAATATCAATTTCACTTTTGTTCTGTGAAGTAATACTTGCAGTTTTGTATTTAATTTGTAAGTCGAGGTGTTCTATTTAATGCAACAATTCCTGCTCCTTTCTGGCTTGATTGTGTTTCAACCGGGAGCTACTCAACCAAACCTGGCCCTTGAAATCTTCATTTATACTCTTCACCCTTGTAAAAAGATGATTTCCAACATTTTGTACTCATTTGGAAAAGAAGAGAAAATAACAACATATTTGCAGGCTGCAGTGGGTTAATATTGTAAGGATCTGAACTGTAACAAACCCAATCACAATCACAATAATACTTGATAAGCGAAGTATGTTTTGTAACATACGAGGAATTTCATTTGCCAAGTCAGTCAAACCCATGCCCCTTCTCACAGATTTACCTAGACAAAAATACAGCTTGCTTTTCAGGTTAAGGATACAACATGGAAACAGGCCCTTCAGCCCATTGGGCCCATGCCTATGTTTCCTACTTTCTCGACCACACCTTACACATTAGGGGCAATTTACAGAGGCCCGTTAATCTACAAATCCGCACGTCTTTGGAATATGGTAAGAAGCCGAAGCACCCAGAGGAAATACACGTGGTCACAGGGAGAACATGCAAACTCCATACAACAGCATCTGAGGTCAGGATTGAACCTGGATGTCTGGCCCTGTGAAGTAACAGCTCTACCACTGTACCACTGTGTGTTTTTGGTCTATAGTAGTAGTCGCCCTGCACTAATGATCTAGTTGCAAGTTTAAATCCCACATTGATAGTTGTAGAATATGAATTGTTTGCGAATTGTGGAAATAAAGTATTCGTAGGCATTGAAGTGGCTACTAAACTGCTATAAAAATTCATTGGCTTCATTTACGCTGGCATAGGCATGAAGGGCGAACAGCTCCACAGTAATGCATCAGTCAGTGCTAAACTTTGTGGACACTCTGTTCTAGACTCCAGATGTCCTTTCCCTCAGGGAAACCTCTCCCAATCCCACGAGCAGAGCCAGCAAGCTGTACGATGAGAGACACTAGTGCACGTACTCCACTTCGAACCACAGGAGTAGGCTGTACGAGTTTCCTTGAAAAGGCCAAGAAATATTAGGGATTTTCACAGCAAATGGCGGGCTCTGGCTAGCATGGAAAAATTCATGAGGTTACTTGAAAAATCTTTGAGTTGTCCACACGATCACTTCATCCCTACGGGAATAGGTATATTGTTCCAGAGCTTTATTGCAGAATCATTGTGTTGGTATAAATCGTGTAATAGACAATAGACAATAGGTGCAGGAGTAGGCCATTCGGCCCTACGAGCCAGCACCGCCATTCAATGTGATCATGGCTGATCATCCACAATCAGTGCCCCGATCCTGCCTTCTCTCCATATCCCTTAACACGCTATCCATAAGAGCTCTATCTTTCTCTCTCTTTAAAGCATCCAGAGAACCAGTCTCCACCGTCCTCTGAGGCAGAGAATTCTGCACACTCATGTACTCGCATAATATCCAGCAGATGGTGCTATTCACTGCTCAGTCCCATCGTGAGCTTAATCTTCCCTTCATGCATTCTTATAGACTCCTCATTCACTGCGAAAGTTGTGAAACCTGTTAGAAATTTAAAAATATGCATAATCAGATAGGAAATTATCTGCATTCATTTTCAAGCATCGAATGTATATACTGTATGCTTTTATAATATGTAGCAAGTGAGGTAATGTCAGGCATCTGAATGAAAAGAACAAAATGATGAATACAATTATGGGACCAGGCTTACGAAAGAAGACACTAGTTAATACTTCAGGGCTAGATCCTTCGTAAGTTTAGGGTACATCTGGAAATTAAAACCCTGTAATTTCTCCACAGTCACTGACCTGACTCCATGATTTGGGAAATTAAATACAAAATAAGTACAAAAAACTGCAACAATGAAGACTATGTGTCTGAAATGTGTCTGAAATACTCATCAGACTGGATAATAGCTGCAGACAAGAGAAGTGTTTAAGTTGTGCAAGTCCTTTTCAAAACCAAGAAAACTGATGAACTGATCTAAGAAAGTGGAACGGGCACTTCAACCGAATCAAAACAGAGGAGATTAAAACAAAGGGAAGAAATACTGGTTTAATCTGCTTTACAGCAAAGGAGGTGCAATATTTGGTAACAGATATCAGATAAACTGTGAAAAGAACAGACAATTTAATATGGTCAAAACTAATAAAGAACTCGGAGATCCAATGGGATAATTGATCAAAAAACAGGCAAAGACTGGAACAGTCAGGCAGCACCTTTACAAAGAGAAGTACGGTAGTTCTTATCTCAATTTTACAATGAGAAGTTATGAAAGTGGAAAAAGAAAAAAAAAACTTTTTCACACAAAGGGTGGTGGGTGTATGGAACAAACTGCCAGAGGAGATAGTTGAAGCTGGGACTATCCCATCATTTAGAGACAGTTAGACAGATACAGTGCATTCAGAAAGTATTCAGACCCCTTCACTTTTTCCACATTTTGTTTTGTTACGTTACAGCCTTATTCTAAAATTGATTAAATTCATTTTTTTTTATCAGCAATCTGCACACAATAGCCCACAATAAAAAAGTGAAAACAGGTGTTTAGAAATGTTTGCAAAATAATTAAAAATAAATAACTGAAATATTACATTTACATAAGTATTCAGACCCTTTACTCAGCACTTTATTGAGGCACCTTTGGCAGTGATTACAACCTCAAGTCTTCTTGGGTATCACGCTACAAGCTTGGCACACCTCAGCAGATCCTCTCAAGCTCTCTCAGGTTGGATGGGGAGTGTCGATGCACAGCTATTTTCAGGTCCCTCCAGAGATGTTCGATCTGGTTCAAGTCCGGGCTCAGGCCGGGCCACTTACGGACATTCAGACTTGTCACAAAGCCACTCCTGCGTTGTCTTGGACGTGAGCTTTAGGTCGTTGTCCTGTTGGAAGGTGAACGTCTGCCCCAGTCCGAGGTCCTGAACGCTCTGGAGCAGGGTTTCATCAAGGATCTCTCTATACTTTGCTCCGTTCATCTTTACCTCGATCCTGACTGGTCACCCAGTTCCCACTGCTGAAAAACATCCCTACAGCATGATGCTGCCACCACCATGCTTCACCGTAGATATGGTATTGGCCAGGTGATGAACGGCGCCTGTTTTCCTCCAGACGTAACACTTGGCATTCAGGCTAAAGAGTTCAATCTTGGTTTCATCAGGCCAGGGAATCTTGTTTAGGTGCCTTTTGGCAACCTCCAAGCGGGCTGTCATGTGCCTTTAACTGAGGAGTGGCTTCTGTCTGGCCACTCTACAAAAAAGGCCTGATTGGTGGAGTGCTGCAGATATAGTTGTCCTTCTGGAAGTTTCTCCCATCTCCACAGAGGAACTCTGGAGCTCTGTCAGAGTGACCATCGGGTTCTTGGTCACCTCCCTGAATATGTTAGTAAGTCTCTATCCTAACGCCCTTCTCCCCCGATTGCTCAGTTTGGCCAGGCTCTATGAAGAGTCCTGGTGGTTTCAAAGTTCTATTTATGAATGACGGAGGCCACTGTGCTCTTCGGGACCTGCAATGCTCCAAAAAATGTTTTATACCCTTCCCCAGATCTGTGTCTCAACCCAATCCTGTCTCGGAGGTCTACAGACAATTCCTTCGTCTTCGTGGCTTGTTTTTTGCTCTGACATGCACTGTCAACTGTGGGACCTTATATAGACAGGTGTGTGCCTTTCCAAATCATGTATAATCAATTTAATTTACCACTTGTATCAAGTTGTAGAAACATCTCGAGGATAATCAATGGAAACACGATGCACCAAAGCTCAATTTTGAGAGTCACAGCAAAGGGTCTGAATACTTGCGTAAATGTGATATTTCAGTTATTTATTTTTAATTATTTTGCAATAATTACTAAACACCTGTTTTTGCTTTTATATTATGAGGTATTGTGCGTAGATTGATGATTAAAAAAATGACCGTAACCAATTTTAGAATAAGGCTGTAATGTAACAAAATGTGGAAAAATTGAAGGGGTCTGAATACTTTCTCAATGCACTGTACATGGATAGGACAGGTTTGAAGGATACGAGCAAAGCCATCCCTCGTAATGAGGGATACGAACCAAGCACAGGCAAGTGGGACTAGTGTAACTGGGACATTGTTGGCTGGTGTGGACAAGTTGGGCCGAAGGGCCTGTTTCCACACTGTATCACTCTATGACTAAAACTCAACCGTCGACATTAAAGTGGCAACTTTTAGAATCGCATGAGGAGATTGAAGAATTGAATCTGAATCAAGAAAGACATGTTTACGTGTGCTGTTAATTCTGACATCTTTTTCAGTCAATGGCATATTTCTGAAGAGCAGTTACTGAGGCAGCATGGGGAATGTAGCGGCCAATTTGCACATTGCAAGTTCCATCAAAAGCCAGCCTGACAATATCCAGATAATGTGATTTAGTCATGTTTAAATTTAGGTCAACTCACTCTACAAAAATGTTTAACTTGATCAATTTAGCACTGCTAATATGCTCATTCACCAGGCACAATTGGAACACTATTTGTCCCACCTTAGATTTTTAAATTCAGGTTTGATCCATTGCTGCAGAGAATCATAGAGCTATACAGAAGAGAGCAGGCCTCTCAGCCTACTTAGAAACATAGAAAAATAGGTGCAGGAGTAGGCCATTCGGCCTTTCGAGCCAACACCGCCATTCAATATGATTAGAGCTGATCATCTAAAATCAGTATCCCGTTTCGGCTTTTCCCTTGATTCCTTTAGCTTTAAGAGCTAAATCTTACTCTCTTGAAAACATCCAGTGAATTAGCCTCCACTGCCCTCTGTGGCAGAGAATTCCACTGGTTCACAACTCTTTGGGTGAAAAGGTTTCACCTCATCTCAGTCCATCAGCCATTCCTCCGATCACCTGGCTAATTGATCCAGATTGTGCTGCAATCTTTCACAACCATCTTCACTATCTGCAAAACCATTCACTTTTGTATCATCAGGAAATGTATTAATCCTGCCCTTGTATGTTCTCATCCGAATCATTTCTATAATAAAAAGGAACCGCAGATGCTGGTATATACCAAAGATAGACACAAAGTGCTGGAGTAACTCAGAGGGTCAGGCAGTATCTCTGGATGAAATGGATAACTAACATTTCTGGTTGGGACCCCTTCTATATTTACTATCCAACCATTTTTATTATCTTTACTGAAGGTATCTAACATTAGCTGATCTGGGTCATTTTGATCAGCCTCATTACAAATACCAATCACATTCGATAAATTCCTCAAGAAAGGGAGTGTAAAAACAGGTTTTAATTGGTACCACTGATAAATATTCAGTGGGTGTGTTTTAGCAAGGCTTGTTTTGTGGCTTGGTAGCCTCCCTGCATGATCAATTGACAAAATTGTGTAAGTATTTCCAGTGCAATTTCATAATCAGTAAGATGCTATTGAATGCAAAATCATTAAATAAATGGAGGAGACAGACTTTCATGTAAGACTTATTTTACAATATAGCTGCCATATTGATAGACAGTAATGATGTCTCGTTATTAATGTAAATACTAAAACAGGATTTGTTGAATGGGGCAACTATAGTCCACTTCAGAATCTGTTCAGGCCCAAAATTCCACTTTTATCAATTTATAATGTCTATATCAACATTTGGGCCTCTGACATTACCATAAATTGGGGGAGGGGGAAGGGGGGGTGGGGACTATCAAAATCACAACAAGTAATTTGCCTACATGAAGAGACTAAAGTCAGAACACTTGCCATGATGGCCTTGATGAACCTGATTGACATTGACTAAATTTTGATGTTTACCGTGTTCGCTATTGCTCCTTAACATTGGTGTGGACGTCTCCATACCAATGCCACATATCTGGTGGAAGCTCAGTCTTTAAGCATTGTGGCGTCAGGGATGTCATCGGGTCGACAATAACTACGCCGACATTCGCAGTAGGGTGATCTCATGTGATTTTTGTTTATTATCTCTTCCTCTCTTCTCTTTTCTTTTATTTGGTTGTGGCCTCAGCTCAATGAGGGGCTGAGGTTTGGTACTGAGGTTTGGCCTCTCCTGGCCTATCTGCTGGTGATGGGGATCGGAGCAGCACACGATGGAGGAGAGACTGCCACAATATCCTACATCTAAATAACTTACAATTTAAACAACAATGATTAAGGTTTTGCTTGAGAAGAGGAGGTATACTTTGGAAGAGGAAGGCCAAAGATCGACGGGTTGGTGCTGGAGATAGTCAACAACTTCAAGTTCCTGGGCGTGCGTATCGCTAAATATCTGTTCTGGACCGAGCACATTGATGCAATCTTAAAGAACCTCCTAAAGATACTTCCTAACAATCATCAGCCTATTGAACACTACGAGTTCGAACTAAACTCCAAACTACAAACTGTCTTGGTTGCACGAGGGTTTTCAGGCTTTGGGTTTTTAATTTACTGAACTTTTGTTTTGCTTATTATGTTATCTATTGGGTACTGTGTTCACAAACCTGTCGTGCTGCTGCAAGTAAGAATATATCTCTTGTTTCCCTTATCCCTAACCAGTCTGAAGAAGGGTCTTGACCCGAAACGTCACCCATTCCTTCTCTCCAGAGATGCTGCCTGTCCCGTTGAGTTACTCCAGCTTTTTGTGTCTATCTTCAGTGAGAATTTCATTGCTCCATTTCAGTACATATGACAATTAAACATTTGACTCTTGACTCCTAGCAGATCTAGACTGGTGCCCTTGCACCAAGATTTGTTGGGAATTGGTTTACAGTCACCAGATTTAACAGTCAGCATGCTTTTCCAGCTCACTCTAACAATAGAATACCTTGTGAACAACTATGAGTATCTTCTGCCATGAAATAAAAGTATTCATACACAGGTAGGGCATAGTAATCAGCTCAACAGCCAAAGTAGTTGACAATCAATGAAGGAATTTACAAAATGTACTTTGTAATGTAGAAATGTGACTGCCAATTTGTTCACAGCAAGCTGCCATTCGTTCGTACATAATAATGAGGTGATGATAATGTTGACTGATCACTGACGATAATTCATAGGCTCTTCGATAACAGTAAAGATCAAAATTACTGAAAAAGTGTAACAATATGATTTTTTATACATTAATGTAAAACAGCTATTGGGAAATCTGATACTGAAAATTTTAATTTGTACATGCTTTCATCAAACAAAATGTATTGTATTTTGTTTAACCTGCCTTCAACATCCTTTATTTTTCCTTCCAAGGTCACTTTTGCTCTTTGTTGCTCACTGCTGTGGCTCTGAATGCCTTCATATATTCTCAGCGGGTCAACTGACAGTTTGACAATGCTTGCATCACACCTATGGGTGGAATCAATGGCAGAATCACTCAATGCCCTCATCATCACATTGACAATTGAACCAAATATCTACAGGTGACATTATGCTGAGTTCATTTTCCAACAGCAGGACAATAACCGAAGGGATACCACAAAAACTCCAGCTATTTCCTGTGACATGCAGCAGCTCTTGCTCAGATATTTCAACTTAGTTCAAGAAAAAGGCAGAATTAAAATTTCTCTTATAACTATATTGACTAAAGTATAACTAGTTTGAACTGGGTCAGTGCTGTTCCCATTTACAGAAAAAAATCAACAGGTCCTTTTGACCATTACTGTGACAATATTTTTATTAACATTAACTATAAATCTTTCTCCTTAATTGATTGGTTCTTTTATATTTTAATCTTAAATTGATTCATCGATAATGATAAACATATTAAGTCGCAATAAGTTATGGCGTACTGAAAAATAAATGATTACTGGGTTAGTGCATGATCATGGAATGTGCATTTATATCATGTTCCTAATTTTAGCTGTACAGGTACTAATCATGGTAGATGTCAAATACGTGTGTCTGAACTGAAATCAAAGACCAAAGGAGCCTTAAGCTATTAGCAACTGACTTCAACATGATGTGTCACAAAAAGTTACAGAACACTTCACGTGTATCATTCTGGCCCAGTATATTGCTCCGATCTGGCTCGGGGATAGAATGTACAGGAAATTGTCTCCGCATTTGCCCTCCAATTTAAGTAATGGGTTTAGGTGTGAGGATCATAGTAATCAATAAGGTTGAAAAACAAAGTACAGTGATGCATGTATATTTCTTATACAGTGTCTTCAGAATAGATTGAAAAATTGGTAGAGAACAAAAATATTTTTTTGTCAAAATTGTGGATGTCCTCGGCGTCATCTGTAACAGGTTTGTTTTACGGGAAAAAACATTTTTTAAATAAGGAATGTAAAACATTGCACAGATACACCCAACAAATTCCTACTCACAAAAGAAAGCAGCACTTGCTGATCCAGTGCAACATTTCTCAGGTTGCTCAAACCAGTCAGATGCTCCAGGCCAGATAACCTGCTTTTCCAGTCTTACCTTGCCACCCTTCCGCAAAGATCTCCACCACGCTATAGGATCTTTGATCTCCACTGCTACCCAGATGACGCATTTCAAGAGGTTTCACCATATTATATGGTTCATTCCACCGGGTGGTGCGAGCAATGGCTGTCTCGCCAACAGCCTGTCCCTTCCTTCTTTGTGTTTTAATGATATGTGTTAAATGTATGCTTTTAGTGTTCTTTAGCTTGTTTTACATGGGGTGGGGGATGGGGGAAACTTTTTCTAATCTCTTACCTTGACGGAGATGCAATTTTTTTCTGTATCATATCTCCATCTGCCCTGCTGCCTAACATCGAGGAGTTGGCGGCTGTTCTTTATCTCTCCACATCACCGTCTATATCTCTTGTTTCCCTTATCCCTAACCAGTCTAAAGAAGGGTCTCGACACGTCGCCCATTCTTTCTCTCCAGAGATGCTGTCTGTCCCGCTGAGTTACTCCAGCGTTTTGTGTCTACCTGAAGAGTTCTTTTCAGTTAAGACTGACAACGCCTCATACTCCCTAATTAGAAGCGTTAACTACATATATTTCTAGAGTTATACACAAAATGCTGGAGTAACTCAGTGGGACAGAAGAAGGGTCTCAACCCAAAACGTCACACATTCCTTCTCTCCAGAAATGCTGCCTTTCCCGCTGAATTACTCCAGCATTTTGTGACTAATGCAGTGTGCGGCATGGTCTTAGGTTGTCCAAAAGTGTTTTACATAAAGAACTTTTGAAGTACAGTAACAGGAGACACAAGAGATGGCAGATGCTGGAATATTGAGCAAAAACTAAATCTGCTAGATCTGATAAAAACTAATATATTACATATGTATCAATGTTTTTTTAACTCAGTGGCGCAGCGGTACAGTTGCTGCCTTATATCGCCGGAGACCCGGGTTCGATCCTAACTACGGTTGCTGTCTGAACGTAGTTTGTACGTTCTCCCTGTGACCGCTTCCGTTTTCTCCGGATGCTCTGATTTCCTTCCACACTCCACAGAAGTTTGTAGGTTAATTGGCTTGAATAAAAATTGTAAATTGTCCCTAGTGTGTAGGATAGTGTACATTGTGATCACTGGTCGGCATGGACTCGGTGGGCTGGAGGCCTTTTTCTGTGCTGTATCTAAAGTCTAAAGTAAAGTAAAGTTTTTCTGTGGGGTTGGCGGCGCGACCGATGTCGCAGCGGCCTCTGCAGTCCGTCTGTCTTTTTTTATTTTATTGTCCTGTGGAGTGTATAGTTTGTGGTGGGTTTTTGACTGTGTATGTGTGGGGGGCGGGGTGGTGGGTGGGGGAAACTTTTAGATCTCTTCCCTGTACGACCTTTTCCCTGTCGGGTCTCCATTGCCGTTGGGGCCTAGCACCGTGGAGCGGCCTCCAACCGGATGGACAGCTCAAGTCACGGAGCCTGCGGAGCTGCGGACCTACCATCGTGGAGCTGTCCGGCTTCGGAGTGTGGAGAGCTGCGGTGGCGCGCTGCTGCGACCCGACTCCGGTGGACGGTGACACCGGGAGCTCGCGGGTCCCCGGTGGGAGACTGCTTTGCTGGGCACCGGCAGCGGCGACTTCTCCCGCTCGAATTGCGGGGTTGAGAGGGAACTGGAGCGGGGCCTTACATCGCCCGGCGCGGCTTTAAATGGCCGCGGACTTGCTAGCGTCCGCCGGGGGCTCTATCATCATGACCCGGGGCAGGGCCTTACATCGCCCGGCGCGGTTTTAAGTGGCCGTGGGACTTGCTAGCGCCCGCGGGGGGCTTTGACTTTGACCGGGAGAGGAATGGAGAGCAGGGGAGAGACAAGACTTTGCCTTCCATCACAGTGAGGAGGAGATTCACTGTGATGGATGTTTGTGTAAATTGTGTTGGTGTGTGTCTTGGTTCTTTTCTTGTATGACTGCAGAAACCAAATTTTGTTTGAACTTCATGTGAGGTTCAAATGACAAATAAACGATATTGTATATTGTATTGTATTGTAATTGTATTTATTCATAATTCATTTACAATCCACATCTTAGCATTTATTTTGTATTTATTAGGGAGAGATGGTTGTTCTGACAAAGCTGACATTTATTGCTCTTTACTTTCGATTTTGTTCAATTTTGACACAACTGATTAGCCTGCTGGGCATCAAGAAGACAGGCATGGGCCAAAGTTAAAAGGCATTTTGTAAACCAGTTGGATTTTTATTACAACATTTAAATATTATTTTGTTGCACTGAATTTAAATTACTAAACTCTGGACAAATGAAATTTGATATGTCTTCAGCTCGGAGTTATTTCTAGTTCTCTGTATGGAATCACCGTTCTACCATCCTGACTTTTTGCCTTTGCACAATCAGATTTCTGGAAAAAGTCGGATTTAGTTCAATCCAGGAATAAGGATTGCTAATCTTATAACAACAGAACACTGCATTTATTTCCTTAACAGAGAAAAGAAAGAAATATTTACATTCATACAAAACCTCACCCAAACCTCTCAGGATATTGCAAAGCTCTTTACAGCTATTTAAGTGGGTTTTTTTTTAATGTTGACAGCCTGCAATGCAAGAATGTGTTAATCAAGCTGCATACAAGCAGCTACCAGAACCTGTTTTCAGTCTTGTTGAGCAAGGGCTAAATTTAGACAGACCACCAGGGATAAATCACATCCTATTCTTCAAATACCCGTCCTGGGATCTTTCAGTTCCACCTGAGGGAGCAGAATAGGCCTTGTTTGAATGTCCCATCTGAAATACAAACATCTCTGAAAATAGTCCCCCAGTGGTGCACTGGTACGTCTCTGTAATGGGATTTGAATCCACAACTGTCTGGTTCTGATGTAAGAGCTTAAATATCCAAATGCTTTGTGATAACCATCTGTAGTGTGGGATATTAAACTGCATGTCTATGAATGTAAGCGTTTTATATTAAATTAATTATTTTTCTCACATATGGCAGCAGTTAACCATTTGTTCTGCACTTACAAATTGCATGAAACAAATGATATAGGATGAAGATAAACACCTTGATCTCCTCCCCTGTCTGCTTTCCGCAGAGACCGCTCCCTCCGTAACCCCCTGGTCAATTCGTCCCTTCCCATGCGAACCACCCCCTCTCCGGGCACTTTCCCTTGCAACCACAAGAAATGCTACACTTGTCGCTTTACCTCCCCCCTTGACTCCATCCAAGGACACAAGCAGTCTTTCCAGGTGCGGCAGAGGTTCACCTGCATCTCCTCCAACCTCATCTATTGCATCCGCTGCTCTAGATGTCAGCTGATCCACATCGGTGAGACCAAGCGTAGGCTTGGCGATCGCTTTGCCGAACACCTCCGCTCGGTCCGCAATAACCAACCTGATCTCCCGGTGGCTCAGCACTTCAACTCCCCCTCCCATTCCGAATCCGACCTTTCTGTCCTGGACCTCCTCCATGGCCAGAGTGAGGACCACCAAAAATTGGAGGAGCACCACCTCATATTTCGCTTGGGCAGTTTGCACCCCAGCGGTATGAACAATTACTTCTCTAATTTCCAGTATTCCCTACTTTCTCCTCCCCTTCTCAGCTCACCCTCAGCCCACTGTCTCCACTTCCTTTCTTATCCCGCCCCCCCCCCCACCCTCACATCAGTATGAAGAAGGGTTTCGACCCGAAGCATTGCCTATTTCCTTCACTCCATAGATGCTGCTTCACCCGCTGAGTTTCTCCAGCATTTTTGTCTACCATCGATTTTCCAGCATCTGCAGTTCCTTCTTAAACGTTTTGTCTACCTTGATCGAGTAAGAAAGCTTTCAAATGGTGAATAATTTATTTCTTGCGCAGCTGCTTTAATACTCTTTGCAGAGAAGACTGAGGTCACTGACCAATTACATTAGTTTAGTAAGCTGAGCAAAGGTTGTGTATTCCGCAATCAACGGCTCTCCTCTGAGCCCTGCAGGCCTCTCCATATCTACATGGGTCACTCAAGGAAAATGATGAATATACTTATCAGTCAAGAAACAAGGACCTGAAGATGCTGCTTTACAAAGGAAGAACACAGTGCTGGAGTAAACAGGCCCCTTCGGCTCAACTTTCCCACATCGACCAATATACCCCATCTACACTATTCCCACCTGCCTGCATTTGGCCCATATCCCTCTAAACCTATCCTATACATGTAGCTCTCTAAACGTTTCTTAAACGTTGTGATATCTAAATGTTTCCTAAACATTGTGATAGGTGACATTTTGGGTCAGAACCCTTCTTCCGACTTCATTTGTCTGATTGAATTCAGTCTTAGCAACTTTCTAATCAAATTTGGCATAATTCAGTCCAACACAACCTATGTGCTCCTGCATATGGAGACAACACTCCCACGGCAGT